>NC_080074.1:23980022-24319607 GCF_949987535.1 Balaenoptera acutorostrata
GTGGTGAAAAACTGAAACCATTTCCACTAAGATCAGGAACAAGACAAGGTTGTCCACTCTCATCACTATTATTCAACATAGTTTTGGAAGTTTTAGCTATAGCAATCAGAGAAGAAAAAGATATAAAAGGAATCCAAATTGGAAAAGAAGTAAAACTGTCACTGTTTGCAAATGACATGATACTATACATAGAGAATCCTAAAGAGGCTACCAGAAAACTACAAGAGCTAATCAATGAATTTGGTAAAGTAGCAGGATACAAAATTAATGCACAGAAATCTCTTGCATTCCTATACACTAATGATGAAAAATCTGAAAGAGAAATTATGGAAACACTCCCATTTACCACTGCAACAAAAAGAATAAAATACCTAGGAATAAACCTACCTAAGGAGACAAAAGACCTGTATGCAGAAAACTATAAGACAGTGATGAAAGAAATTAAAGATGATACAAACAGATGGAGAGATATACCATGTTGCATTGGAAGAATCAACATTGTGCAAATGACTATACTACCCAAAGCAGTCTACAGATTCAATGCAATCACTATCAAACTACCAATGGCATTTTTCACAGAACTAGAACAAAAAAATCTCACAATTTGTCTGGAAACACAAAAGACCCCGAATAGCCAAAGCAATCCTGAGAAAGAAAAATGGAGCTGGAGGAATCAGGCTCCCTGACTTCAGACTATACTACAAAGCTGCAGTAATCAAGACAGTATGGTACTGGCACAAAAACAGAAAAATAGATCAATGGAAAAGGATAGAAAGCCCAGAGATAAACCCACGCACATATGGTCACCTTATGTTTGATAAAGGAGGCTATACCATGGAGAAAAGACAGCCTCCTCAATATATGGTGCTGGGAAAACTGGACAGCTTCATGTAAAAGAATGAAATTAGAACACTCCCTAACACCATACACAAAAATAAACTCAAAATGGATTAAAGACCTAAATGTAAGGGCAGACACTATAAAACTCTTAGAGGAAAACATAGGCAGAACACTGTATGATGTAAATTACAGCAGGATCCTTTTTGAACCACCTCCTAGAGAAATGGAAATAAAAACAAAAACAACTGGGACTTAATGAAGCTTAAAAGTGATTGCACAGCAAAGGAAACCATAAACAAGGTTAAAAGACAACCCTCAGAACGGGAGAAAATATTTGCAAATGAAGCAACTGACAAAGGATTCATCTCCAAAATATACAAGCAGCTCATGCAGCTCAATGTCAAAAAATCAACTCAATCCCAAAATAAACATTTCTCCAAAGAAGATATACAGATTGGCAACAAACGCATGAAAGGATGCTCAACATCACTAATCATTTGAGAAATGCAAATCAGAAGTACAATGAGGTATCATCTCACATCAGTCAGAATGGCCATCATCAAAAAACCTACAAACAATAAATGCTGGAGAGGGTGTGGAGAAAAGGGAACCCTCTTGCACTGTTGGTGGGAATGGAAATTGATACAGCCACTATGGAGAACAGTATGGAGGTTCCTTAAAACCTGAAAATACAACTACCATATGACCCAGCAATCCCACTACTGGGCATATACCCTGAGAAGACCATAATTCAAAAAGAGTCATGTACCACAATGTTCATTGCAGCGCTATTTACAATAGCTAGGACATGGAAGCAACCTAAGTGTCCATTGGCAGATGAATGGATAAAGAAGATGTGGCACATATGTACAATGGAATATTACTCAGCCATAAAGAGAAATGCAGTTGAGTTATTTGTAGTGAGGTGGATGGACCTAGAGTCTGTCATACAGAGTGAAGTAAGTCAGAAAGAGAAAAACAAATACCGTAAGCTAACACATATATATGGAATCTAAAAAAAAAAAAAAAGGTTCTGAAGAACCTAGGGGCAGGACAGGAATAAAGATGCAGACGTAGAGAACAGACTTGAGGACACGGGAAAGGGAAAGGGTAACCTGGGATGAAGTGAGAGAGTGGCATTGACATATATACACTCCCAAATGTAAAATAGCTAGCTAGTGGGAAGCAGCTGCATAGCACAGGGAGATCAGCTCGGTGCGTTGTGTCCACCTAGAGGAGTGGGATAGGGTGTGTGGGAGGGAGACGCAAAAAGGAGGAGATATGGGGATATATGTATACATAAAGCTGATTCAGTTTGCTATACAGCAGCAACTAACACAACATTGTAAAGCAATTATACTCTAATGAAGATGTTAAAAAAAAATTTTTTTTTGAATTTCATTCTGCCAATCACTTGGGTTCATCATCAACCAAAACCACTTTAAACTCCTTCCTTTCCCCAGCACCTCCCCAGACTCTTCCTTTGGGTCGAACCTGCTTGGTTGAATATGGCTCCACCCCTACGTTTCTTTTTCCCAGTCATGCCATCAGCATGGGGTGGTGGCACCCCCTCCCCATGACTAGATCAACCAGGAGTGGCATTGGTCTTTACTGAACTTATTAAAATGTACAATTTAGTCTTTATTGAAATCGACTTTACTCCTATCTGGTCACGGGGCTGGCAAGAATACACAGCAGTTTACACTTCCACCTTCCTCTTCCCCCTGTTTTATCTGTCTCTCCTTGTACAGCAGTATATACCCTAAATTTACTAATTTAAATCCTTTTGCTTCAACCAACTAGCTTTGGAACTTTTCTTTTCTGCTCCTATACAAGAGCACATCTCACATAGCTCAAATCACAGTGCTGACACTTCCTACATCTTAGAGTGTCCTCTTTTCTTCCTTGAGACAGTTTTCTCCTGGTCTTTCCCCTACTACTCTGGCCACTCCTGACCCTTAAACGTTGGTGTTTCTCAGGATTCTTCCCTAGGCCCCTTTCTGGTCTCAGTCTGTATACCTTCTCTGGGTCATCTTATCTATATTCTTATAGTGAGCTGTACTCTCATCTTATGTATGCTTTTTTTTTTTGGCTTCGCGGCGCAGTCTGCGGGATGTTAGTTCCCCAACCCATGCCCCTTGTAGTGGAAGTGTGGAGTCCTAACCACCGGACTGCCAGGGAATTCCTTCACCTTATCTATATTTTTAATTTTGAGTGCTACTCTGATGACTTCCCAGTCCTGATCCCTGGTCCAATCCCTTGGCTGAACTCTAAACCCATCTATCCAGTTTCCCTCAGACATCATTCCCAGGCACCTGAGACTCAATAAGTCTAAAAAGGAGCTCAGCATCTTTCCCACAAATGTATACCCTCCTATATTTCTAATCTTGGTCAGCGGTACCATTGTTCAGCCCTTTGCCCAGCCTCCAAACCTGGTCATCATTCTTACTGCACCACTTACAATTAGCTTTACAGGCTAATTACTTATTTGTCTCTCTAAATCTCATTTTTTGTCATTTATAAAACCGGAATAATAGTGCCTATTGCATAGACTTGTAAGGACTGTACATATATGCATGTAGCAGTTAGCATAGTGACTGATCTGTAAGTGCTCAATTAATGTTGTATTTGTATTATACTTCATTCCTTCCTTTCCAGCAACCCCACATCCAGTTGATCATCAAATCTTCTTGTGCCTATCTCATAGTCCATTTCTACGACAGGTGTCTGTCTAATTTACCCACTTCTTACATCCCCATTGCTAGGATTTTAGTTCAAGTCACCAGTGTCCCTTAGGCAAATTATTTCAGCGGGTTTCCTTGCCTCCAATCTTGCCAGCTGTCAATCCATTTTCCACCATTCACCCAGAATAGTCTTCCTAAATCATGTATCTGATTGTATAACGCCTCTGCCTAGAAACCTTTACAACTCTCCAACGTCCTAAAAGTGCCCACATGCCTTTATAGGGCCCCCCATGGCTTGGCATCTGCTTATCTGGCCTGCCTTATCACCCTATGACCTGTCATTTTTAACAGCAGTGATAGACATGTGCCAGTCTCTTTGACTCCATGTGAACTTTGAACTTGCATTTCCTCTTGAAATCCCTTACCTCTTTCTCTTTTTCCTGGTTAACTCCTATTCATCGTTTATATCTTGGTTCCCAAATCTGGGTTACCTGTACCTCCGTATGCACTTGTTTAGCACTCAGATCGTACTTACCACTTCACGCTGTGATGAAATCGCCCATTTACCTTCTCCTGGGGCTACAGGATTTAATAGATAAAAATACAAGACACCTAATTAAATCTGAATTTCAGATAAACAATGAATAATTTTTAGTATATGTATGTCCCAAACAACCCTTTCTTTTCCTACTAGACTGATCTCCCTTGAGGGCAGGGGTCATCACTGTTCCCAACACCTAGCATTTTGCTTAACCCACTGCACACACTTTAGTCACTGTTGACGAAATAAATAAACTACTTAATGAAGTCCAAACATAAATTTAGTATCTGAATATTATGTGCTGACATGATCCAGATCTGTCATTTTAATGCTTGGTTAATCATGAAACACGTTCTCTAGTCCCGTTGTCTATATTTCATGTGTGTTTTAAAGCAAGCAGAGAGCTTAGGAACTGGCCCTTCCACCACAATTTGCTTTTGCATGCATGATTTGAAATGCCCATGTTTGGAATCGTCACTGTGTCAGAATGAAGTTGAAATTTCAACCGCAATTTTCATTGAAAAACAAAACAGAAGCAAAAACATAGCTTCCACAACCCAACTGCCTTTTCCTTTTTGATCAGTTTGAAGGGCTTTTGTTCTCTCTAATACAAGTGTTTTCTGTTCATGCATAGCAAAGACATAATCTAATCTCCAAGGTTTATTTGCCAAAAGAATCACTAGATGTGGGAAGGAGCTAGGGTTTGAATTTTTATTAATTTAGAATGCAAGTTCACCTGAGAATTACTGTGCAGATCTCTCAGAGGAACCTTTTCAAAATAAAAGCATAACTAAGGGAAAGTTCATAGACATTTTCCAACCTGTGAACTTAACAAGGGTTAGTTAGCCAAACACTCACATTGTGCAGACTGTGCATGGAATAGAAGCAAACCCAGTTTCAAGGTAAATTCTTCATGCTTTGAAACACTCAATGCCTTCCTTTTAGAGAGAACAACAGAAGCCCTCAGCTATTTTATAAAATTTGAGAATACCGTGGAGTCTGAGCTCTCCACTCTCTCCTGTGATTGGCTAATTCCTCTCTCCTTCAACTATGCTTATTCAGTGGTCTAGTTTAACAAATAAAATGCTGCACTGCTTTCAAAGAAGGGACAAAACACCTTACTATATTTTCCAATATACTATTCTCAAGGTGAGTAACCATAGGGATCATGCCCTAGAATGTTCTGCAAATGAGATGAAACAATACCTTCCACACTCATTAAACAAATCTTTTACTGCTTTTGGTTAACAATAATACCAACATCTTTTAGTCTTTTTGGTGGCTGTATGATTTACACAAGTCTGAGACCAAAAAAGCATTCTACAAGAAAAGAAAGGCATACACCAACCTTGTTTCCCAGGGGATCAAACGCATGAAAATCAAAAGGCAGTCTCATTGTGGGATTTAATTGAACTATTTTTCAGTAGCTGGTATTTAGTTTGTTTTACGTATATTTAATGTAGCTGTAAGTAGGAGGACTATGAATTGGGTCTCTGGGCTACTCATGCTGACGTGTTCAGGATGAAACTCGGGGGGCTTTGCGTAGTGGAGTTCTGTGGTCAGGTTAGCACTGAGTTATTGAGTTTCTGAGGTTGAAGATGGGCCGGTCAGTGTACGCTTTTACAGATGAGGAAAAGAAAATTACACCTGGAGGCAACAAGAAGAGTCAAGAGTAATTTGCAGTGAGTGAGCAAAATGAAATGCAGCAGGAGATGGAGTTTGTTTTCACCAGGGGGTGTCACTGTTGTCAACACACATTACCGGAGGTGGAGGGAAGATCGAAGTGGTGGCTAGCATCATTTGACAATAACAGAAGACAATTTTTTGGAATCCCTCTCTCCCTCCCTTTCTTCTTTCCTTTGGTGCTGCAGTTTACATCTGTTACCCCTAATGGGTGTGTTAAAATGCTGTTATTAACATCAGGAAGAACAATTCAGTGTTGAGGGAAGAATGGAGACGGATTCGTGTAGTTTTGGGGTTGCCAATTCAGATACACTGTGGCTTCCCCACCCCTTAATGACTTAATGTTTTTAAACTAATGAAATTTTAATACTGTAAAGTTGTGAGAACTGACCCTTTTGCATCTCTGAATTCCTGCACAATGCAAAAAAATTTGCTTACAATTATCTATAATAGGTAGAATGAATGGTTTTCTCAGTTCATGCTCTGCGCTATTATTTAGGTTTTTAAAAATGGCATTGGAAACTTCTGAGTTATTTTTATTGTTGCTCAGGCTGAGGTCAGAGAATTTGAGTTGAGACTGGATTTATGTAATCCAGCCATGTAATCTTCTTTGGCAAGTTATTTACTTTGCCAGAGCCTCAGTTTCCTCATATAAAGTGAGGATAATAACATTATCTGTTCTCATAGGAGTATTGGGAGGGTTAAGTGAGAATAAGTGAGACAATACATGCAAAGCACTTAACACAATGCATGCCATGTAGTTAGATTTCAATAATGGTTAACTTTATTATTAACTATTAATATTGACATCTGGACAAGATGATGACAGAGAGGTCATAGCAGAGTCTAAGAGTCATACTCCAAGCCTCACTAACTTGTCTGTCAGTTGTCCCTATGGAATTTGGAAAAGACGTTACGCCCTTATTTTTCTTCACATTGCCAAACCTGGCCCTGCTCTTCATTTGGTTGATATTTTACAAAATTTGCTGATGAGGCTTATTGAGACATTATCCTTTGTTGGAAGATGGTGATTTGCTTTTTCTCTCTCCTCTCTACAGGTCCAAGTTCTTCCCTTCCTTCAAGCTCCGAATCAACTTCTACCTTCCACATGCAGCCTTCCTTGTCTTTCTTTGGCTGAATCTCTGTAGCACTTAGAGTCTATATTCAAAAGCTTGATTACTAACATTACTGTTTTTTTCCCCTTCTAGTAGTGTTAGGTGTGCAAACCCTACTTCCTGAGGTAGCTTTTCTGTTTCTTGACTGTCATAAGGACGTTTGTGTCTTTCCCTTATTCCCTGTGGTGCCCAGATTAGTTCTGAAGACACAGGAGGGACTGAATACATTTTTGGCATTGGTTGATTTATTGAAAGTTCAGAATGTCAGGGAAACATGTTGAACCAAACACAAGCAAGTAGTTTTGCCACTCTAAGTAAAATGCAGGTATTCAGTGGGGACTTGGGATTGAGGGTGGAAAGGTAGACTTTGAGAGAAGTCAGAAGGAAAAAAAAAGTATTTGGCTAGAGCTACAACTGATGGATAAAGGCAGCCCTATTTGGAAGAGACGATGGGTTCTTTAGAAACAATGCTGGAGTCCTAGTTTTGGGTTTTGGGTTTTCACTACATCACTACTGGTATGTGCCCTGGAGAAACCATGTAACCTCTCTGGGCCCCCGTTTCTTTGATTATAAAATGAGAAGCTTAGATGACATCTAATGCCCCACTGGTTCTAAAACTGTGTTTCTAAGGAGAGGAATAAGCAATTTTAGACAATGCAGGGTGGACAAATTCCTGGGATTCCAGAAGTTCCTTTTCTGTCCCCCAAAGTGTAAAAGAAATAGTGTGGGATGAAGCACTTACCCTGCTCTATCCTTGATTTGCTATGTGCCACCCATTCATTCACCCAACAAACGTTGATGAAGCCCTACAATGTGGCAGGCACAGGGCTAGTTCTGGCGATGGAATGGTGGATGAAACTGACACGTCCCTGTGCCTTGGGATTTACAACCTAGTGGGAGAAAACAGACACAGAAATGTAAAGCTACAGCTGTGATGAGTGCTAGGAAGGACATATAGATGATGGGTGAAAGGAATCTGACTCGGACTAGAGTCTGGGAGGGCTTCTGAGTGGAAATTATCTAGGAGACCAGCAGATGGAGGAAGAGAGCACCCGAGAAGGTGCTTTGGTGGAAGGTAGAATGGCAAGTTTGGAAAACAGAAAGAAGAGTGCAGTTGGAACTTAGAGGGTTAAAGAGGGTGATTTAGATAACGTGAGAGGGATGGGGTCAGATTACGGGGGACCTTGTCAAACATGGTAAGAACACTGTTCTTTATTGTAAGAGCAGTAAGAAGCCACGAGTCGGAGAGTGGGGTGATCAGCGGGTGGTAAGTGGATTTGAGAGAGGCTGGAGTGGGCACGACGAGTCAGATCAAGGGAGGAATCCAGGTTAGTGACAGCCACAGCTTGGTGGCTGTGTTATAAACACATTTCCTCCCTACCTAGGGAGAAAATGCTAGAAACAAAGTGATATAGCCCTTCAGGTTCTCAGTTTCCTCTTTGCAAAAGAAAGGCTGGACTCAACATTAGGAAGCTTTCCGGCAATTTCTGTGGTTTGGTGGAATGGAAATACTTTGGGGAAGAGTGTAGTGCTGTGTGACCACATGACTGGTGTGTAGCATGCACTCTCACCTGCTGCTTTTTGGGTGGGGCTTTTCCTGGATGTGGGGTTCTCTCTGAACTCCTCAGATGAGACATGCTTTATACCAGTGCTTCAGACTTCATTGCAGAACTTCTGACAACCGTATTTTATAATTTTTACTTTGAATCAAATTGTAACATAGGATGAGAGGTTATTTAGTTTTCCTCTGACAAAACCTTCCTCTACTTTTTTTTTTTTTAAAGTCCTTATACTAGACACAACAAAAGAAACAGTTTCATCTACTAGTTTTAATTCTCGTTCCACTGGAAGAAATAATGAGAACCCTTTGGAAACATTTTCCCTCAGGAAGCATAAATCCCATGAAAATCTCAAGAATTTTATACCATGACTTAAGGCTTCCTAGTATAACAAGAAAAGGAACAATCTATTGTAAGTTTTACAGCCTTACCCCTGACTATAAAAATATACGCTCACTGCAGAAAATTTCAGAAAATATGGACAACGTTATAAAAGAAAATTAAGATTGCTCATAATCCTACTACCTAGATAGAAATAAACACTATTTAACATTTTCATTTATTTATGACCCATTCATTCCTACCAATGTAAATCTGTGAGCATATTTAGACATCTAGACATATGCATCCTTCTTTTGTTCCCACATGGTGTCATAATGTTTAGGACGATGCCCTCTGTGGTTGGGCTACTACAGTTCAAATTTGGGTAAATTTAGGAATTTCCTATTTCCCTAAGCCATAGTTTTCTCACCTGTAAAATGGGCATAACGATGATGCCAACCTCTAGGACACATGAGAACTAAATGAGATAAAGTACGTAAGGTCTTTACTATGGGTCCTGGCACCAATACTTTCATTTGCATTAATAAATATGTTATTTTTGTTATATCATTTTACTTTATAGCTTCTGTCATCTTAGATTTTCTTCTTTTTCCCTTTTTTCTCAGTTACTTTCAGTTTCTCCTATAATTTGGATGGTATGCATTCTGGTTTTATTTCTAGTGTTATCTTTGAATTTTATTTTAAAGCTTTGCTTAGTCTATATTTCTTTAATTATCAAAGTCAAGAATGAAATGGTAATTTTTGACCTGCCTCCACCATGAAAGATGTGGGCTGTCTTAAGGGAGAAAGAACCACTGAATATCTGGGGGCCCCTCAGGACATCTGGTTCATTACATGGATATGTTTCCTCACTTTTCATAAGAGGTAGACAGTTTATCCCATTGAAAGATGAGGAAGCTGAGGCTTAGAGGGGGGTCAGTAACTTGGCTATGGTTGCACAGTTTTAAGGTATGGAGCTAGGGGTCTGGCCCAATTCTTTTTGACTCCAAACCTTTTAATTACTGGCTGATTTCCTCACTATCAAGTGGTCATTGAATTTCTGTTTGAACACTACTGGGGACAAAGGACTCACCACTTTTGGATCAGCCTAATCCAACTTAAGTAGCTCTGTAAGAGTCTTTCCTTGTACCAAACTGGAATTTTGTCTTTCCAACTGCTCCCCGTTGCCTATAAGATAACACTAATGTGTTATTCTTCATTCTCATTACGTGCTTGGATTCAAAGCAAGTACTATGAGGTTATAAGCCATGATCTTTGCCCTTAAGTAGCTTTTTGGTGAAGTAAGACTAAAGTATATAAAGTAATTAGAGAACAACATGAAAGTGTAAAAAATTAGGGTAAAATACATTGAGCAAATTATCAGCTTATGAAAGTTCAACAAAAGGAGAGGAAAGCATGGGGGTACAATTGCCACTGAAGGTTTACCTCTATCCTATCTCTTACTCCATCTGAAATGATATAATTATAATTAAGACTTGGGGATTCGAAGTGCATTGTTAGAATTAAATGGCAATGCAATAGCAAAAGCAACTTCTTCCGGGGTCCTTGGGTGTTTGATGTAAATGTAAAACAGATTCCACTAAAATAATAAATGTCAAATATAAAATCCATTGTTTCCAATTACTGCCACTTCACAGACTTTAACTACCTAATTTAGCTAAAGCATGAGGGGAAAATATTTTGCACTTGAAAATGTAAATTAAAACATTTTCCAATGCAGCAACAATGCTGTATTATTGAGGCTGGCAGACCCCTGCTCCATCTCCTATGGTCCATTACCCTGGCCCAGCCCCTTAGAGCTTATCAGGGCTGCAAGACATTCTTTGCTTCAGACTCTGCCTCTTTGATAAGGGTTATCACTTTGCTAGATACGGAAAGCTCCTATATGCCAACTTGGGGCTTGCACCAGAAATTCATGATGAGGTAAGGGGCATACTGATGGGTTTTTTTCAGAGCCTCATTATTTTTCTCTTTACTGAAAAAATTGGGATATGTTATTTCCATCTAGCCTTTGCAGACTTCCTAGCAGTAAAGACATAATGCTTCTGCTTATTCAGGGTCCTTCTTGAACCAAGTTTTTAGGTTTTTTAGGTTGCCCAGCTCAGAGAACAGGCAGGTTGACCCATCCTCCAGGGAGTTCATTCTAAGGAAATTGGAGGAAATTCATCTTCAAGACAGGTTATGCTCTGTGTATCTCTCTCATGAGCTAGAGGGTCTTTGTGACTCATGGCTTCTCCCTGCACATGCTTCATTATCCCTCAGTACTGACCAGCTTCCTATGGTCTCTCATAGTTTCTGCTTTCTCATAATGGCCTGCACATGGCATGGACTTGCCTTGATCCTGGAGTCTACCTGGTAATACTAGCCATCACTTGTATGGCACTAACCATATGTCAGCTATCATTTCAAGAACTTTCCATATTCATATACTCTTTGAATCCTTACACTAAGCCTACAAGGCAGGTTCTATGATCATCTCCATTTTACAGATGAGGGCACTGAGATGCAGAGGGGTGAAGTATCTTGCTTAAGATCACACAGGTAGGAACTAACAGAGCTGGTGCATGGATCCAGGCCATCTGACTCCAGTCTTTATTTTCTACTGTAATCTGCCTCCTAATAGCATTCTTTCAGTTTTAACTTCCATCTTCCACTGCCTTATTCTCTCAGTATTTCTAGGTTCACATTCTGCTAGAGACTGGATGTTTGTGTCCCTCTCAAATTCATTTGCTGAAATCTTAACCCCCAAGGTGATGGTATTAGGAGGTGGGGGACTTTGGGAGGTGATTAAATCAGGAAGGTGGAGTTCTCATGACAGGATTAGTGCCCTTCTTAAAGAAACCTTCCTTCCTCCATGTGGGGTAACAGAGAGAAGATGGCTGTGAATGAGGAAGCAGCTCTCGCCAGACACTGAATCTGCCAGAACCTTGATCTTAGACTTCCCAGGCTTCTGAAGTGTGAGAAATAAATGTTTCTAAGTCACTCAGTCTGCGGTATTTTGTTACAACAACCCAAACAGACTAAGACAGGTTCCCAAGGGAAAGAATCTGATTGGCCCAATTCTTCATTCTGTGCCTAGTTGTATCTTAAAATGCTAGCTCTGGTCCAATCAGCTGTGCAGCTGAGTAAGGTGATAGGATCATGTGGTTTGCAATGTGACCGCCTTGGGTTTCCTTGTCAAAGGGGTCACAGAGACAGCGTGGTTTCCTAGATCGGGCAGTGGAGGAGTGGGTCCTATCAACTGACCTCCTATACCTACTGACACTATTTTTGACATGTAGGATTAAAATATTTATATCTATCTATAGGCTTGCCTGTTACAGTCACTGAGCCTGTTAGCTTGGATATCTGTTTATCCAGCCTTTGAAGTATTCATCCATATTACTGTTACCTGGTTGAAATGAGGGCATATTGCAGCATGCCAGAAAGCATGCTGCCTGCTGGTTTGTTTAATGTGCTCTCCATGGAGCCCAGCACAGCCCACTGTGTTAGTACATCAAGCACTACCTGCTCATAGGTGATGTGTAGAGTACAGAACAGGAATAAGAGGGTGTCTCTGACATAAGGAACTTATAATTTCCTTGAGGAGAAAAGTCTCATGCACTAAAACACAGGACAAAACAAATTCCTGTTGATGAAAGACAAATTCCAGCAATGTTTATCAAGTACCGTGCTGGGGGTTTCTACAAATGATACCTCAATTGGTCTCCACAATAACTGTGAGATACGTGATTTACTTCCACTTTTCAGGTAAAGAAACCATGAGATGGAGATATAGCTCCTCCAAGACACAGTTGGTGGTTGATGTACCACAGGAGCGGTCCTCAGCGGCGTGTTGGCCTCACTTGTCACTGATGATGGCATGCCTGCCTTGATGAACACTCAGAATCTTTTGTTCCATGTGGTTTGCTCTCAGCCGGAATGAGTCCCGTGGGCTTTCTTTTTATGTAACTCCCTCTGAGAGCCACCCCAAAATGAAACTGGTTTAGCAAAGCTTATTTCTGAGGACAATGAAAAGCAGAGGTTTTGCTATAAAAAAACTCTGAAAACCTTTGCCTTGGGTCTGGTTTGTTTCATAGACAAGAGCAGCAGGTGTGGGCTGGATTTCAGTTCTCCCAGATGGAGCTCAGAGGAGTGCTGAGGTGAGGTCTAGCTAGATACAGGAGAATGAATCCTGAGCTGTGTTCAGCTTGCTCCGCCTCTCCTTAGCTTAGGTGCTAAACGGGAACTCGGATAATGCTTGGGCTTGTGTGAGCCCATCTCTGGTATTTTGCATA
Organism: Balaenoptera acutorostrata; assembly: GCF_949987535.1. Classification (NCBI taxonomy): domain Eukaryota; kingdom Metazoa; phylum Chordata; class Mammalia; order Artiodactyla; family Balaenopteridae; genus Balaenoptera; species Balaenoptera acutorostrata. The sequence continues at coordinate 23,993,064 of NC_080074.1, forward strand.
GTGATTAAGAGCTTGGACTCATGTGACAAACAGACCCAGGTGTGGCCTTGGCTCTGGCACTTACCTGCTCTGTGAGATGGGGCAAATTATGTGATATCCAGAAACCTCACGTGTCTGACATGTGCTTGATAGATGGTGTCTGTTATCATTAATTATTATCATTTCTCTACCTCATTTTCTAGGTCCTACATTCTAGGGAAAGCATTTTAAAAAGTGTTTTCTAATATTGAGCTGCTTTGGGTCAATTTTTCTTTTCTTTTTCCTCTCCTTCTTTGAAAAACAAGATTTACTTCTTTTTTTTTTTTATAAGTTTATTTATTTTATTTATTTATTTTTGGCTGTGTTGGGTCTTCGTTGCTGCACACGGGCTTTCTCTAGTGGCGGCGAGCGGGGGCTACTCTTCGTTGCAGCACGTGGGCTTCTCATTGCCGTGGCTTCTCTTGTTGCAGAGCACGGGCTCTAGGCACACGGGCTTCAGTAGTTGTGGTGTGCAGGCTCAGCAGTTGTGGCTTGCGGGCTCTAGAGCGCAGGCTCAGTAGTTGTGGTGCACGGGCTTAGTTGCTCCGTGGCATGTGGGATCTTCCCAGACCAGGGCTTGAACCCATGTCCCCTGCATTGGCAGGTGGATTCTTAACCACTGCACCACCAGGGAAGCCCCAAGATTTACTTCTTATTGGAAATTTGGCTGATATGATCTTCTTGCTGGTCAGAAACTTGTCCTTAGGGCCAGGTGATGAAATGATACGTGAAAGTAGTAATGTCAAGTGTCACCAGGGGATTAGCACAGAGCAACCCTGAGCATGCATGTGTGCACCCTCGTGCTCCTATACAAACACACAGTGGGCAGTGGGCCTCCTGTTCTACTTCCAAGGAAACTCTGCCTGCCCCATTCCACTTCTAAGAAATGTTTTCCTCACCCTACTCATGTGGTTTGGACATATTCTCATGGATCCCACCAGCTTGGCCTACACTGATTGGTCTAGGATGGGCGTGCGATCTGTGTTAGGACAATTGGAGCACTTTCCAGGCTTTCAGACCTTGGGATGGGAGAAAGTGAGACATAACATCGGATCATGTTGCTGGCTGTGTTTTCTGTCTTAAGAATAAAACATGTGCAGAGAGAAACAGAGATGAGAGATAAAAGAAAAGGGTCTGGCTCCTTTTGGGTTCCTCATTCCATTTTCCCAGAAGCCATGTACCCCCAGACCTTCCTATAGTTACATAGGTTAAAAGGTCCCATTCTGTTTAAAGCTAGTTCAAATTGGAGTTCTGTCACTTGCAACCTGTATTTCTGTCTATTGCTATCTAATAAATTACTATAAAACATAGTAGCTAAAAACAAACAAACAAACAAAAAAAACATAGTAGCTTAAGACAACAATATGCATTTATTATCTCTCACAGTTTCTGTGGGTCAGGGATTCAGGAGCTGCTTGTCTGGGTGGTCTTGACTTGGGGTTGGTTGGTTCATTCAGTGTTGGTTGGAGCTGCAGTCACCTGAAGGCTTGACTGGGACTGGAAGATCTTTTGCAAAGTGGCTCAGTCACATGGTGGTACATTGGTACTGGCTGTTGGTAGGAGATTTCACGTCCTCTTCCTACAGACCTCTCCACCGAGCTGCCTGTGCTCTTATGACATAGTGAATGGCTTCTCCTAGAACAAGGAATCCAGGAGACCAAGGTGGAAGATGCAAATGTCTGTTATGACGTAGCCTTGAAAGTTACGCACCGTCACTTCTTTAGTATTCTATTGTTGATATGGGTCAGCCATGATTCAGTGTGGGAGGGGAATACACAAGGATGTGGATACCAAGAGATGAAGACTATTGGAGGCTACCTTGCAGGTTGGGTACAAAGGAACCAAAAGAGTCCTGACTGATACATTATGGTGGCAGATGTTTCCACCTCAAGGTTAGATTTTATATCACATAGGTGTTGTGATCACTAAGGCAATCTATTTATTCTTAAGGTAATTGCCATTATTAATCACTTATCATCTTTTTGGAGGTTAAATTCACATAATTCTCTTTCTTTTCATCACATACATTACATATATATATATATATATATATATATATATATATATATATATATGATTCATGAATAGAGGAGTTCCCTATTTGTCTAAGTAGATTTTTCACTGTTTTAATTTCCTTGCATGTGGGCAGGGAGGTGTGAGATGATGACTTGAAGAAATTGAGAATAAAGTGCCAAGATAGTCTTCTCTACTCTCCAAGCTCTGCCATCTTCCTAGTTAATAGGTGATATGGTTAAAGCAATAGGAATGGAATATCTGGCTTCTAGTTCTGAATTTTCCACATATACTGTGTGACCTTGGTCACATAACATTGATGAGTCTCTTTCCTCATGTTTGAGAAAGGGATCAACATTTTTATCTTATAGTGAGGTTATAAGGACTCTGTGACATAATGCTTTATAAACTGTAAGACACTAGTTGTTGGTTCAGCAAAGTACCATGGTTGGCTTGAGAATCAGAAACTAGACTTGGTTCCTAGCTTTGCCCCCTCTGGGCCACCTGCTTCTATGATTAGTTATTTATCCTGTTTGACTTAAAGTTTCCTCCTCTGTAATACTGATTTAGTAATAATACTTCCAACTTCATGCAGATATAAAGTTCTGATAAAATGCTATCTGACTGTCAAAGGTTGGTACATGGCTATTGTTATGATTATGTCTCTTGTGGAAGAGTTGGAACCAAATTTACTCTGCCCTTTATATCAAAGTCAACATGACTACGTAATTTATTTAATAAAACTGTAAGTGCATGACAGGTGTGAGCTGAGTGCTATGGATACAACAGCAACAAGACAGATGCTGTCCTTGTCTTCTTAGAGCTTAGAGCTTAGGGGAGACCCAACAAACAGGCAAGAAATTACAAAACAGTTTGATGAATGGTATGGGTGGGCATGCAGGTGCTCTGGGAGCATGTAGGACGAGTCCTAACTCAGACTTGAAGGGTCATGGCAGGCTTTCATGAGGAAGTAAGATCAGGAAAGACCTGAAAACTGAGTTGGAGTTAGTTAGGTTAAGGAAGGTAGGTGAGAATTTGGGGAAAGAGTGTTCCAGGTGGAGGAAGGAGCCTTCATAAGGAATGAGAGGTAAGAGAACACACAGGATGGTCAGAAAATCATTCAGTGTGGCTGAAGCCGAGAGGCAGAGGCAGGATAGTAACATGTGAGCTAGAGGCCTAAAGAGACAGTGGATCATAAAGCCCTTCCTAGACTCTGCCTTAGACTTCATCTTGAAGTCAGTGAAGGTTCCCTGAAGGATTTTAAGGCAGGAAAGAGACACAGTCAGCTTTGCATTCTAGATAGATCACTCTCTCCATATTTCTCAATGAGGCTGCTATTGGCATTTTGGGTGGAACAGTTCTCTGTTGTGCAGATCATTCCAGGTGTGGTTGGCAGATTAATGGCTCCCTAAAGATGTCCGTGTTCAAATTCTTGGAAACTGTGACTCTGTTATGTTACATGGCAAAAGGGACTTTGCAAGACAGGACCTTAAAATGGGGAGATTATCCTGGATTACTTAGGTTGGGTAGACTTGATTTAATCACACGGGCCCTTAAAAATGGAAGAGCAAAGCAGAAGTCAGAGAAAGACGTGGCAGAAGAGGAGGCAGGAAACACAAGGCGTAAGAAGAATTCAATCTATCGTTACCTGCTTTGAAGATGAGGGTGTGATGAGCCAGGTAATGTGGGAGACCCCTAGAAACTGAGAATAATCCTTGCTGAGAGCCAGCCAGGGGACTGGAGCCTCAGTCCTACAATCCCATGAAACTGAATTCTGCCAACAACATGACTATGCTTGGACAGGGATTCTCCCACTAGGCCTCCAAGGGCCCTACTGAAACCTTGACTTTAGCCCTTTAGCCCTTTGTCAGACTTCTGACCTACAGAGCTGTGAGGTAATAAATGGGTATTTTTTAAAGCTGCTAAATTTGTGGTATTTCGTTACTAGAGCAATAGGAGATGAATACACTAGGTATTTCAGTGTCCTTGGTTCCTGCCCCCTTAATGCTAGCATGTCCCTCCCCAGCCCCGTTATCACGACAACCCCCAAACACTCACACATTTCCAAATGCCTGCTGCTGCTGAGGGCGGCACACCCCTGGCTGAGAACCACTGCCAGGAGAATTAATAGGAAGAAGTCTGGATCAAAGGCAGAGGAACCAGTTAGAAGGTCATTGTGATATTTAAGCTGAGGAATGAAATGGCCTGAAGGAACGTAGTGGGAACATTCACGGGAATAGAGAAAAGGAATGAATTTGAGAGATAATTAGGAGGCAGAGTCAACAGGACTCATCAGTGGTGGCTTGATTAACACTGGGGGTGAGCCATCTCCTCTGTCCTTATTCTCCTGTCCACCGCCCTTCCACTCCCATCATCACGGCACATCTAAAAGCAGACAGCATTTTTGCAGGAATGTGACTTCCCTTCCAGTGAGCAAGAGGACATGCTCTTAGAGCCGTCAGCAATTTGTATCAGGATCAGCCAAAAGAAGGGAAATGACAGCAGAGCTATCGCAAACCCAAAATGCCCGTTATGGCCAAAGGCACCCAGTTGGTGAAGCACAGTAATTGCCTGAACAATTTTCAGCCACTCCATGTTGCAATTGACGATAGGAAATGAGGAGGGATTTTATACCTCCCAAAAGAAGCAAGTCAGGCGATCCAAATGGCTGAAATGCAATTTGAACCAGGGCATTTGGTTAACCCGACCAAACCCCTGTGTGCAGTTTGAAAGCATTTCACTCTAGAGATTTTTATTTGTACTTTGTCCAAAAGGGCCTGTGCCCTCATCTGCACCTGTGTAACCAACTCCGTGTCCTAGATCCCTTCTCTGTGAAATCGTGAGTGTGGTTTCTGTTCTCCTGACTGGACTGTGGTGAGGCAGGGCACATAACACACAACATGTAACAGGCCTATTTCAAACAGCACATTTGTTCTTTCTCGAGGTGTCTCCAGCCCTAATCTAGTTTATGCTGAGTTCCCTAGTCTAGTGACTGGGAGGACCACCACTGCATAATCAAGCCCTGGTCTTGGGAAGATGAACGCCACAGAGCATATAACCAGTTACCCTAGACAAATTCAAGTGTCATGGGAACTTTTTAAAGTTGGTTCTAGGTAAGAAATGAAAATTCCCCTGGCATCTGCATTTTTCCTACATTCTTGAAAACAGCCACAGTGACATGAATGAAACATCAAGTCAAAATAATGATTCAACATAATTCATAGGTCATGGCAGAGAATCTGCGTTTTTTGTGCTCTTTCAGGCATAGGGAATGATGAATCCCGCAGGCTTTCCTGGCATCAGCACTTTAGGTGAGGTGTTCAGTGTCTAATATTAAGGCTAATTGGCAAATATGTAATTCACGTGAAAGTTTCGCCTATCAAAGTCGAATTAAATTTGACCACACTCTCCCATCCCCAGTAGAACTGAAATGGCTCATGGCATGGGGTAGTTTGGCTCTGGGTCTGATTAAGTAAAACATTTCCCCCTTTCAGCCTCTTGATCAAAGTCCATTTACATGGAGTCAATTCTGTTTCTTAAAGACAAAGTTGTTTCATATTTAAATCCTTATAATAATGTCACATTTCAGTTTTAGCCCTAAAGTGGGAAAACCCAGGGCTGATGCTTCTGGTTGCATTCTACACTTAACCTTCCTTCAGAGTCATTTTTAGTTCCAAGAAACTGTCTTTGTTCTCTGCCCAGGTACGGAGGAAAAGCCAAGGAGAGAAAGCAGCCATCCCTGTCACACGTTCTTGGTGTCACTTTCCTGATGCTGACTACGGATCAGTATGTGTGATTTTATAATTACAACTATTTATTTGATCCTGGATAGGCAAATCGGCTTGGGAGCTGAAGGGATGTTTTATGTCAAGATGCTCTAACTTTGGTTGGCGATTATCTTCTGAATATTTAGGAATGGTGACAGCCATCTCTCCATGCTTGAATATATTTCTGGCTTTGTCAGAGCTTTAGTCCCAAAAAGGGAGGGAGAAGGCTCCTACATAAAACGAGACAGCTAATAAAAGTATAGAACTGGGGTTTTTTTCTATAAAAGAAAATCCATAAGTGACAAAATATTTCACCAAGTCATTTTCCCTCTCCAATGTCTTGCGTTGTGCATGTGTGGCACGTGCACACATTAAGTTTACAGATTCTATAAAGCAATTCGTCCTGCTCTGAATCTAATGCCAGTAAGTTTTCAAGGAAGTCAGCAAAATGTAGCCCAGGAAGGAAAACACTGCCATTCTTTTTTAAAACCCTATTGTTTTTATTCAATCTGCTACTGAACTGTGACTAAATCATTTACTCTTCACATTTTATTTTTAATTTTGTGGTATTTTCCCCCTCCCCCAAATGAGGTCGAGTCCTAAATCCTCGTACCCTAACATCCCAGCTATACAGTCATATAAGAGGTTTGTTTCGGTAAAAATGATTACTGGTATCTATAATAGAATTGTAATAACTCAATTCTATTTTACAAATTTTTGATTCGCTCTGCATTTTTTATTTGACAGCTTGCCAAAATCTAGTTTTTATCTGATCATCTTTGCATCGATAATACATGAGGCTGAGATCTTCTGAAAAGAGGATACTTTATTTTCCCCTCTCATCGAATGCTTTGCTTTTGCAGCAAAAATATTGATTTGGATTTAATAATCTATAGTCCTTTTGGTTTGATCACACTTAGCAGGAAACCCCAGAAAGAGCCATGGCCACATATCCGCCAACATGGAATCAATTGCTCCTCTCTAATAAATGGAATCATTGAGCACCTGATCCATACTATTGCTTGTTACATGTAATTAATGAAAGGTTTGACACAGTAGAGTTTTGAATGGCTCCGGGTTTCCCTATTCAGATCCTCTCAACCAAAAAATAACAATCAACAAAACCTATGCCATAGAAGGATGATGTTTCTGATTATAATTTTTTGTCCCATCAACACACATTTTGTCACACTTTGCTCTTAAAAGATCGCAGCGGTGCTGCTGATCTCAGCCTGCTCTCCCTCCCAGCTGTTCACGTTCAAGACCATTGTGAGTAACAGGTCCATCCCATCAGTTGCCTCTGGGATTGTTATATATAATCAGCATCACGAAAAGAAACTGACTAGGAACTGGGAGCGCCCTCCAACAACACATCTTCATCCATTGTCTTATTTTCCATCTGCAAGGAATGCAACCAAGGGCATCTTTTAGAATTCAGCATTCCTGTCTCAAATAAATGACAAAAGCTGGTGAGTAAGAGAATCGCTAACCCAGTGGTTGTTAAGCAATTAAATCAGAATCTCTGGGGGTACGATGTGGGCATTGGTATTTTTAAAAGCTTCCTTGGTCACTTTTATGTGACTCAGGGCTCTACCCTGAAACTTCGCCACTCTCGATGCAGCTGGGTGCCACCTTCATGGGCTTATTAGAATTGCAGAAATTTACCGAATCAGGTCAATTCTACTGAACCCAGTCTGCTGAATCAGAATCTGCATGTTAGCAAAATCTCCTCAGTGATCTGTAGACACATTAAAGTTTGAGAAACATTGGCCTAAACCTGTTATAAGAAACATCCCCAAGTTAGCAGGCCAGTTACTAAACAGAATGGCAGCTTTCAATGTTTCTAGAGGAAGGGGGGTGGGTAGTAGCCGTGGGCTCTGTTGTCAGGCAGTCCTGGGTGTGTACCCTGGGTATCCCAGTTACCAGCTGTGTGACTTCGGGTCAGTCTCTCTTAACTTCAGTTTGCTCATCTGTAATGATACTAATGATAGTACCCACCTCCATAGGGTTATTGTGAAAATGAATCGAAAATATCGCCTGCAAAGTGCTTAAGACCATGCCAGATGCATTGTTAAGCAAGCGGTATGTTTTAGTAGTTAATACTAATATTAATAATAAGGCTGTATTCTTCAGAGACCTCTACAATTGCTCAATTGCTCTTTATTGTCTAAATATAGATAATAATTCTTTTAAAATTTATCTATTTACCCTTAAAGCCAACTGAAGCTCTTATGGAAGTTGGCCCTAAGGTCTACTCTTGCACTTTAAGCTTACACTTGATCCCATTCATCAATTACAAGAGGGACAACAGGAAGGTCAATGGATGCTTAGAAAAACTGTGCAGTGGTGAGATCAACCAGAATGTCTTTCCTAGCACCTGAGCCTTGGTGACTTCCGCTTAATTTTCTCTGGAAGCCACACCATTGTGTGTAAAAAGACTTACAAAGCCGGCTTCCATGTGAGGCTAGCTCTGTTCACCTAAATGTGGCCTTATTTGGAAAGCTTTCTTGGCTCTCTCCCACCAAATCCAAACAGGGACGGGAGATTTTATTAAAATGACTTGGGACCAGCCTGCTCTGTGCTCTGAACCATTGAAGGGAGCCAAAAATGTCCCCTGGTGTCCATAGAAACATTGTTCGTATTTTTCAAAATTAATCCAGCTGAATTTGCAAGGCTGCCTCACCTCCATCAGAGCTGCAGACGGCCAGGACAAAGAGCTGTTTTGATGTTCCCAGCTGGGAACCCTGCCCTCAGCAAATACAGTTGATATAAATAAATGGTCTCTTGCCTGCCTACATTCATGCCCATCTGTTTGGAGGGCATGGTGCCCAATCAAAAGTTGCCTAGATGCTCACCATGGGCACCAGTGCCAAGGAAGGATGATTTCGTGGCAGCCTGCCTAATGCTGTCAGTGCCATCTTTTCAGTCGTGGGTTCTCATCCTGGACCAGAACGGGAGCACTGGCACTGCATGTTTCCTTACTCTCGATCACACCTGTTGCCAAGGCAGTGCCAAACCAAAAGAAGAGAGAAAGAAGGAAAGCTGCTGTGTAGGAGCATCTTTGGGCTCCCAGGGCCTGGTGGGCCCACTAAGACAGATTCTAATTAAGTAGAGAAAAATCTCTGCCCATGGATATTCTGATGGGGCACAAGATTGGCAAGTCAGACTTTGCTTGGCTTTATTGCAGGGGCAGAGGGCAAGCTGTTCCCAGCTGGCAACTCTGCCCCTATCTAATACAGGAAACATAATAGAACACTGGTCTTTGATGACTTCAGGAGCCAAATAAACCAGGAGGAATGAATCAGGCTCAACCCAGCCCACTATCCCCTAGCTCCCAATTTTCACCCACCCACTGGAAGCAACAGGCCTGATGAGTACAAGGCACAGGATGTAAAAACCCAGGAGCTGAGTTTGTTTTGCATTGGCTGAGCTTGAGGAAGAAAATGAAGTCAGTCAGGAGAAAGCATGATGTGAGGACATTTTTATGCTGATAAAGGGTGAGTAAATTCCCTCCGAGTTTGTTAAACACAATCAGAAATAAATTTACATACTTGGTCACCAGGGGATCACAGAGAGGTCCAGGAGAGGATCCTCACAGCAAAAGTTAGGAAATTATTCATGCCTGTGGACTTCTCAAGGGCTAAACACAGTGGTTCTCAGCCATGGAATACTGAGATGATAGGGAGTGAGCAGTCTTTATTGATGAGAAGTTCAAGTGTGCAACCTTGTCCTGTGGAAGGAAAATAGGCTGAGAAACAGCTGGCTTAAAGACTCAAAACAACATGCCCTGTTTACACTTAAAAGCACATTTGTTAGTCCAAGATTTGGTTTTGTTCCTAAATTTGCACTGTTTTGTTGAATTCTCAATATTCTATCAATTAGATTTGTGGCTAAATCATTGTGGTAGGCTGGACAATGGTCCTCTGATATGTCCATGTGCTAATCCCCAGAACCTGGGAATATGCTACCTGATAGGGCAAAAGGGATCTTGCAGGTGTGATTAAGTTAAGCATCTTGAGGTGTGGGAGATTATCCTGGATTATCTGGGTGGGCCTGATGTAATCATAAGGGTCCTATCAGAGCAGGAGGCTGTGTGATGAAGGCAGAAGAGATTGGGTGCTGTGTTGAAGATGGAAAAAGTGTCCAGAAGTGAAGAAATACAAGTAGCCATCAGAAGCTTAAAGAAAACAAAAAAACCAGTTCTCTCCTCAGAGCTTCCAGAAGGAACCAGTCCTATAGACCACTTGACTTTAGCCCAGTGAGACTGATTTTGGAGTTCTTAGAATAAATATATTTTGCTGTAAGCCACTAAGTTTGTGGTAATTTATGAAGCAGGAATAGGAAACTGAGACAATCCTTATCCTTATGTAGCAGACTCAGGGTGGTCCAAGAAGGGAAGCTCCCAGGCTGTACAAAGCTTAGAGAAACACAGTCCATTGGCTGCTCTGATAGAACCAACTAACTGAGTTTGTTGTTTTCCCCAACAACTCACTGGCTTTTTTTTTTTTTTTTTTTTTTTTATCCTCTTGAACACAAAAGATCTTAGTCAAATCCAATGTTCTTGTTTTTGTGTTTTCTTTTTGGCATTGTGCAAGTCTAAGTTTAAAAGAAACAGTTCTGTATCAGGTGTCAGGTCACACCCTTAAACTTTCAACGTTTGGCCTACCAGGCCAGAATACCATCCAAATTGACATAAGTATCGGTAACGCCAATTCCAATCACAGGCATTCATGCCCCAAAGGCAGGGATCAATTTAGGAGCAGCAATTCAGATTTATGTTCAACTAATATTACTATATCCCTACTAAGTGCCAGGCACTGGGAATGACATGTTTGATGTGTATAATATCTCCTTAAGCAATGGGTAAACTGCAAAGTTCCTGGACACACATGCAACACGAAATAGCTGCTATTGTCAGAAGTTAATGCTTATTCCTCTCAGCAAGTATCATAACACTGTAGGGCAGCTGCTGTCACTGAATGTTAACAGCAGGTGCCTGTCTATGTACCCATCCATCATTCCATCCCAGCAGCTGGATTGCTCATCATTTGCCTGCCCTCAGTGGCCCTGATCTGCAGAAAGCAGACTCCAGGAAATATTCAGAATTTACCTGTGGTTAAAGTATGCTTCAACCAGGTTTTATATATATATAACATACAGTGGGCCTCTTCTGCTTTTGTTTCCTTTTGGATATAACATAACACACAAGATAAACAATAAGTCTGCACAATAAGGATAAGTAACTGTGCACTCCGGAGTGACAAGTATCTTACAGAAGGAAGAAGTGGTAATTTAATTGTTTTACTTTTCCTTCAAAGAAATTAAATAACTCAATTTTTTTTCATAAAAAGTGTGAGAAATTGAGAATCTTGCTAGTTCTATTGTTTATCTCTGTTGATAAAGTTAAAAGAGATCTTTTCCAAGTTGGTTGAGTTTTATCCATGTTTCCTATCAATTGGTCTATTTCAACATGCATTTCCAGTATTTGCCATACTGAAAAAATTACCCCCATCACTTCTTCATCTACTATTTGGACCTTATTCTGCCCAGGTTTTCTTTTAACAATAAGAGTAACTAAAAATATTTCTCTTGGTGTAGCATCCTTTTCTCAATGCTGTTTTCATTTTTCGCTTGCAATCCAGTTAGTGATAATTTAGTCATCTATTATGATGATAGCCTCAATATTTGAGATGCCGATCAGAGTGAAATGAAAGCGTCTCTGTAGAATTCAATAGACCAGAGAAGAAAATAATCAAAGTACTGTTTATTCATTCCCTTATCAACAAACATTTATTGAGCATTTAGTTGCCCTGGTATCCTCCCTTTTTTTCTTCTTTTTCATTCTCTTCCTTCCTCTCTCCTACAAAATTGACATCGTATTACAGCAACTGTAAATTCAAAGATGAATAAAATATAGCTCCCATCCTTAAGGACTTAGAGCTTAGTAAACAGTAAAAATGCAATGCAGTGCAACTCTTCTGTTATGAAAGGGAGCAAGAGGTGCCATGGGGGGATCAGGAGGGAGAGGCCATCTGTGCATGGGAGCATCAGGGAAGGCTTCACAGAAGAGGTAACACTTCAACAGAGGTTTGAGTAGGAGTTCACCAAGAGAACAGGAATGAGGGTATATTTGTTTTCTATCTCTATGTAACAAATTACCACAAACTTAATGATGTAAACATTTATTGTCTCACAGTTTCTGTGGGTCAGGAGTCTGGGCATGGGTTAGCTGGGTTCTCTATTCAAGGTCACACAAGGCCATACTCAAGATGTAAGATGGGCTGAATTTTCATCTGGAGGCTTGATTGGGGAAGAATATATTTCTAAGCTCACTCATGTTGGCAGTTTTCATTTCCTTGTGGTTATATGACTGAGGGCCCCATAATTTGCCGGCTATTAGATGGAGGCCATCCTCAGGTCCTAGAGTCTGCCCACGGTTCCTTGCCATGTGATCTTCTCCAACATGGCCTCTTACTTCACTAGGCCAGCAAGGAGAATCTCTAGTCTAGTCTAGGACAGAGTCTTATACAGTGTAACAAAATCCCATTGCCTTTGACATATTCTATTGGTTAGAAGCAAATCGCAGGTCTGACCTGCACCTAAGGACAGAGAATTACACAGAGTTGTGAACACCAGAAGGAGGGACTCATTGGGGTTCACCCTAAGGTCTGTCTACCACATAGGAAGATGAGAGGAATGAGATAAACAGGTAAGATGGCATATAGGGAATGAACAATGGTTCTATATGGTTGTAATAGGATGGAGGAGTTAAGAAAGAGAGATTCAAGATAAGACTGCATAGGTAATAATTACTGCTAACATTTATATAATGCTTACTCTGTGCCAGAGTACTTTATATATGTTAAATCATTAATCTGAACAAGATTATAGAGCTTGTAAATTGTGGAGCTCGATTCTGATTACCTGGCTCCTGAGTCTGTGTCCTTAAACCACTATGCAACACTGCCTCTGGGAAAGTATTGAGGTGTTCCAGGAGCATATTATGAAGGGTCTTGTTAAGGAATTTGATTTTGTTCCAGGAAGTGGTGAAGAACACTACAGGGGTTTGAGTCATGGGTAAAGGTGTTCAGACTGACACACAACCAACAGCATGAAGGAGGCACTGGGGCCAAAGACACTGATACAGGTGAGGGAAGATGAGTTACTGAATGAATGTGGGAGTCATGGAGTTTGGAAGAAGGGGACAGATATGGGATCTTTGGAAAATGTACATGATCTGACTCAGTGACCAGTTGTGAGGACAGGGTGAGCAGTGGTGGAATTGAGGAAGAGGGATGTGTCTCAGGTAACTTCCAGGCTCCTGGCTTGGGCTTAGATGATTTGGTGTGTAAGGGAGCATAAGACTCATCCATTAACCTCCAACTTACTAGGAAGCAGGGACTACATTCTTCTTGTTCAGCGTTGTATCCGTGGGCCTGGCATAGGACTTTGCCCATGGTTATGAAAACACACACTTGTACTGTGCCTATTACATGTTGAGCACTGTTCTAAGAGCTTCGCTTATGCTAACTTGTTTAACCCTCATAATACCTCTATGTGATAGATACTATTATCATCCACATTCTAAAAAAGAGGAAAATGAGATACAGTGTGTTTAAGTAACTTGCCCGAGTTCACACAGTTTGTAAGTATCACAGCCAAGACTTGAACTCAGGCAGGCTTTCTCCTGAGTCATGTGCTTAACCACCACACCATGGTCACAGTAAACACACACTCACACACACACACACACAAAGATGCACAATAATACTTGTTAAATGTTATGTGACTTCACAAAAGTATTGATAAGATGAATATTTAAAATATGATGCAGGAGAAGTAACAACTGACACCAGAGAAATACAAAGGATCCTGAGAGACAACTACAAGCAACTATATGCCAGTAAAATGGACAACCTGGAAGAAATGAACAAATTCTTAGAAAAGTACAACCTTCCAAGACTGAACCAGGAAGAAATAGAAAATATGAAGAGACCAATCACAAGTAATGAAATTGAAACTGTGATTAAAAATCTTCCAACAAACAAAAGCCCAGGACCAGATGGCTTCACAGGCAAATTCTATCAAGCATTTACAGAAGAGCTAACACTATTCTTCTCAAACTCTTCCAAAATATAGCAGAGGGAGGAACACTCCCAAACTCATTCTATGAGACCACCATCACCCTGATACCAAAACCAGACAAAGATGTCACAAAAAAAGAAAATTACAGGCCCAAACCACTGATGAACATAGATGCAAAAATCCTCAACAAGATACTAGCAAACAGAATCCAACAGCACATTAAAGGGATCATACACCATGATCAAGTGAGATTTATCCCAGGAATGCAAGGATTCTTCAATATACACAAATCAATCGGTGTGATACACCATATTAACAAATTGAAGGATAAAAACCATATGATCATCTCAATAGATGCAGAAAAAGCTTTCGACAAAATTCAACACTCCTATATAATAAAAATTCTCCAGAAAGTGGGCAGAGAGGGAACCTACCTCAACATAATAAAAGCCATATATGACAAACACACAGCCAACATCATTGTCAGTGGTGAAAAACTGAAAGCATTTCCTTTAAGATCAGGAAAAAGACAAGGGTGCCCACTTACACCACTATTATTCAACATAGTTTTGGAAGTTTTAGCCATGGCAATCAGAGAAGAAAAAGAAATAAAAGGCATACAAATTGGAAAAGACGTAAAGCTGTCACTATTTGCAGATGACATGATACTATACATAGAAAATCCTAAAGATGCTACCAGAAAACTACTAGAGCTAATCAGTGAATTTGGTAAAGTAGCAGGATACAAAATTAATGCACAGAAATCTCTTGCTGTCCTATACACTAACAATGAAAAATCAGAAAGAGAAATTAAGGAAACACTCCCATTTACCATTGCAAGAAGAAGAATAAAATACCTAGGAATACCTACCTAAGGAGGCAAAAGACCTGTATGCAGAAAGCTATAAGACACTGATGAAAGAAATTAAAGATGATACAGACAGATGGAGAGATATATCATGTTTTTGGATTGGAAGAATCAACACTGTGAAAATGACTATACTACCCAAAGCAATCTACAGATTCAATGCAATCCCTATCAAACTACCACAGGCATTTTCCACAGAACTAGAACAAAAAATTTCACAGTTTGTATGGAAACACAAAAAACCCCGAATAGCCAAAGCAATCTTGAGAAAGAAAAACGGAGCTGGGGGAATCAGGCTCCTGGACTTCAGACTATACTACAAAGCTACAGTAGTCAGGACAGTATGGTACTGGCACAAAAACAGAAATATAGATCAATGGAACAGGATAGAAAGCCCAGAGATAAACCCACACACATATGGTCACCTCGTCTTTGACAAAGGAGGCCAGAGTATACAATGGAGAAAAGACAGCCTCTTCAATAAGTGGTGCTGGGAAAACTGGACAGCTACATGTAAAAGAATGAAATTAGAACACTCCCTAACACCGTACACAAAAATAAACTCCAAATGGATTAAAGACCTAAATGTAAGGGCAGACACTACAAAACTCTTAGAGGAAAACATAGGCAGAACACTCTATGACATAAATCACAGCAAGATCCTTTTTGACCCACCTCCTAGAGAAATGGAAATAAAAACAAAAATAAACAAATGGGACCTAGTGAAACTTAAAAGCTTTTGCACAGCAAAGGAAACCATAAACGAAACGAAAAGACAACCCTCAGAATGGGAGAAAATATTTGCAAACGAAGCAACTGACAATGGATTAATCTCTAAAATATACAGGCAGCTCATGCAGCTCAATATCAAAAAAACAAACCACCCAATCTAAAAATGGGCAGAAGACCTAAATAGACATTTCTCCAAAGAAGATATACAGATTGCCAGCGAACACATGAAAGGATGCTCAACATCACTAATCATTAGAAAAATGCAACTCAAAACCACAATGAGATATCACCTCACACCAGTCAGAATGGCCATTGTCAAAAAATCTACAAACAATAAATGCTGGAGAGGGTTGGAGAAAAGGGAACCCTCTTTCACTGTTGGTGGGAATGTAAATTGATATAGCCACTATGGAGAACAGTATGGAGGTTCCTTTAAAAACTAAAAATAGAAGTACCATATGACCTAGTAATCCCACTACTGGGCATATATACCCTGAGAAAACCATAATTCAAAAAGAGACATGTGTTAGTGAAGAACCTAGGGGCAGGACGGGAATAAAGACGCAGACCTACTAGAGAATGGACTTGAGGACACAGGGAGAGGGAAGGGTAAGCTGGGACAAAGTGAGAGAGTGGCAACTACATATATACACTATCAAATGTAAAATCGATAGCTAGTGGGAAGTAGCTGCATAGCACAGGGAGATCAGCTCGGTGCTTTGTGACCACCTGGCGGGGTAGGATAGGGAGGGTGGGAGGGAGACGCAGGAGGGAGGGGATATGGGGATATATGTATTCATACAGTTGATTCACTTTGTTATACAGCAGAAACTAACACAACATTGTAAAGCAATTATACTCCAGTAAAGATGTGGAGAAAATATATGATGCAATAAATTTGTCAACAGCCTTAATGGCTTTTGTATAAATCTCTGTCATCACATTTAGGAAATTGTATTCTAAAAATGTGTTGAAATGTTGTCTTTCTCTCCCAATACTGTTGAGCCACTCAGACATAAGGGCTGGGTTCTATTGCAGACATTTGCACTGTGTCTTGTGCAGTGCACTCAATAATTGTTTGTGGGAGGAATTACTTTCTTATGTATTATATGTATTATTTATAATTTCTAAACTGTATTGACTACATTATCTCATTCAATAGTGACATTGACTAGAAAAGGTAGGGGCGGTAGGTCCTGTTATTCCCATTTTATAGCCGTGGACATCGAGGCAGAAGAGGGTGACCAAACTGAACTCCAAAGTTCAATTGAGAGCACTCATCATCCTTCCTCATTGTAATAACTTAAATCTTGGCCAGAATAATGGAGACCAGTGAGATAGTCAAATTCTAGGCTGAAATACTCAATATAATGGCTGTGATTCTTTGCCATCATTTTTTTTCTTTTCTATAAGCACATGAGGGAAACAAGCACATGAGAACATGGGCTACACTAAAAGCTAGAAAGACTCAGGAAAGTGTTGCAACTGGCATTAAGTGATTAATTAATTAAATGGCCACCACAGTCTAATGAAGAGGTCTATTTATTGAGGAAGTAAAAACAAAAAGCCAAGGGAACGACTGTGGCTGCCGTCCTTGCTTCAGCACATGCCCACCTCTGTTACTCAGACCTCTTATCCACTCACCAGTTCAAAATCTAGGAAAATCGCCCTCATCAACAGTGTGGCTTTCAACATTCCACAAGCAAGACTAAGTCTTTGTTTTTCCCTTCAAAATTCACCCCTATTCTTCCCCTATCTATATCAATTGTCTAATTTCCTTCCATTATTTAAAGTGCATCTTTTTTCTGTTCTTTTCCTCCAAGACAACACCTTAAGAAATAAGATAACATTTATCCTTTTATTCCCTTTTTTTTGGTTTGTTTTCTTGTCCTGTCTCCTCCACGACCTTCTACTTTTCTCACATGTAGACTGAGATCAATTTTCCTGCTTCAAGAATCAGCTCAGGAGTCCTTTTGGGGTAGACTTATTTCTAAGAAGGACCCCAGTGTTTCCTGCCTCCATGTATTCATGCCCTTGTGCAACCCCCCCACCCCCAACTCCCGCCTGAGCCTGGGCTGAACCCTAGTGATTTGCCAAGCATTGGCAAAAGTAGTGGAATAATTAGTGTGGCAAGTGTGATAGGGTGTCACTTCCATGGTAGGGTTACAAATAATTGTGATGTTCATCTTACAAGTAAGCTCTCTCCCTTGCCTTCTTGGCTTGAACGACTGGATGTAGCAAGCTGCCATGTGGAGAGGTCAACATGGCAAGGACCCAAGGGCAGCCTCCAGCCAACAGAGAGGACTTGATGCTCTCTCTAACACTGCACACAGAAATGGATTCTGCCAACAACCACAGACCTTGGAGGTGGGTCTTTTCCACAGTAGAGCTTTCAGATGAGACTGCATACTTGGAGTAACACCTTGATTGCAGCCTCACAAGAAACTATGAAACAGAGGACCCAGCTAAGCCATGCACAGATTCCTGACCCATTGAAGTGATGTGATAACATACATGTGCTGTTTTAAGCCACTAGGTTTTGGCGTAATTTGTTGCGCAGCAATAGATTACTAATACACCTCCCTTCCAAGCAGCTTCCCCACACCCTAGGCACCTCTCCTTTGTGCAGCCATCTGTATAGCTCTATTCTTGTACTTAGAACACAGTATTCTAATTATGTTTACCTTTGTTTCCTGCTCTGCACTGAGCTCACTGAGGACAGTGACCTGATTTATCTCCCAACACAGCACCTGGCTCAACAGTAATTATGTGTTAAGTAATGAACATGTATTCAATAGCTTTCTCTGCTCCCACTGCTCTCCCACCAATCACCTGCAATTGGTACCATTAGGGCAAGAGAAGATGGTTCAGTTTCAGCCATCTCAGGTCACTGCTATAATTCTTCATGTGCCCCTGCTCTCTTTGTCCCTTTGAGCAACATATCCTGGCAAAAACTAGACGAGCAGATTTAGACACATTCTCTTCTTTGATCTTCCCAGTCAATCCTATGAACTAGATATCAGGATCCAGTGTATAATGAGGAAATTAATGTCTTGCACAGAGTTGCACAGCTGAAAAGTAGCAGAGTCAAAGTTAGTATTTGAATATATCTGATTTTTAATTCAATACGAATCTCTATTCACAGTTATGCCATGCATTATGATCGTGGACAAAGTTTCCTACTCTCTAGGATAAACTGTCAAAATGAGAATAATGACAAAAATAATGTTATTTGAAAACATTATTGAGTTCTTGTTCTGTGGCAGGCACTGTTCTGAACCCTTTAAATGTATTTACTCAAGACTTTCTTACAAAAGCCATGAGGCAGGTATTATTATTATTATTATCCCCATTTTACAGAGAAGAAAACTGAGACAAAGGAAGGTTAAATAACCTGCCGAAGGTCATATGCCTGGGAAGTAGGAGAACAAGGATTCAACTCAGGGGGTCTGGGTCTAGAAATCAGCCTGGTCTTAGGGGACATGATTCATCTCAGGTAATTTTGATTTTCTCCTATAAGAGAGTAGAATGACAGACCACTACTCACATGTATTTGAATCCTAGGTTCCCAAGAAAAAATTAATTTGAAGATTCATTTCTCTTTTGTTAATGAGCATCAGTTTTTCTCTGGAGAGAGGACCCCTCCTGTTATGGATCCCCACTGCAATGCAGGAACTCCAATT
This sequence comes from Balaenoptera acutorostrata, assembly GCF_949987535.1. Taxonomy (NCBI): domain Eukaryota; kingdom Metazoa; phylum Chordata; class Mammalia; order Artiodactyla; family Balaenopteridae; genus Balaenoptera; species Balaenoptera acutorostrata. The sequence continues at coordinate 24,012,230 of NC_080074.1, forward strand.
AATGCTATGCAAAGTACATAAAAAAGGGAAATAATGAGAATCTGGAATTCAGAAAGACATGACTCTGATAGCATCCTTGAACACAGTTTGGCCAGATTTTGTCCCTTCCTTTTAATATCTTGTGGCTGTGAGCAATAAGAAGGAGATGCAAAACATGTTAATTTTTGAAAGAAGGAAGCTTAATTGGAAGATTTTCTCAGGCAGGGGCACAGAGCACTATGTGAGCCTCCAATTCATTTGTTGAGAAGAATTTATAAATTTAATTTTTTTCTTCAGTTGTAATTGCCACATAAAAAGTCAAATAGTTATGCAAGACTTATGAAAAAGAGTAGCTCCCAGCCCTGTCCCCTTCTCTGCCCCCCACTACCCCACAAGAGGCTACTTCTCTAAAGCCTTTTCAGTTCTTTCTCTTGATATTTACCTATATATTTCCAAATAACTTGCTCATACTGCTGTCTCTTATTTCAGTTTTAGACATCATTCTGGAGAAGGATTTGTCACTGGCATTTTATATGTTAGCATTTCCTTTTCAGATATTTCTGCAAGGATAAAGACAATAAGGCAAAGAGGTCATAGTACCTCCACATGAAGAGTGCATACATATTTATACAAAGCACCTTGAGATTTGGGCTAGGGAGAGAGAACAGCTATATAAGACAGCCTAAGAGCAATAAACAAGTAGATGGGTGAAATAGCCATCACCACTTTGGAATAAAAAAGGCAAACCAAAGCAAGCTTGAGGTACTATTTTAAATGTAATAAATTGGAAAATGTTTAATAAAACATCCAGTGCTGGTGTGGTTATTATAAGTTGAAACACTTACATGCTTCTAATAGAATATCTTTGAAAGTCAATATGACAGTATATACCAAGTGCCATAAAAATGGTCATACTGTTTGACCCAGTAATCTACTACTGGAAATTGATCCTAAAGAAATAATACAACAGATGCAAAAACCTATATATATCAACAAGTTCATTGTAGTATTAACTATAAATCAATATAAATCATTAGATGGGTTATTATCTAGCTGTTAAAAGTGACAAACATGAGGCTATATAAAACATAAAAAATACATATGATGTCCTGTTAACTGAACAAAACTAAACACAAAATAGTATATGCTCTGTGATTTTAACCCTGTATAAACAAGTGTGCATACCCACAGGAGTGGCTTCAGTATGAAGGACACGGATGAACTGATTGAAGTCTGGGTCTTTCATTTACAAGCTGGGTGTCCTGGGGCTTAAAAAAGTACTTCTCTGAGCCTTGTTTGTTGCATCTATAAAATTAGAAGAAAACATTGACTTTTTAGTGTTGATGTAAACTCTAGAAAAATATGTAATTAGAAGCTAATGCAGTGCCCAGCATATTATAGTAAGGGCTCAATCGATGGTTACAAGTATTGCTAACATATGGACCCAAACCAGGAGGCAATATTCATGAGGGGAGGGGGAGCTATCTTAGGGAGATGGAACTATGGATGCTGTATTTCCCCTTAAAATTTTTATGTATATGAATATATAAAGATTATATATACGTTATATATAAATTTAAAAAATTTATAAAATTACATATACAAACTTACAAAATTTATAAAAATTTATATGTATAATTACATATAAATTATATATTTATATATATGAAATGTAAGTTTATACATAAGTGCAATGTATACAGTTGCTACATGAGAGCTTTAGTTCAATGGAATCATACAGAGTGTCTTTGTCAGTAAGGAAGGCCCATGTTTCCGAAGGTGCCATAGTAAACTAAGCCGGAAGAGAGAGCGAGGTTGGGAGCCTTGGTCTGTTAAACCTCTGTTCTCTTTTTATTGCCCTTGGCTCTCCCAGCTCTTTGTTCTCCTGTGGGCATTCCTGCTAAATAGCATTTTAACCCTGATAGTCCCACAACTCTCTGCTATTTCCTTAACTGACATTTGCATGGCAGATGGTGCAAATGGCCTAGCAAATATATACTGGGTCAGTGTTAGAAAACTGCCAGATTGATGGCTTTGTTGGCTGTGTGCCTCCAAGCAGACACACGACTGGAAATTACACAGAGGCTCAATTTTCCAGACCAACGTGTGGGCTTTCTGTTCCTCCCTTGCTATGGGCGATCAGTAGGACAGGTGAAGATGGGGCTAGTCTGATTGGCTTCACTTTTAAATAGACACTGATGTGGGCAGATGGGTTGGCACACAATGTGCTGAACTGGGAGCTGAATCGTTCTCCTTCTAATCCTGCCTGCATCAGATTTGCTCAGGGATGGAAGCCAAAATCTTAACCTGTTCATTTCCAGAGTGTTCTATGGTATAATATTAAGCTTCTTTCAAGGAGAGTCATGAAGGTTGATTTAGGAAGGTAGAACATTTTATCTCAGTGGTTAAAGAAGACTTGTGTATTTAATAATTCTTAGTCCCTAACTGCTTCTGGGGAAGAATAAACCATTGACTCGACTTCTACCTCTTCTTTGGGCTTTCATCTCTGTAGCACAATTATTTTCTGTGCTTTTGATCTTCCCAGCTAGACTGTAAGTTCTTTGAGGACAGAGACTAAATCTCATAGATGTTTGTCTTTCTTATGGCACATAGTAGGACTCTTGCCAGTGCTACTTCTCAGTGCCTAGTGACTACTTTGTGAAACAAGTACTGCGGGCCTGATTCATAGTACTGTGACAACAGACAGTCCTGTTGCTGGCAGGGCCCCTGCCCTGGATCTCCTGTGGCTATAACCCTACTATTGGGGCCAAGAGTCCAAGGTTTTATTATCTCAGTAGATGGTTGTGAACATGGCATGACAGATAAATAAGATTCTACCTGGACCCCTCCCTTCTCTGCACCTACTAGACTATATTCTTCATATCCATGTCCCTGGAATTTCCTATCCCAATGGCCCTAAGCCCACTTGCAGAATATGCATGGGTCTCTTCCAAGGGAAGACTCCTTTCCCTGTTCTCCCAAGGGAAGACTATGACGCCAGTGTTTGATATCCTTAGGCCTGAAGGATGGCCAAGGGGCAGCTGTTTGCAGGGAACTGGGGAGAAAGGTAGAGCGGGAGCTTGGAAATTTGAGCCAGGAGGTGCATGCACTGTGAGTGCGTGATAGCCTGCACAGTGCAGGATGGAGTTGGACTGGGAAGAGAAGGTGAGTGAATAGTAGGCTGGGCACTGACGCGCCCTATGCCGCCATGTTCAGGCGTAGTACATGATGGCCCAAGAGTTCTACATTTAAACCTGGCCTTCAATTTTCCAGACTAAGGTAGGACTATAGGACAAGGTATATGTTTGAAAATAGACAGATAGAATGTACTTCATTTCACATGTGTTAGCTTCATTTATAACTTTTAAATATGTGGACATATAGTAGATGGGTATCCATTTGTACTCTCACCACTCAGCTCTGCAAATTTTAAGGGCAGGGTGATGCCAATGAATTCAACTTGCAAAATAACGTTGGGAGTAAAAGGTTGATGTCAATACCTACATTTTATCAACTTATTAACCTTCCTATGGATAGATACCTTTGAATGTAGTAAATGATAAAAAAGAATCTGAATTATGGAGTAGTTTGAAAAACAACACAATTTTGTTACATATAATCACCAAAACTGATGATCAATTAAGTATTGCTAAATTGGAGTCTTATGGACCTCCTTTAGTAAAAAGGTAATTAGCTCATTAATGTCTCTGAACAAAATGAAATAAAATAGTTCTACAAGGACTCAAAAACAATATTTTCTAAATGAGCCTTAATATTTTGCCTGTTTTCTTTATACAACTAATTTACTTAGGTCATTTTGTTTTCTAAAATAAGGTAAACTTCTGCCTAGTTCAAGTAAGAATGATGACCAATTCCAAAATGTGCAGGGCCCAGTTGGCAAGGTTTTGTGGAACTGATTAATGTTTGTGAACGTGACAGGGCAGGTAAGATTCCAGACCCAAAGTCAAGGTCCAATCTTTCCTCTGGGATACCTCTGGCAGTGAACAATCATTAAGATAATGATTATTACACTCTACAGAAACGTTTTATTGTTCCTTTTCAAATGATTTTAAAAAATCCCACTATAAGCAGGAAGAAATTAAATTCAGAGGGAAAACAAGACTTTATAGGCCATCTGCTCAGACTTTCAAATTTAAATTTTATACATAAGAGCACATTAGCTGTGGGGGAAAATGTGATCACATTTTGTAGCTGTCTGAGCAATGAAGATATTTGCCTCGTTGGGCTTTCTGCATAGAGATAAAAGGAGCTGTTTTGCGGAAGAAAATGGAATGGCTTCGGTATGGGGGAAATCTGCTATTCACTATTTTATATGTATGGAGTGCTGAACTTACACCATCCTTTACAAAATATGAAGTAACGGTCCATGCCTTTGGGGCTCATGGGGGACATTAGACAAACAGTATTTGAGAGCACCTCACAAAGAGAAAACTGAGACCCTGACAGCCTGTTAGCGGCAGTGAGTGACGGGATGGATGGGGTGGATTCACAGGTGACAGAGAGCCCACCTGTGGGAAGGAGAATGCAGAAGTCCGAGGCAGGGGAAGCCATTCCTTTGTACCCCTTCTCCGGAACCCAGGCCCCTAACATAAAGCCTGGTCCTGGTGGCCTGTGCCTTTAGGAATCTGCTTTCTCACATGGGGACAGAGAACGGTAGGACGTGGTTAACAGCATGAGTCAAGGATCACACTGAGCCGAGGGGAATGGGTGACAGCAACACTGCTCACGTTGGCTACTGCTTCCTGCGAGCCGCAGCTGGCGGCTTTCCTAGGAATGGTCAGGACAGCGTTTGATTAGGTCAGGCTGCTCCTCCTGCTGCCTCCACACTACCTGTCTGACGCTTCATGACAGCGGCAAGAGAGGTCGTAGCAACGCCAGGACAATTAGTGTGAGCCGTTGCTTTCTTCCACTGCCTGCCTCCCCTTCCAGGCTGTGATCATCAGAGAAATCTCCATCCTCATTTGGTCAAATGAAACCAGGCAAACGAACCCAGTCTCTTTCCCCCACTTTGTTTTGCTGTGAAAAGATGAAGGAGGCACAATGAACGCTTAAAGTGATGGAACGAATGCTGACCCCGGCAGGTAACAGTCTTTTACAGTCAACCCTAAGAGGTGATACCTTAAAGCAACTAGTTTAGAGAGGTATGTGAACCACTCTAAAAAAATACTAATTAAGGAAAACCAGTTAGAAGGAAAACTGTGTACTGTCATGAAAAACAAATTAAATTCATTTGAGTTGGTGCTATTTTAGAAAAGCCTAGAAAAGCTGAAATTAATCTGATGGTAAATGAATGAAAGGAGCACAGAACTCAGTAGAAATGATAGCACTGAACATCAAACTTCACTCCATCATAAATCTTAAAAGCAAAATAACATAGCTGTTCATAGTGCAGTCTTGGTAGTCAGAGCAACTTTATTTGAATTTTAGGTCCTCTATCTTTTAGCTGTGTGACCTTAAATAAGTTAATTACCCTCTCTGTGTTTCCATTCCCTCATCTGTAAAATGGGGCTAATAATAGTACTTCTTGTAGTTTGGGAGAGGGTTAAATGAGATAATACATAAAAAGTACTTAGTGGAGTACCTGAGACATTGAAAGTGCTCAAAGAAGTATTAGCTATTTTAGTTCAGTGATTTTAAACTATGCTTTAATGAGTCCTAGGTTCCAAAAGTTCCATTCTGGAATGTCTATAAGTTTAGGGGAAGGATAAACAGGGGTAACTTGATCTCTATCTACAACTACCACTGTATCTCAGCTTTTGAATGATATTTTGTTTTAATTCGATTTAAGATTTTATTTGAACAAAGTCCTCTAAGTTAAAGCAAAACAAAACATGCCATATAAGACATCTGATCCAGTCTATTTTCCCAGTTAGGAGAGAAATCTTGTCCCTATTTGTTGGTCATCCTACCTCTTCTTAAACATTTTTAATAATGGGTTCTCACCAATCTGCAGGCCTTTTTAATTTGGAGTCATTCAGATAATTAGAAAGTTCTTTTCCATATTGACTTGTGTGATTTCATTCTCAGGTTCTAGCTTTGCTCTCTAAATATGACCAAATTCTCTTCTGTAAAAGATCCCTTCATATATTGACAAAAACCCATTGTATCATTTGAGATCTTTGGTTGCAAGCAACAGAAATTGACCGGCAAACCTAAGATGAAAAGAAATTTATTGGTGAGACATTAGGCTGCTCATAGTTAAAGAGAAGGCTGGAGAACCAGGCTTAGTAGAAAAGACGGGAATCAGGGTCCTTCTGGGTGTCTTGGCAGCATGATCCATTTTGGTCTTCCTTTTTCAGATTCTTTTAGCTCTTCTTCCTAAAATGTGGTTTCCATTATCACTGCTCACTGTGAACAGCGCTCTAGTTCACTAGCATCTCTCCAAGAGCGGGTCCTAGAAAGGCACACAACAATCAGTACATGCTCTGCTGAGCTCAGTAAATCCTGGGATTTCTTTCTTTCTTCTAGTAATCATTATTTCATTCATATACTGCAAAATTGATTTGTTCTCCAGGGCACCCAGGTCTGAAGACCTATACTGAGCTTTCAGTCCATTAGAACCTTAAAAGTAAGTCTTCCAGATTTACTAATAAAACATAGAACACCCAGTTAAAATTTTTTCTCCTTTTAAAAATAATTGAGTGAGTCTTTAAATTCTATAGTACTATACAATTTTCAAAAGTTTCACACAGATGATTTCATATAATCCCATAAAAGCCCTTTTCCCCCCCTCCCCTGTATTGCTCCTCGCCCCTTCCCTCTCCCCACTGGTAACCACTGGTTTGTTCTCTATATCTGTGAGTCTGCTTCTTTTTTGTTTTATTCACTAGTTTGTTGTATTTTTTAGATTCCACATATAAGTGATATCATACAGTATTTGTCTTTCTCTGACTTATTTCACTTAGCATAATGCCCTCCAAGTCCATACATGTTGTTGCAAGCGGCAAAATTTCATTCTTTTTTTATGACTGAGTAGTATTCCATTGTACATATATAACACATCTTCTTAATCTACTCACTTGTTGGTGGACACTTAGATTGCTTCCATACCTTGGCAATTGTAAATAATACTGCCATGAACATTGGGGTGCAAAAACCTAGAACACCAGTTAAATTTAAATTTCAGATAAATGGTGAATAATTATTTAGAATAAGTATGTCACAGATATTTTATCTGGCAATCTTCCTTAAGTGTTTTTTTGGTTTTGTTTTTTAATATAATTTGCTGTTAAACCATTGCTTATCTTCTATACTTCATTTTAGAAGCTAAGCTCAGAAATGTACATTTATCTCAATTAAATTTCATCCCATAAATTTCAGCTTCTCTTTCCAACTTGTCAGAAGTTTTAAATTCTTGATTTTATAAAGTCCTTGTATTCACTAATTTGATATTATGAATCCCTAGTTTGATATTACGACCAGATAAGGAGGGTCTATGGAAGGACAGGTAAAGAGCAAGATGGAGTTTAGAAAGGATGGTGGTGGTAGGGAGGTAGCCAGTCAGAAAGAAGGACTTGGGATAGAAGAAGTTTTAGGGAAATTGGAGAAAGAGGAAGAAAGGAAAATACATTGAAAGGAAAGGTATCAGTAATCAGAGTTCTTAATTTCATGAAACTGCTCAATTTAAGCAAAAAATAAAAAATAAATAAAAAGAGCAATTATGTGAAGATATGGGAGGCTCATAGACTCTACCAGAAGTTTGGATAATGGGCAGGCATCGAGAGCTGGGCAACAGGAACCACAGCAAAGACTGTGAGGTAGAAACAGATTGGACTCAAGGCCACTTGGGCTGCTGCTGAGGCTAATGAGGACCTCCACCTGACCCCACAACCCTGGGTCATAGGTGAGCTCTGGCTAAGAGTATCCCACTGGCCGAGCCTAAGTCACAGCCCATCCTCTGGCAGTGTTGACCTGAGGGGAACTTCGGTCAAGCTCTTTGGGCTCCATCAAGGAAGGCTCAACAGTGTCAGAAAAGTGCAGTTAAGAAGGGGCTTCTATTTCAGACAGCCAAAACCAATGAAATCAAATCGATCAATCAACCAACCCTTCAACAAGCAAGCAAACAAACAAATATTCCCAATGGAAAGGTTAAAAGAATAGAGTCATATGCAGGTGACTCACTATATGCTGCCTCCAGCCCAGGTCTCTCTTCCATGCTGCTAATCAGTACAGTCAATGGCTACTCAGTATCTCTGATAGTCTGTGTGAGTCAAAGCAATACCAATAAAGTCTCTCCAAGATCAAACTCATGCTCTGCTCCCACTCTACTTCCAGCCTGTCTCCTTTGAGTGTTGCCCACCTCTGTGAGCATCACACGTTCCTAATCTAGAATCATTCTTGACACTTCCCACTCTTTGATCCTTCATACTAAATATACCTCCAAGTTCTGCTGAGTTTACTCATTAATATCACTCGAATCTCTTTACTTCTCTCCTTCTCCATCACCTCTGCCACCCTAGTCCATCCTAATCCTACCCCTCACCTTTACTACTATAATTACCACATAACATATCTCCGAATCTATTCTGCTATCCCTGCAGACTGTTCTCCACCTTGTAGCCAGAGCAATCTTTCCGAAATGCAAATTTGAACATGATACTTACCCCATTCCCAACATCTCTCAGCATGAAATGTTTCAACGGCTTTCCACCGTGCTTAGGAAAAGACCAAGATCTTTAATCTAGTCTACAAGGCCAGGAATGCTGCTAAGCTATTAGTGACCATATAGGGTTTCTGTAATGATTACAAAAAGTACTGATAGATAAGGTGACTGAAAATGCTAGGAACATTGTCAGGGGATGCTTGTTTCTTTGTGCTAAGCACTATATAGGCCAATAAATTTAATCTCTGTTATATCACTATAAAGTCACTTCCTTGTTTTATTGGGAACTGAGGCTCAGAAAGGTTGAAGTTCTTTAACCAAGCTAGACAATGCAGAATCAGAATGCAAACCCACTTTTGGCTGGCGATCTCCGTAACTCTGTATTTTCCATAAAAAACATCACCTTCTTCCTGATTGACAGAGAGCTAGGCCTATGCATTAGGAATCACTAAGAGTTACCCAATACTTATACCTTCAGCCTGGCACAATAGAGCATTTGAAGAGTCAATGACCCAAGTGGAGGGAAAATGTCACACGGACCACAAGACAGAAACAATCGCACTTTCGTTTAGTTTGCACCATGAGCCATTTTGCTTAATGATTCAACTGCAGGTAAATGTATATTCCATATTTCTTTACTAATTCTCTCTAGGCTTTTCCCTCCTTAATCAAATGGGAGACAACTGCCTTTCAGACTATCTGCTTTTGTTTTATTTAATTCAACCCAGGTTTGTTGATGCCTTGAGTGACTTATTAGTTAATTGGCACCTTGTTGGTAGGACAATCCCTAGCCAGTTCTAGAGGCTGAGTGAGGTGGGTGAAATCTTTTGGAAGTGCCCTCTGTGGCCCCACGGGGATGCTCTATTGAGGACTTCAGCAGCAAACAAGGCTTTCAACATCTTGCCCGCTGTATGCCAGTGAGGTGGAGTTCCATGCCAGAATTTGCCTTTCAACTTTGGGCTCCGTTCCTATTGTGTGGCAGCCATGGCTCACTCTTACCACCTGGGCCATCTCTTCTGGCTCTTCAGTGGGTCTTAACTATGGTAGTAGTTAGTAGTTAGTTGGTGAATAACTTTCTCTGAGTCAGTGAAACTAGTGTGAAGACTCCACATTGGGAGAGGGCATGCCCTGGCATAATCCCAGCTCCATGATTGACCACCGGATGATCTAGAGCAAGAGACGGGGTTCCAGCTTCGCAAAGTGGGGTTAGTGACACATGTGCGCAGTATTCCTAAAGGAATTCCCTGAGCTCCAGCCCAGTGTTTACTGCACACTACCCACTGAGGGCCTGACTATACTAAACCCTTCTCAGTGTCTACTTCAGTTAATCCTCACAATAGCCCTAAGAGGTAAAAATAACATTCGAATCCTCTTTTTATGGGGAAAGAGAGAGAACACACTTAAATAACATGCTCAGGTTCACATAGTTCAGGAGAGAGTAGGGACTGCTTTCAAATTCACGCAGACAAAAAGCGTGGCCTGTGCTCTTAATCATAAGGCAATAATGCACAGAGTGTGCACTTAATAGAAGGGCACTGATACTGTCTTTGATGATGATGATGTTACCGTATTGCCCTTCTCATGCGGCTCCATTCTCAACTTCCCAGCTTCCTTGGGGTCTGTACCTATACCAGAGCATATGCTCCTTTGTTCTCATTCCACAGGTATTTCTTGAACACTGACTCTATGCCATATAGTGCCTCACCTAAGAAAAGTGAACCAGACAGACATGGTTCCTGAATCCCTGGAAGAGTTCAGTGGGGAAGATGTCCATGGAACAAAAAGTGTCAGATGATGAATTAATTGCAAGTATGATAAAGCAGAAATCAAGAGAGCTAGGAAAGCTGATCACTGGGGCTCTAATCTTGGAGGGGGTGGAGCGGACAGGAAGGCCTTTTAAATCAAGAATTCTCCTCCTCTTTCCTGTAAGCTTGCAGGGAAGGTATACAGGTATTTTTCTTAGGAGATTCAGAACAGACTCTTAGAGCTATTTTTCTGTTAAATTTCTTGTTAAAAATAGAACAAAACTACTCATGGGTTTTAGAAATCATACGGTAGACCATTAGGAAAACTGAATTAATGAAGTAGGTTAAATATGAAAATATGATAAAGTCTCGTAGTAGTTTTCTCTACAGGAGTTTCCTTCTGCTTCAGGAACCCTATCCTCCATCTGTTCATGTGAACTTTCATCCAATCTACTCTATGGCTGCCCTGTCCTGATAGGTTTGGGGTTTGGGATAAACACTCTATGTTCATCCACTAGGACTTTTGCCGCTAGCTGTTCCCAAATTCTAGATTGTTCCTTCAACACAGAGGTTTTACACCCTTGAGGGCTTTCTACCAACATACAACTATGCCAGTTTTTCCTCTTAGATCTGTTTTAAAAATTTACATTTTACTTAAGATGTTAAAATACTTAACCCAGGGGCTTCAGTTTCTTTCCCATATAATGTAGCTCTGCATATTATATTTCCACCTAAAAATATAGAGGAGAATTTGTAAAATATTTAGGTTAAGAAACCATAGCACAAACCTAATTTATAACATGTTATAAATAATAATGAAGCAGTTTTCTAATTAGAAGCTGTTTCCCCAAATAAAGTCATACCACAGTGGTTTATTTCTGTAGTCCTTTTGAAAAAAATCCGTTCATCAGCATATCTGAAATCCATATACTAAACTGGCAGAAAATCAAAATATTAATTTTATATAGGGAGGAAAACCCCTAAAGATTTTCATTTAAATATCTACATCTTGGACCCATTTCAAGTTCTGATTTAAAATCAGGGGTTCAATATTTCACGGCAGATTATAAGGCAGAATCCAGAGAATTAGATGAGACATTTTCTGACTCGTATTATCTCCTTGAAGAACCAAATTCTTGCTTTCAGATTCATTTTCCGTATGATTTCCCTGTTGGATACGTCCTGGATGCCGTGGTGAGAAGCCAGCAGGAAAACCCCAGGGAAGAGGTCAGAAACGATGCTATCAGAGACAGAAATGTCATGGGACAAGGACTGAAAATTGGAAACAATGAGAGAGGGAGAGAGGGGAGGGAGGGAGAAGGGTAGAGAAAAATAAAGAGAGGGCGAGACTGAGAGAAAGAGAATTTGTATGCAAGGGAGCACAATATAAGAAAGAAATAATACATGGAATACTGCCACCAACATGATCATTTTGGTTCGTCTTATTTAAACCCTCTTTAAGCCTTCACTTGTAATTAATAAGAATTGCTATTTAAAAAATTTCAGAAGGACTTCTGTTTACTGTTGAAGCATAAAAGAAAAATATTGGCCTTTCATCATCTCCAAAAGGAAAAAAAACCCACACGATTTATGTATATACTTTGGAATCAAAGCCCCTTTTAAGTCTCTTGGAGCTGATTATGAATAGAAGCCAAGTCTGATCTCCCCAAATAATAAAACAGTGGAGACAAAGATAATGCACCCTCTACCATTTAAGCAGTTGGCCCACATCATTAAAAATGGTTCAAGTAAGTGCTATTAAATTGGCCCTAAGAATGCAATGCACTGAAATTTGTGCGTAGTAGGGGCTGTTTTTCCGTGTAGAGGCAACTACTGACCCATCAGTAATAGGTGTACTCTTCACGGTTGCTTTCCCAAGAGTGGTGCTGGCCTGCACGGCTGCCATGCTGGTCACTAACCCTCCCTAACCCATTCTCCCTTGGGACTGATGCTGTTGGCTGTGGGTTTTTCCTGTAAAGGGGAATTCACAACCTCCTCCTTTTACTTTCCAAGTGGAGGAAACATGAATTATGTACATCAATACTAGTACTCAATTGAGAAGGTCACTTACCAGATAGTAGAGTTTTGATGGAGGTGAAAACTTATCCTGGGAGGAAGAAATTAGCTGTAAATTTGGTGAAGAAGGCAGCTGAATTTTTCTCCAGCAAAGCCAATTGAGATATACAACCTGAAGCATATAGCAAATGTGATGGAGAGCCAACTGAAACTTAATAAGTTTTCCCACTGAAGTGCATTTGGGAGGTGGGGGGATTTCAAATAGAGATAAACAGCAATCTAAGACTGGGTAAGCATCCTTAGAGACAATCATTTTTTAGACAGAAAACAGAAAGGCTTATGTATACAGCTGGTATTTACATGAATTCCTCCCACTAATGCCTGGGACTTTGGAAGACACACCAAGAGATAGGAGGTAAGCAGCTGTCTGTGCAGATGTTGTCAACAAATAGGATTTGGAATTCTGATCTATTACGTAAAAGCCTATAACCAGTGACTTTTACCTGGGGATCTGGGGAAGAAGGGAATCTAACTGACCTCTAAATGCTAGTGTGTTCAGGGCTTATTCCTGAGCCTCCTTCTTTAGCTGCCTTTTCTCCCCAGGTGAACTCACCCAGTATGTAAATGCAATCTATGCTGATTTAATGTTTGTAAAGCGCTGAGAACCGTGTCTAGTTCATAGTAAACACCATAGAAGTGTCAGCTCTCGTTACTTATTATAGCTAATTGCCTAGTAACTGTTTCTACTTGAATGTTTGATAGGTATTTCCGAATTAAATCCAAAATGGAATTGAAGGTTTCACTGTTCCCCCAAACCAATCTCCCCTGTGTTGTTTTTCCATCTCTGTTATAACAGCTTGACCCAGTGACTCAGGCCAAAATCTTAGGAATCACTGCTGATTCCTCTTTTTTCTCTTACTCTTCACATCCAATTCATCAGCAAGTCATTCTTGTCAAACCTCTGAGATAGAAAACAAATCCATCCACTTCTCTTCATCTTCGCTGCCACTGTTCTTGAACAAGCCTCCCCACTTCTTGCCTGGAGGACTGCAGAGGCCTCTTCCCTGTTTCCTTTGCTCCCAGATACCCTTACGATCCATTCTCCATGCAAGTAACCAGAAGGATATCTTTAAAATGGGAATAGGGGTCAGGCTTATGACTCACTAATGACTTACCAGTGCCTTTGGCATAAAGTTGAGTCTCCTTTTGTTTTAATCCGTTTGGGCTGCTATAACAAAAATGCCATAGGCTGGGTGTCTTAATGAATAAATACTTGTTTCTCATAGTTTTAGAAGCTGGAAGTCCTATATCAAGGTGCTGAAAGATTCGCTGTCTGGTGAGAGCCTACTTCCTGGTTCAAAGCTGTCTTCTTGATGCGTCCTCACATGGCAGAAGGAGTGAAGGAGCTCTCTAGGTCTCTGTTAAAAGAGCACTAATCCCATTCATGAGGCCTCCACCCTCATGACCTAATCACCTCCCAAAAGTCCTACTTCCTAATACCATTACATTGGGGGTTAAGATCTCAACATGGGAATTTTGGGAAACACAAACATTCAGTCTATAGTACCATCCCAAGTCTTTACCACCTGACCTTCTCTAGCACCTGCCTATCTTGTGCTCACTACACTCCAATCAAACTGGACTTCCCTCTGTTCTTTTCTTTTGTTCCCCTGCATCATCTCTCCCTCCATCTCCAGCATCTGTCCCTCACCCACAATAGGTTCCTTCTCAAAGTTCAGGTTGCAGCTCAAGTACTGAAGACTTTCCCTGACCCCTTGGCTCACTCTAAACAAGCTCCTACCCTCTTTACTCCAGGGAGGTTCTGTTTCTGCATTCATCACCATCTGAACTCATCTTCTTCATTTGCTTATCTACTGGCACATTGGCCTTCTCCTTCTACTGTTAGTGCAAGCTCTAGGAGTGCAGGGCCTTTTCTGTCTTGTTCACTGCTGCATCTCATGACGCTCAGGACAGTCCTGGAACAATGAAGTGTCTCAGTGAATACGAATGAATACAAAATTATCCAGGAGCCACTTCACCTGATCAATGAGCAGGGGATAAAAGTTTAAATCTTATTTATAGAAAACAGTAGCATGCATTATGTATAAGAATAGTAAAACTATAAGATGAGGGGCCTGGTGATTTACTTAGAAAAAATGGAGGGTGGGAATAATACCCACAATCTCTCTGTGTGCCTGTCTGAAGTCGAGCTCTTCACCTGCCCACTAGATCTCATCTCCTTACCTACTCAAGGACAACATTCCAGAAATTTCTCTCTCTTTTTTTTTTCTAAAATTATACCTTTTTTATGCTCTACTGGATCATTTCCATCATGCAAAGATACTGTAATTTTTCCCTTCTTAAAAAAATCAGAAACAAAGAAACAAACCAAAATTCAACTTGTTTCCTTGTCTTCCTAAGTTTACAGAAAAAGATGTCTAGTCTTGCTGCTCCAGTCCCACTCTTCCAATTCTTTTCAGACCAGCACATCACCAAAATTACTGTTGTAAGCATCACAGATGACCTCCACATAGTTAGTCTTTAGTCTTTGTCTGAATTTTCCTAACAGTAACTCTTGATCACTCTGTCCTCCTTGATATGATTTTCTACTTGGCTTCCAACACACCTCACTCTCTTGGCTACTTCTTTTTCTACCTTCCTGATTGCTTCTTTTCAATCCTTTTTTTGCTGTTTCTCCTTATCTCCCTCAATTCTAAGTATTCAAGTGCCCTAGGACTTAGTCTTCACTCACTTCCTTGGTAACTTCTTAGAGCTTCACAGTTTTAACTTCCATCTATATGCTTATGACTCCCTGATTTCTGTCTCACACCTGGACATTTTCCAAGTCTTGCCTATTCATCATCTCCACTTGGATGTATAATAAACCTCTCAAAATTAAAATGTCCAAAACAAAACCCCTGATTTTTTTTCACTCAATTCTCTTCTTCCACTGTTGTCTCCAGCTAAAGAAATGGTGACTCTTTTTGATTCCTTGGAGGGGGAAACAAAAACTTGGAGCCCTGGATCCATCCTGGACATCTCTTTTTCTTTCCATCCCCACATCCATTCTGTAGACTCTACTTTTAAAATGTACCCAGATTCTGACATTGTCTGTCTTCACTACTATGCTGGTTGAAGCATCCTTTTTTGCATAGATTATTTCAATATTCTCCTAATTGTTTTCCTTCTTTCCTTCCTGAACTATTAGAATTTATTTTTAGCACAGCAGCCAGAATGATCCATTTAAAACCTAAGTCAGTCAAAGTCACTACTCTGCTCAAACCAGTGCTTGCCTTCTTGCTCAGAGTAAAAGCTAAAGTCCCCATAGTGAGTTATAAAGGCTTTATTTCCCAATAGACTATAAGGTTCCTGGGAGGTTTATACAGTCCCTACAAGGCACCTGGCACATTATAGGTACTTAATAAATATTTGGTAAATAAATTTAAAAAGAGACTCCTCCAGAAAGGAGGCAGAGTAACACTGTATGTCATTAATGTCTTAAATTCCTCCAGAAACTCCCAGTGAAGGTCAAGTAATGTAGAACTTGGAGACTAACCCTCTCCTATGTAGTCTTTTACCCATCGCCTCTCTGTCTTCATGTCCTAGTTCTCTACCACTCACTTATTCCCCTCCCACAACACTGTCCTTCCTACTGTTTATCAAACATGTCAAGCATGTTTCTGTCTTGGGGGCATTGGTACTTGCTACTTCCTTTGCCTGGAACCCTCTACCCCAGAAATCTGCATGGTTTTCTCCTTCCCCACCTTCAATCCTTTGCTCAAGTGAATCTTTTTTTCAGTAACTCCTTTCCTGACCATCCTTTTAAGAATTTTAATCCCACACTCATACCAGCCTCCTCTTCCCTAAAATATCCATCTTCATCCAACTGGTCACCAGCTGACACTCTATAATTTTATACTTTTATTTGATTAATTGTAAACTCCTTGAGGGATTTCTGTCTGTTTGGTTCTCTGCTGAATCTTCAACACTTCCAACAAAGTCTGGTTCTCATAGCAGACTCTCAGCAGATGTATGTTGAATGGGTGAATGAGGTAATGAATAAATGAACTCTGATATGAAGGACTGAAACCTCAGTTGGATAAAGAGTTTGAAAGACAGGCAACCCAGGTACTACAGGTGACTTTTTTTTGGGGGGGGGGGAGGCATGTGAACCAGATTATTTCTCATGGTTGTGGAGAACTTGTAAGTCAGGTCATTGATCTGCTTTGATTATTGTTGACGAATTAAGACAAAGAAAAGATGTGCCAGAAAACTATGGACATAAAAAAAAGATATTCTGATTTTCAAAAAGAGGGTAAAGTATAGATTCAGCAAACCTCAGATTGGTATACTCACTCCTGAACAAGATTTTAGAATTGATCATTATATTGTTTGTCTGCCTTCTAAAGGAAGTTTACCACCAAGACAAATTTTAGCATACTAAAAACAAGGTTTGTTAGCTAACTTTATTTTTTATTTGCCTTGTCAAAAACTAGACTGCCAGAGAAATGTGAAAGACAGAGTATATTTGCATTTTAGCAAGTCACTAATGAAAAACCTCCCATTATTTTCTTGTGGATAAAATGGGGAAAAATAAGCTAGACCTGACATAATTAGATGGATTAATGCTTTGTTTGACAATCAAATTCATTGCTATCAGCCTTAATAGAAATTCCAGTTGAAAAGTTTTATCAGTTCTTCATGTTTTGGTAAGCATTCTCCATTCTCTCCTTTTCTCCTTGAAGTAAAGGTCATTGGTGCCCTGTGGCTCTCTCTGTGGTCTTAATCAACGTGTTTATCCATGCCTTTATCAGTATTAAATTTTCAGGTATGGCTTACTTGGGAGGAATGGCAAATATATTTTATGACAGAATGTAAATCCAATACAATCCAGATTAGCTTGGATGACACGTTGCCTGAGTTTAAACAGCTGCCTGCACCCATGATAGATGGGGCAGACACAGTTTAGTTGTCATCCACGTGAAAAGCATTAGAGGTTTGATTAGGTAAAGTAGAGGTGAAGATGTTATAGAAAGCAGACCTCCCAGAGAGTAGTCCACACTGCTGGGTATACTCCCTGTGCCATTCCTCTGCTATCCACTAGGGTGTTATCCTTGCCTGAGTGGGCAAGATGGCTCAGTTTTATGCCAATTTTCTAAAGTGTTGGAAGAAGAATGTCCAGGGAAAGTGATTTCTTTTTTAAAAGTTATTTTTAATTTACATGTAGTAAATTTCATTTTTGGGGGTGTATAGTTCTATGAGTTTTCACGCATGCATAGATTTTTGTAACTACCATTCTTGGTTCTCTGATGAGAGAACATGGGCTTCTCTTGGAGCTTCCTCTTTGTGATTCCATTTTTGGGCTGATCCAGAGCCCAAGTCAACATATATCAGAGGCAGAAACAAACAAGCAATAACAACAACACTGCTGGGCTGCTTTGGAGTCCTGAACTTCCTATTCAGTCCTCATGTTCTTATGCACTTTTTCAGAGTCCTCTGGTAGTTGCTTTATATACTTTGCCCAAACTTTTTAGTTGAATTTAGTGGGAGAGATAGTGTGGGGTGTGTTTACTCCATCATAACCAGAATTGAACCTCGTGATTTCCTCTTAAACACATGGAATGACAGGGACACTCTTCACTTCCACTTACATCCTATTGGTGAGAACTTAATACCAGGGCCACACCTAGCTGCAAAGGAGGCAGGAAATGCATCCTCCAGCTTAAGGTAAGGGGACAAGCTAAAACTCGTTTACTAAGAAGAAAGGAAGAGCAGATTTTGGAGAACACTGGCAGTCTGCCACAGGGATGGTGGCAAAGAATACACTCAATGTGGCTTGAAAGACTAAGATGGCTAATAAGACCTCATGCTACATGTTTATGAGTATGAAACAGCAGGTTAGAATGAGACTCTTCTTACTTTGGGTTTATCTTGGACTCCAGCATGATAGATATTAGAGACCAAAGTGAGGGTTAGACAAATTACCACATACAAAATTGCTAAGGAAATAGCTACAAACTGGATCAGAATGTGGAGAGGAGGTAAATGTGGGCAGGAAGTTACTTTGGCAAAAGCTGTAACTTTCCCTCCAGCCTGCTCCCCTGAGGGGAGCTTCCATGAAGCCATTTGGAGAGCTTCAGTGTCTGCTCCATCCATTACATTGTTAGGTGGGGCGCGGGGGGGGGGGCAGGGTTGGTGGTGCCTGACTCATACCTGAGGATACAGGTGGCTGCATAAAACCAGCTGCTACATCCAACGTTTGTTGGGGTGAGGAGTGGACCATAGGTGGGCCACACAGACGAGAGAGAGCTGATGTAAGGCTTTCTTGAGTCCTGTTTAATCTGTCTACCTGTATGAGAAGAACGGCCCCAGTAGCAAGAACATGAAGGAGAATGCTGAATTCTAGGGGTTAAGGAAAGGTCTCAAGTAATAATCATCAGGACAACAAGTCAAAGTAGAAATACGTGTCGTAGGGTCAAGAGATTTTCAGGAAAACTGGTCTTCAGAGATGGAATTCTCAACCAAAGTGCACAAAAACACCCACCCGCCCACAAAAAAATAGCACTAGACGTCTGCCAAGCCCAGAGAGAGAGAAGGTTATGATTTAAGACCTTTCGTTTCATCTTATCCACACTAAGTGTGGAAAGGTCAGAAATTAGCTAGCAAGTGGAAAAACAGAGAAGAAGCCAACCACCACCCACCACCGTTCACAAGCACATGAAGCCACCGCCCTTTTCATGTTTTAGGCTTCCAGCCTGAAGCTGACTCCAGCTGAGGAAGTGGAAAGGATATAGCGTTTGACCAAGTTGATGATTTTGATTCCTATCTCGAAGTGGACATTTTCATTACCGAATTGAGTCTATGTTTGTAACTGAAAGTGACCTTAGGAATGTCTGTTACTTAAGAGTAAGAAAAATATCATTTTTTAAAACCATCTCTGATTACATTTTGATGGAAAGGTAGGAGACAAAAAAATGTTGTATTTTGACAATGCCACAAATTGTAGCTTGTCAATATAGCAACTACAAGTATGGAGTATTTCAGATGCAAGAGGATAAAATCTGCTCTTATTTTCTCACATTAGAATTTTGAGCATTTGTAGGCACTGTACATTAAGAGGAATACAGAAAGGAACCATTTACATCGAAGTGACATAATAGCAAAAAGATTCAGAAGGATCATGTTACTATTTTCCCAAATTGAAGTACTATCACGAGGAAGAAGATTAAACTTGTTCAGTAGTTTAACAGATCAACTAGGTGGAAGTTTCATAAGTCATATATTTAACAGAAAGAAGACTTCTTTAGTAATCTGGGTCCCCACAGATAAAACAGGCTGCCTTGAGAGATGGTGAGCTTTGCATCATTGGAGATGCTCAAGCTTCATTGGATGACAATGTGGCAAGCTTGCTCGTAGAGGGAATCCAAATACTGGGAGAGTGGTTGAAGTTAGTGATCTTTAAGGCCCTTTCCAACTTTGACATTATGGGATTCTGTAAGTCTCTGTCCAACTGCTTATACTCTTCGGAAACTGTACTATCAAGTCTCAGACACTGAGTTAAATTTAAAAGTACACATATTCTCTCATGTAACAAGCATCCACTCTATCTGATTATTTCTGTCTATTTGAATCTCTTAGGAAACCAGCCAACTGGAAAGAAATGGCAGCAAGTTTTAAAAATTATGAATCCATAACTAAAAAATCCTTTGACTAATGACAGTTTAGCTAAGTCCAAATGATAATCAAATTTGTGATTTGTTTTATTCCACAAAAAAGAAATGTCCAGGGACTTCCCTGGTAGCTTGGTGGTTAAGAATCCGCCTGCCAATGCAGGGGACAAGGGTCTGGGAAGATCCTGCATGCTGCGGAGCAACTAAGCCCGCAACCCACAACTACCGAGCCTGTGTGCTGCAACTACTGAAGCTCGTGCGCCTAGAGCCTGTGCTCCATAACAAGAGAAGCCACCGCCATGAGAAGCCCATGCACTGCAATGAAGAGTAGCTCCTGCTCGCCGCAACTAGAGAAAGCCCGCGCACAGCAATGAAGACCCAACACAGCCAAAAAATAAACAAACAAAAAAAAGTGTTTAGGTAGAAGAAACTTAAAAAAAAGAAAGAAATGTCCAGCTTCCCCTGTTTCCCCTCCTCTTCCATTGCTGCCCTCTCTGTCAATCACCTTCTCTCAGTTATCCACTGGCTCTTTACAACTCAATCCTTAGAGACAAAAGTAAATCTCTGTTCCTGTGTCCAGGCCATTGTCCGAATACATCTCTCTGGAATACAGTGGAGGAAGCACAGCTGCTCCTGTCTAAATATGCAGAATGGGGTTCCATGTGCTTGCTTGGTTTTTTTGTTTGTTTTTTGTTTTGTTTTTAGAGTTGTTTATGCCAATGGCTCTTACATTTTTCTCAGATTCCACAAGAGCGGGGATTACATGGTGGATGCTCAATATATAGGGAAACAATGATCATGTCTTCTTTTTGTCTCTCACTGAGAGAAAACCAGATTGATCTCACAAAGAAAGTCACACAGTTTTGAAGAGTGCTGGGCATTGCTTTCATCCTCAAATACTTACCGATGATGTGGAATACAAAGACAAAACAAACAAGGTCCCTGCTATCAGTGTGCCAATAATCTAGTTAGAGAGAGAAAATATGGGAATATAGCCATAATAAAAGAAAAGATATGGGTGTGATAAATGTTGTGGATAGAAGATAGGCTCTCAGCTTTGGAGGGACCTTGGAGATTAGTGAGTACATAGTCTTTTTACAGTTGGGTAAACTGAGGCCTTCCCAAGTCTCCTGCTCTCTTGACATTCCCATCTCCACATTACTTGAAGCTCTATCCCTCAGAATGACTGATATTGTTGCTTGCCTTTCTAGCAGCCATTTCCTTTTCCTTGCTGACATGATTTTGTTGTTTGGGTTGCAATGTGCCCAGCCTAAGAGGTGAATCATGATTGGTTTAAGGCATGATTATCCTTCCTCTATGCCAATGATTGATATAGGGATGAAAGTTGTGACAGTGGAATTTAAGGGAAGTCAGCTGAAGGCTTATGGGTAAGCATTCCTTCCTCATTAAAAAAAATAGGCAAGTGAGGAGAAAAGTCTTTTTTGCTTCTTCTCACTTTGCTTCAAGGGTAGATGCTAATTTCTGAGGATGTGACATGTAGCTGGGACAGACTTATTTGTATTATGAAGGGAGGCATTGCTACACATAGCAGATGACAGATTGGTAGAATCAAAGGAATCCAGGCTCAATCTCTGTCAAGATTTCTTGTTAGATATAATAAATGTCCCTTTGATTTAATTGTATGTGTTTTTTCCTTTTACTTGCAACCACAAACATTGCTAAATTTTATCTTCTATATCTCTTCTTCTGCTGTCTTTCCTCCTAACTCACTTTACTGGAACCTCTGGAAAATGAGTTCCATTGTAAATAATTCTGAGGCCATCACACAATACTCTTGTCTCTGCCTAACCTGAAACCTGGCTCTTCTCAGAGGGCACTGAGTCTGTTGCAGCCCTTTCAGAAATTCATGTCCTTCTTCATTCTTCAAATGTCACAGGGGTCAAAGGTAAGGATGACATTATCTTGGATGCCCCTTGCCTTGGTAGACCATTAATTTTCTGCTCTCATGAGGAAAAACCCCTCCTCCTTTGAGGAGGCAGGAGGAAACAGATTGTGATTATACCTGATTATGTTTAATAATAACGACCATCTGGTTAAGACATCCTCTACCCCTGCATGTTGTCGCCATGTACTACCCCATGACACCGACATCCAAGAAACCCCTTCATATTTCTTTTCTGAAGACTTTGGCAACTGGTTCATAGGTTTCCTTTTTGCTCCAAATACTGTTATCATCATGGCGACTTCAGCATCCATGTAGATGTCCCTTCCAATACTTGAGTTTCAGAAACAGATGTTCAGCCTCTCACTGAAATTGTTTTTTCATTATGGGTGATATCGATGTAGTGATTTAAAAATATGTAAGCAAATTCTTTGACACACCTTCAGTCAAGAGGTGGGGTCTATGTTCCCCCTCTTTGAATTGAACTGGCATGAACGACTCCCTACTAACCAAAAAAATGCAGTGGAAGTGACATTATATGACATCTGAAGCTAGTTTAGAAAAGACCATGCAGCTTCTTCCTGGTTCCCTTGGAATGTTCATTCTAAGGAGGCTAGTCAGCACGTAAGAAGTCCAATTACTCTGAGTCATGCTGAAGAGGCCATGAATAGGTGCTCCAGACAATACTCCCAGCTAAACCCCCAGCTGGCAGAGAGCATCAGTGGACAGCCTTATGAGTAAACCATCTTGGACAGCTAGTTGCACTTTAAGATGATTCCATCTCCAGCCATCGAATCACCCCCAATGGCTTTTGAGTTTTTCTAGGTAAAGTCCTAAATATCATGGAGCAGAGATAAGCCATGCCCACTGTGCCCTGTCTGAATTTCAGACACAGAAGTGTGAGCATAATAAAATAGTTATTTTAAGCTGCTAAGTTTGGGGATAATTTGTTTTGTAACAATAGCAACCAGAATTCCTGCCATTGGCTTTCAGGGGAGTACAGTTTGTCCAATGCTCACAGAAGTCCTTAAGACAGGACCTTCCAAAGCAGGGAGGCAGGACAGAACAGGCTGTGATTGTACCTGGTTACACCCAATAATAACTACTGGATTTTGAACACTACCATTGTGCCTGAGACTGTGCTTAGGTTAAGCATGTGAATTTTGATATCAAACAACTATGGGTTCAAACTCCTGCCTTGCTGCTTACCAGTTGTGTGATTTTGAGCAAAAAACCTTTTAACGTTTCTAAGACTCCTTTTCCTCATCTGTAAAATGGGAAAAATAACAACCATCTCATAGGATAGTTTTTAAGATTAAATAAGAAAAAGTGTATAAAGCCGTTGACATGCAATAATGGTAGCTATTTGATAACAACACAAGAATAATATGATTTGTAAAGGGCAGAGGTGAGAGATGAAGTCAGTGGAAGAGGAGAGGGTGTGGCTTTAGGATCTTGAGTGTTGGGAAAAGGAGTTTGGAATTTGAGGGAACGACAGGTTTTTAAATTTTTAATTTAATCTAATTTTTTATTTATTATTTTTAATTAATTAATTTATTTTATTTATTTATTTTTGGCTGCATTGGGTCTTCATTGCTGTGCGCGGGCTTTCTCTAGTTGCGTCGAGTGGGTGCTACTCTTCGTTGCGGTGGGCGGGCTTCTCATTGCGGTGGCTTCTCTTGTTGCGCAACACGGACTCTAGGCACGTGGGCTCAGTAGTTGTGGCTCGCGGGCTCTAGAGCGCAGGCTCAGTAGTTGTGGCGCACGGGCTTAGTTGCTCTGCAGCATGCGAGATCTTCCCGGACCAGGGCTCGAACCCGTGTTCCGTGCATTGGCAGGTGGATTCTTAACCACTGCGCCACAAGGGAAGCCCTAATTTTTCATTTTAAATGAACAGTTTTTAAAAAAATCAATTTAGTCTTTTAATTATGTGTGAGGGAGTGGCTTTGGTGTTCTAAAAATTATGTTTGGACTCACTATAATATTTATCATTTATTTAAAAAATATTTAGGAACTATTTCCAGTGTGAAGCAAAGTACAAAAAAACCAGTGTATTATTCACTGAGGATCAGCCTCCCGCCCAGATGCTGATATTTCAATGCCTTTTTGTTTTAGGAGATGAAGCTGTTAGAGTGGTGCAGAATGAATGAATGGAATGTCTGAACAGGGAGGCTAGTCGGGGTCTTTCAATTCCAGCATTACTGGTAGGTGTGTTGTTGTGACTCAAGGATGGGCGGGAGGCTGGATGGGAAGGTTTGGTATGTGAAACCCTAGCAAGGAAGACTTGACGGACCTGACTTTCCAGGAGACCTGTGGTCAAATTCCCCTACCCAGCCTCCAACACCTTACAGTTAATCATTTTTTTCCTTTTGCTTGGGAAAAAAAAATAAAATTAACAAAGTGCAACTACTAAACAGGTTACACTAAGATGTGTGAGCAATTTTGTCAGAAATATCAATTCTACATATTGCAGCAAAGGAAACATGGAATGTTTGCCAAGTTCTTGTGAGAAATCTCTGTCTAAAAATTGTGCCAGCTTGCTAAATATAGAGTCATTACCAAGAACAGAGACAACTGGCCTGTTCATCGCACCTCAGCGGAGATGACGGGGTTATGCTGGATCTTGCCCCGCCGATGGCTTCCACTCCAGGGGACTTAGGAACGGGGCCAGGGCACCTTTCTTCCCCAGAGCCACAGTCTTCCAGTGTCTGTAGCCGCCCCTCCCCACACAAAGTTGCAGGAAGTTTCCGTATGTCCTCCTACACCTGAGAAGAAAGAAATCTCACATGCAGATGGCTGAAACAAAGCTGGGTGCTGTCTGGATATCACTTAATATTCTTCCAAGTAAAGAATCCACAAAAGGCAGGAGAGAAACTCTTTGAATGCTCTCATAGTGTCCTGAGACCTCTGTTGAATTGCTTTTACAGAACAAAGTTCGGTCTGTTTCCCTAGCAGGGAATTACCTTTAATATTGGAAAACACCTAAAAATGTAATTGACTGAATATAAAAGAGTCAAAATAGCTCAAGGTATGAGGGCTGTAGGAAAATGGGTTGGCTTGGGGGAAAGAGGCATGCGTGTGGTTTCGGATATCGTGAGGACAAGCGTGAGAATTGTTGTGTGGGAAGGTAATTTGTGTCCCACGCGAAAGCCTGCTTGTGGAAGAAAGTGCCAGAATACTGCTCTAGTGGGTTGCATTGTGTCCCCCCAGAAGACACGTCCAAGTCCTAACCCTTGGTAAATGTAAACGTGACCTTTTTTGGAAACAGGGTCTTTGCAGATGTAATTAAGTTAAGGATCTGGAGATGAGATCATTGTGGATTTAGGATAGACTCTAAGTCCCACACCAGCGTCTCTTTAGAAGAGAGAAAGGGACATTTGAGATGCAGAAACAGAGACACAGAGAAGGAGGTGATGTGAAGACAGAAGCGGAGATTGGAATGATGCATCTACAAGCCCAGGAACATTAAGGATTCCTGCCAGCCACCAGAAGCTAGGGGACAGGCATGGAACAGATTCTCCCTTAAAGCCTCCAGCAGGAACCAACCCTGGCAACTTGATTTTGGACTTCTGGCTCCATAACAGTAAAAGAATAAATTTCTGTTGTTATATGCTACTCAGTTTGAGGTAATTTGTTACAGCAGCCTCAGGAAACAAATACAACCAACCACAGAAACACACATACAAACACGAAGAAGAGACCCAGGACTAGAAAAAAGGACCCTGGTAGGTATCGGACTGTGCTGTTCAATATGATAGCCTTAGCCACATATGGCTATTCAAATGTAAATTAATTAAAATTAAATGAAATTAAAAATTCAGTTCCTCAGTTGCACTAGCCACAATTTGAGAGCTCAATTGCCACATGTGACTCATAGTTACGCAATGGGACAGCACAGAGAAAGAACATTTCCATCATTGCGGGAAGACCTACTGGACAGCACTTCTGTAAGAGCCACGAATCAAGGTTCCATCTTTAGAGGCAAGCGGTGTGCATGGGGGCTTCATATCTGCTTTTTTACCCACAGCTGCACTGGAAGATAGCCGTTATCGCTGGTAGTGTCACTTTTGATTATGAAGGAAAAACAGCAGCAAGGTGTAAATATAGTACAACCACCTATCTCAGGTTTCCTCCCACATACCATCTTCCAAAACAGCAAACATATTAAATGATTGTATTGACAGACAATTCTCTTCCAGGCCAAAATCCTACACCACTAGTTCAGAAACCATCAAACATGTTCTTATCTACAAATACTATGTGAGTCATATCCAGGTGAACATATTTGTTTGATTCCCTTCCTTGTATATTTCTATTTCATCTTAAAATTTTAAGAGGAATTTCCCCCCTTACAGCCTTTTACCTTCTGGTGGGCTCCGTGGCTTTTGGGAATAGCAGGAGCTCCCTGATGGGCTTAGAAAACTAGGGAAAGATTCTTAACAGGGGAATAAAGTGATATACACTTGATTTTTCCCCAGGAGATGAATCTGGCAATGATGTTAGAATGATTTGAAGGGGTAAAGACTGTTGGCTGGGTGGTCTTGATGAAAATGGGAAAGAAATTATTCTTTGAATTGCAAAAGCTGCCGTCACCGAGATCCACCTGTTTAGGGCTAGCTTTAGCTTCATTCGGGAACATTTTATCCACATAACCTTTCTTTCCCTTATTTTTCTTGCCTCCAGATACAGACAAGGAGGAATTTGCAACATTAAGATGGGAAACAGCATCACAGGATTGTATGTGTGTGTGTACGTGTGTGTGCGCGTGTATGTGTGTGCGTGAGAGAGAGAGAGAGAGAGAGAGAATGAGAGAGAGAGAAAGAGAAAGAGAAAGAGGAGAAAGAGAGAGAATCACGGGAGATATATATATATATATATATATCATATATGTATATGATGGTGCATTTTGTTGGTTACAGGTAGAATGAATAGTATGGCATTCAAAAGTTTCTTACAGCCTGACCCCAAACACATTACTCCTTCCACCCCAAATCCCTCCCTCCCTCTGCTCTTAGAACCACATGCGCTGTCACAGAAATATGCTATACACACCTGTGCCTCCATCTTTTGTCCTTCTTCTTCACTTTGCCGAGAGTGCTGTTTCTTGTCCTCTCCCTGTGGTAAACTCCTGACTCCTTTTCAAACCCAGTACATATGTCACTGCCTGTAGAAATCTTTCTTCTGCTATTCTCCTCTCTCTTCAGAAGGTATTCCTGCTTTTTATGGTTTTCCCTCTCGACTGTCAAACACGTTCATCTATCATGCAGACCTGGAATCAGTTGCATTGTTATTATTTTCTTTATTTTTTATCTGCAGATGATTCCAGCATCATCAGTGGATACTCAAGGAAGGCGTGCTGAATGGACATCTGAGCTAGGTGAGGGTGACGTGGAAGCAGAATGCAAAGTTGGTGCAGGATGTGAATCTCTGAGCTGTTTTTCTCCTGACTTGACACATGCTGCTATGACCTGTTTTCATTCAGTACAATTCATTGGCCTATAGCTTAGAGATAGCATGTCATTTTACACCCAAATGAATTACTCATCATAAGTAATAGATTATTTCATTCTCCTCACCCTTCCACATGCATTTGCCCCACTCACCCCATCTGCCCCATCCCTACTGCATCCTCCCCAGCTTAGTAACTGGCACCTCCCTGCACTCAATTCTTCAAGCCAGAAAGCTGGGAGCCATCTTTGATTTTGTCCCCTTCTCTTTATCTTTCTTCCTCCCATCCATTAGCACAAATTGTCAATTCTATCTTAAAATGATCTCTCTCCTTCTGGCCATCTCCACAACCACCACCCTGACTACCCACCAGTATCTTTTGCTTGGGTTACAGCTGTAGCCTTTTAATTGGTCTTCCCATATCTGTTCTCCACAGAGTGGTGGCCAGTTTGATATAGAAACATAAATTGGAGAATTTCACTCCTCTGGTGAAACATTTTAATGGCTTCCCACTGTCCTTTGAATGAAATTGAAGTTCCCAAGAATGGCCCAGAGGCCCTGAGTGGTTTGACCCCCGACTGCTTCCTGGCAACTGTTGGGCTTTTCTCCTACTTGTACATCAGGGTCCCTCATATTGAGTTTCTTTGTTCACCTCAGAGCTTTGCAGACTCCTCTGATTGGAGAAATCTTCTCTCCATTCTTGAAGGTTTGGTGCCCTCTCAAATGTAGGGTTCAGTGTTTATGTCACTTCCTCAGAGAAGCCTTCCCTGATTCTTGCTAAGTAAAACCCCGTCTTGTTCTTTTCTACAAAGTATTTTGTGTCCTACATAGCACTCAAAGAATTGGTCATGAGTTCAGTTATTAGTGTGTTTGTTCAACTATTGTCTACTCTCCCAGAAGCTGCAAGCAACACAAGGGTAGAGATCGTGGCTATCGTGTTCATCCAGTTACCAGCACAGTCCTCAGAACAGAGTATATGCTCCGTAGAACACATATGGAATGAATATGAGTGAGTATTCAGACTCCTCTCACTGTTTATTAGCTATCATAATCTTTCTCATGCTTTAAGACTTATCTCTAATGTCAGCTTTGCATGAAGTCTTCTCCATTCCCTTTACTTAAAATGAACCCTTACTTTGAGCTTCTATGTTGTTTGTTTAAGGCTTTGATGTTGAGAATCAATATATGAAGTAGTTGAGAGAACAGGCTTTGGAGTAAGTAGGACTTGAGTTGAATCCTCGCCTAGCATTTGTCACCTTTGTGATCTACTTGGACAAGTAACTTAAAACTCTCTGACTTTTGATTTCATTACACCAGGGAGAATATTTCCAACCTCATTTGTATAAGATGGTTGGCCCATGGACGGAGACTCAATGAGGGTTGATAGCTACTATTAAATTGATTCATAATTTTCTATGTATTTTTATGTAAATGTTTTGAAAGCAAGAAATAGTGAATCCTAAATGACATGATTGAAGGCATTTGATTTCTGTGGACCAGGTCAAAAGCAGCTTGATATTGGAGAATATCCCAGGTTCTAGAGTCATAAAAATCTGGTGTCAACCCCCAGATTTACCACTTAATGGCTGTGACGTTGTATAGATTTCTTATCCTATTGAAGTCTCAGTTTTCTGGTATGATTGGAATGATACTATTTCAACAGGGGTGTTATGAGGATTAAATATAATGTACACAAAGCCCAAGGGACAATATATAATCATAGCTGCATAAAATACCTTTAATACTAGATCTATTTCACTCAACCAGGACAGAAACTTGGTCAAACTGAACATGATCAAACCTGACATGACTAACAATGCTAGTAGAAGTCCTGTAAATTTTTTCAAGCATCCCAACTTGCCAGAACTTGAGAAAAAAGAATTTTCTCAGGTGGATGAATTTAGTGTAAAGGGCTGGGCATTTCTCCAATGCCCGCCCATTTGTTCTAGGTAGTGGCTTCAACTACCCTTGCAACAACAATGGGACCAAGGTGAACTCTGCCTGGGACTGGAGGCACACACTAAAACATGGTGTCTTTTAAAGGCTCCTGATCAACTGGTAGATTTGTCTTCTAGAAGACATCTGAAAAATCTGGAGGCATATAGAACACAAAGCCTTCTTTAAAGAGAACAATAAATATCTGACTCTAGGGAATGGGTATTCAGACATTCCTAATGTTCAATTATTGAAAGAGATATGTATGAAATTAAAAAAATTAAAAATTTTTAAAATAATGTTTTCAAATACTCCAAAGGAGAAGAACTGGGGCCAGGTACTGGGTTGGATAGTATCCCCTCAAAAGTTATGTCTACCTGGAATCGTCATAGACCTTATTTGGAAATAGGATCTTTGCAGATGTAATCAAGTATATGAGGTCACACTGGATTAGGTGGTTTCTAAATCCAATGTAACTTGTGTCTTTATAAGAAGAGAGAAATTTGGACACAGACACATAGACATAATGGGAAGATGATCAGGTGAAGATGGAGGAAGAGGTTGGAGTGATGCTTCCACAAGCCAAGGAATGCCAAGGATTGCCAATAGCCACCAGAAGCTACATGAGAATTCTTCTCTAGGGCCTTTGGAGGGAACATGGCCCTGCTGGCACCTTGATTTCAGACTTCTACCCTTCAGAACTGTCAGAAAATAAATTTCTATTGTTTAAGCCACCTAGTTTGTGGTGATTTGTTAACCAGCCCTAGGAAATTAATACAGGCTGGAATCCTGACACAAGATCATGAGCTCTGCCAGATACTAGTTCTATATCCTTAGGCAACCTCTCCAAGCCTCAGTTTTCTTCTTTGAAAAAGAGAGTTACCCCAAAGCCAGACAAAGACTGTACAAGAAAATAAAACTACAGACCAGTTTCCATGATGAACAGAGACGCAAAACCCCCAACAAAATACATGCAAATTGAATTCAACAGCACATTAAAAGGATCATACACCACGGTCAAGTGAGATTTATCCCTAGGATGCAAGAATGGTTCATTTGCGACAACATGGATGGAACTTGACATTATGCCAAGTGAAATAAGTCAGTCACAGAAGGACAAACACTGCATGAGTCCACTTATATGAAGTATCTAAAATAGTCAAAATGATAGAAGCAGAAAATAGAATGGTGGTTTCCAGGGGATTGAGGGGGGTGGTGAATGGGAAATTGTTGTTCAATGGGTATAAAGTTACAGTTATACAAGATGAATAAGTTCTGGAGATCTGCTGTGCAAACATTGTACCTATAGTTAACAGTACGATGTTGTGCACTTAAAAATTTGTTAGGAGGGTAGATTTCATGTTAAGTGTTCATACCACAAAAACAAAAGCAGAAAAAGCAAAGGGACATGAGGGAACATTTGGAGGTGATGGATATGTTTATTATCTTGATTGTGGTGATGGATCATGGGTAGATGCATATGTCCAAACTCATCAAATTGTGTACATTAAACATGAGCAGTTTGGGGGTATATTTATTTATTAATTATACCCCAATAAAGCTGCAAAAATGTTGGTGAATTATAAGAATATTAATAAAAGGTCTTTGAAGTATGTCGCAAAAAAGAAAAAAAAAAAAGGAGAAACAGTGAGTATAGGACGCCTCTAGTGCCCAGTTTCATGTTGCCTACCATCTTACTCCAGGTGTAATTTACAGAAGCTCCCCTTGGCTTCCCCAGGCATGTGCTATATTTTGCCCCAGGGCATCTCTGCTGCAGCCACATGGGGCATCTGCCAGACTCACTACTCTTAGGCATTGCAGTCCTGGAAGTGTTATGGTGTCAACACCCTATAGGACAACTCTTGACCAAGGGGACAAAGTCCAGGGGGAAAATATTCCTCTCTTCAGAGTCTTAGATAATTCTGGGGTGCTTTCTGCACAGCTTCTCAGAGCTGCCTTCATGAATTAGAACCCCTGTTGCCCACAGAATAGATCAGCCAGACAACACACCCTTGGGTTGGCTTCCTACACTTCCCTGTTTCATTCCTCCTAGTCCTTACTCCCTTTCCTTGTTCGCTTCCCAAATTAAGCTACGTGCACACAAGCCCCTGTCACAGGCTCTGCTCTTTGAGGAACCTAGGCTAAGATACAGTGATCATCATGGTATTGACCTCACGGTGTTGTTCTGAAGATGAACATTTAAATGTACGTAAAGTGCTTAGTCTAGTAGCTGGCACATAGAAAGCACCCAATAAACGTTAGCCATTTCCCCATTTGAGGTGGAATGTTCTGGAAGATGAATTTGAAATGTGCTATCATCAATCTCTCTCTCTAAGTGTTGAGTGGACACATAACAGTAAAAGTTGTTTGTGGTCTTTCAGCTTCAGCTCCCATCTTCATTAACACAAGTGGGACTGTAATGGTAGAAAACAAGATATCAAATTTCACTCCCCTTTATGACACCCACTTGAAGCCCTGAACCCAAGAACTAAAAGCGAAATAAAACTGTTTACCAGCCAGAGGGAAAGGAGAATAACAGCATGTGGCTTGT
This sequence comes from Balaenoptera acutorostrata, assembly GCF_949987535.1. Taxonomy (NCBI): domain Eukaryota; kingdom Metazoa; phylum Chordata; class Mammalia; order Artiodactyla; family Balaenopteridae; genus Balaenoptera; species Balaenoptera acutorostrata. The sequence goes on from NC_080074.1 coordinate 24,044,100, forward strand.
AAACTTAACAAATGTAATCACGGTAATTGAGCAGCCCAGGAAATAATTTGGCCAGCATAATTATATTACAAATTACATATTGCACAATTAAACAATGCATTTTGGCCACAAATGGAACTCCAAATATACAATTTGTGGTGAAGTGGAGAGGTAATTTAAAATAAGAAAAGCAAAGGCTCAGAAATGCATTTACATTTGTATCCATATTAAAGGGAATATACCAAGGAGAGTAGCAAGGAAAAAGATCAGAGTTTTCAACAGAAAAAAATGCAACTGAGTTGAATGAATTTTGCCAAATACTATGTAGATACAATACCATTATTTGAATTTCCAACATGTGTAAAATCCCCAAACCTCATTATTTCTTAAATAGACATTCTCATATTATGGGTTCTTGATTTGGGCTCTTAAACAATGGATTAATGAAGTCCTTAATTCAGTGGGAAATTCCAATATCCAATCACCAAAACATGTTGGCGGAATCAAATTTTATTTTTTCTTGTCAAGTACGTACATTCCTGAGACATGCCGATCGGTAGATGCACAAGAGAAATAAATTGCTTTTCTCATTCTGCTGTTCCAAATTCTTGGGAATTCATTCATTTGGTCTGATCCTCATCAAATATTTACTATGGACTTTTCTGTGTTCCAGATTCTATTCTAGGGGGTACAGTGGGGAACTTAGTAAACATGATTATCTCATGAAAAGTGTGCTAGATGAGAGAAAAAAAAACATTAAACAAATTATTGCAAACAATTCATGAAATGATTACGGATGTATAAAATATTAAGAGGTAAGGGTGGAGGATACCATGTGTGCTCACAGCAGGGTGTTCTAACCAAGCCTGATAGGAAAGGACTGATATTTACACTGTGATCTGAGGATCCCCAAGAAATAGAGGACTCCCTACTTATTTTACAGTTAGTAATGGGTAAGGAAGCCCTTCTGAAATTTTTTGCCTGGGGGCCCCAAAGTACAATGTCTGCTGAAGATGGGAACAATCTAAAGGGAAAAGCAATTGGAGAAAATATTTTCCTGATAAAAAAGAATCTTAAAAAAAAAAACCACCTCGGTAATTTTGGGATGAGTTCTATACTAATTCTTGGCTTGTGTCCTGGAGGGCTGGAGATTTAATATGCCTTGCCCATTGGATTTTTGAAAAGTGCAATTTAAAACACCCAGACTGTCTTTGCTCATTACTTGGAGTTTAGGGGCAGGATACCACCAGTGAAAAATCAACAAAACAATACTCATTGTGGTTCCCATTTATTGAGCCCTTTACTTTGAGCCAGAGTCTCTGTTGAGAGCTTTGTCCTACTAAGTCTTCACAACAGTCCATGTGTTGGGAGCTGTTGTTGCCCCGTTCTGCACATGGGACAATTGGGGTTTCCATAGGGTAAGTAAATTGTTCTAGGGCCTCAGAGAGTGTGTGGCATATCTGGGCTTGAACCCAGTGTCTCTCTGATCCAAATGTCTGCTCTCTAGCATTTAGCTATTAGGCTGTTCGTGTGTTTAAAAAAAAAAAAAAGAAAAAAGGAAAAAAGAAAAAGAGAAAGTACCTTATTAATAATAGATTGGTCCCAGGCCATAGTTTGCTATCATCTAAGTCTGGTTCTCAAAGTGTGGTCCCCAGAACAACATTGTCAGCATCACCTAGAAACTTGATAGAAATGGGTAAGCTGCTGAACCTGAAACTCAAGGGGTGGGACCCAGAAATCTGAGTTTTGACAAGCCTAGGATTGGTTGCCAATTAAAGTCTGAGAACCACTGCTCTAGGTAAATATGGAAGGCTCTGCAGAGCCCTTCTGTTCATTTGGGGTCTGACAGTGTCAGACAACAAGGTAATTCTGATTCATTTCCTTCTGCTGGGACAGCCATAATCGGGAAGTAGCTTTTCCATTCAAGCTGCAGACTCAAAGCATTTTCATAGTCTGGGATTTCTGTCTTCATTGCCTACCCCATACTGATTTAAAACTGATCTTTGGTCCCTGAGCTTTTTTATTTTTGATTCATATCAACTGCTGTTTAAAACAGATGACTTCATTGAGAAACTTCCTCTGCTCTCCTCAAGGTCCTGGCTTTGTTTATATTGGAGTGTGTGTATCTTAATTGGAAAATGTGTCAGAGCCAGGTTAGGATGTGAAAAATCTGATTGGATCCTGGGAAGTGTAGATTTTTCCATGTGAACTTAATGAAGGAACTTTTTCCCCAAGACAGAGAGAGACCAACACCACAGGGAAAAAGTTAGTAATAAAAACCAAGGGAATAAAAACAAACAAACAAACAAACAAAAAAACCAAGGAAGTGAAAAAAAAACCCAGTGAAAAAGGAAAATATTAGATATGTGGAATTAGGTCTTGTTCACAAAAGGGAAAACTATATTCAAGTGAGATGGGAAGCCACTGGACGAGTGACATGGCCTGGGTTATGTTTCTTTCGGTTCATCTTTTTCTCTTTCAGGTAAATACTGACCTGAGACTCAGCTTTACATGACTTGCAGGTCATATTAAAGACACATCATGACCTAGGATGGGTTTTCTGGGCAAGAGAGTAATCAGATAAATTTGGAACATGCTGCATATTGTCTCTGTCTTGGAGGTTTCGGTGCACATTAAGCATTCTCTCAGCACATAAGCCTTTCAACAAGTGTTTCTCAATATTATTTGACCTTAACACTATTTTTATAACAATATCTATTATTATCCTGAGAACGTGCTGATCTCAGGTCTTCAAGTAGCAAATGGTCTTTGGTGCATCAAGGTAGTGCGGCCAACTTTGTGACGATCTTTCACAAATTGGCACTTGTGATTGGTGCTGTTTTGATGCACTATGTCTGGATGGACAGTGGGTCTCTGGGTGTGGTAAATAGAATATGAGCTGGGTTCCTTGGGCAAAAGCACTGGCATGGAGATATTGAATAAATGACATGATTAAAAGATCTTCTTACATTTTTGTGCTGGATTGAAAGCCCATCCACTGGATACCTCTGTTAGATAAAAGTTTTGTAGGTAGTTCTCTAGTCCATGTTTGAAAATATTTCATGATAGACCCCTTGCTCTTTTGCAATGTCTAATTTGGAGATAAAGGTAATGAGACTCAGCCTTGGCTAGAGAGTTTTGAGGAAAACATCATTCCTGGAGACAGCATATAGGAATGAAGTTGGCCAGAGCCAACTTAGTTGGCTCAGCCTCTAAGTTCTTGGCAATGAACTCAATAACCTCAATCCTGCCCATTTGCTGAGTGAGTCTTGGTAAAAGGCTTCTTAACCTGGATTGTGTGATCCTACATGGCCAGGCCCCTGCTTGTTCAGTCTCATTTCTCACCACTCACCATCTGCCATGCCACCTAACATTTTTAGTCCCCTAAATACACAAATACTTTCTCTCTTCACTGGACCATATTGTTCCTTCTGGTCCAAACACTTTTCCTCTTTCCCTAACTAACCCCCACTCCTTGTTGACATCTCAGTTTAGACAACACTTACCCTGGGAAGCCTTTTATATTTGTTGGGTTTTTCTTTCTAGTTGCAAGTAGTAGAAACCAAAGCTGGCTTATTAAGCAGAAAATGTTATTACATGGATCAAAAATTTTGGAGCCTCGACTTGTCTGGAAATGCTACTGTTGCCAAAATTGATACTAACCTGATTCAGAAACCTGACTTTCCAACCAGTGTAGCTGCTAAGGCTTGGATGCCTTGAAAACCAGATTGTTCCATGGGGGCCTTTGTGTTCCTCTTTCACAGTTCTAAGTCAAAGTCTTTCAAAGATGAGTCAGGTTAGTGTGGTCTAGGGAACACACCTGTGCCTCAGTTACAAAAGAGGCTGGGTGGCAAGTTTTCTGGATCCTATTTTAGGGAAGAGGGATGCATAAGGCTGGACATTTCCTGAGGATTCAAAGAAAGATCAAAGATGCTGGGCTAGCAGCTAACATGACAAATGTTCACCATCCATTTCCTGATTTTTGTGACTCTGTGTTAGGTGCCCCTAAGCACACTACACTTCCCCATCTTGGCATCTCCCTCCCACCTCCATACAGTAATCAGCTCTTTACTGTTTTATAACTTTCCCCAGACTGCCTATGAGAAAAAGGGCTGTGTGGTGTGAATTTCTTTTTATTCACAATTGCATTCCCAGACCCCAGCTTAGTATTGCTCTGTACACAGTAAGTGCTCAATAAAGATCTGTTGAGAGAATACATTTGGCTCGATTAGTCTGGGTTTCATAAAGCTGGCACCCAAGGAACCTACATCTCATTCCTGCTGTATTTTTCCTATTATGACTCACTCCCATCGTTCCTTTTCTTTTCTTTCTTTCCAGCTTTATGACATATAATTGACAAATAACATTGTGTAAGTTTAAGGTGTAAAATGGGATGATTTCATATATATATAGTGAAGTGATTACCATGGAAGATTAGTTAACACATCCATCACCTCACATAGTTACCTTAGTTTTTTTAGTGGTGAGAACATTTAAGATCTACTCAGAAAATTTCAAATATGCAATATAGTATTGCTAACTACAGTCACCATGCTGGATCCTCAGAACTTATTCCTTTTATAACTGAAAGTTTGTAGTCTTTGACCAGCATTTCCTCTTTTCTCCCACCCCCCAACCCCTGGTAACCTCTGTTTCTATGAGTTAGACTTTTTTAAATTCCACATATATATGAGACCATGCAGTAGTTTTATTTCTCTGCCTGATTTATTTCACTTTAACTTAATGCCCTCAAGATTTATCCATGTTGTTGCAAATGGCAGATTTCCTTCTTTTTTTTATGGCTATTATCCCATGGGCCTTTGTCCAACATCAGACATTTAAGTTGTTTCCATGTTGTCTTGGCTTTTGTGAATAATGCTGCAGTAAACATGGGGGTGCAGATATGTCTTTAAGACTATGACTTCATTTCCTTCGGGTATACTCCCAGAAGTGGGATTGCTGGATCAGCTTTCCTTTTCAACCTGTACCCGATTCTATCACTGAGGCAAGGAAAACTACCTTGGGTTCAAACCTTTTTACTGAAACGAGCCCTGGAAATATACAAGCTTTTGTTGCTCTTATATCCTCAACCATTAAATGGAACCATATTCCCAACCAGGAGTATAACTCGGGAGCAATACATTCCCACCCGCCTACCTTCCACATTGCTCTAACTTACTGACTCCTGCTTCACTATATTAGTTCCTCTTGTATATGTCATTCCAGTGCTGATTTTTGCTTTTCACATCTGGATAGGCCTGACAGTTGAGTTTGCTTCTTTAGCTTCAGGCCTGCCAGTTCCAATTCTTCCCTTTTTCCACTAGCCCAGCACAGAGGGCTTAGCGTTCCTTAGGGTCAAGCCCAAATGAGGGTGGGAAGTGGGAGAGTATAACATTCCATTTTAGCCTCACTGAATTTGAATTATGAGTGGAATAGCCCAGTGAAAATACCAAGAAGGCAGTAATAGGGAATATTGACCTTGAGTTCATGCATGAAGTCAGAGCCAGAGCTGAGAATTTGAGATTCACTAGAAAAAGAGAGTGGATAGAGTATGAGAGAGTCCCAAAGAGCTAATGCAGAATGGGGAAAGAAGCAAAGACCAAACTTTCAGTCTTCTTGCAAGCCAGGGGCAAGAGTCTGTTCAGATGAAGAAATTAAGAGTGTGAAATATGGAGGAAATAAACAGTTGAGGAAATTTGTAGGAAGAGAAAAGAGTATGAGATAAAGGATACAACTGAAAAGATTTCTTAGAGAGAAGGGGGGAAATATCCTTGAAATGAGAAGGAAAATAAGCCAGAAGAAGTGAAGAGCCAGAGACATAACAAAGTAGGTGGGGAGAAGTCCTAAGGGAATTTCATGGCTGATGGCTTTTTTTTTTCCTACTGCTGAGAGTTATGGGACTGAGATGTCCTTGAGGCATTGAAAAGAACTGAGAAGACTTGAAAGAGCTGCTATAAGGAATGAGAAAGAGATATTGAGGGATGCAGTAAAGTATCAGGCTCTAACAGAAGCGTAATGATGTGAATTTGTAGTGGCTGCTGTCTCTGCTTTTATTTGCGGTGATAGCAAATTATTCAAGTTTTAAATTCTTCTGAAATAAAATAATATTTTTCACGTGTTGTTATAGTTAAAAAATAGAAAAAAATGAGATATACTTAATAAAATCCCAAATTAATTTCCGGTGACTTACATTCCAAGTTATCTTGGGAAAAGTTTGTGTGGTATATCTCAAAAACAATACAGCTAGAAGGAGAACTAGTGCTTAAATGGCTATAGCATACCAGACCCTGGGCTATGTGCTTTATATGTGTTACCTATTTTTTTTTAAATTAAATTAAATTAATTAATTAATTAATTTATACAGCAGGTTCTTATTAGTTATCTATTACATACATATTAGTGTATATATGTCAATCCCAATCTCCCAATTCATCCCCCACCCCTGCTTTCCCTCCTTGGTGTCCATATATTTGTTCTCTACATCTGTGTCTCTATTTCTGCCTTGCAAACCGGTCATCTGTACCAATTTTCTATATTCCATGTATATGCGTTAACATACGATATTTGTTTTTCTCTTTCTACTTACTTCACTCTGTATGACAGTCTCTAGGTCCATCCACATCTCTACAAATGGCCCAATTTCATTCCTTTTTATGGCTGAGTAATATTCCATTGTATATATGTACCACATCTTCTTTATCCATTCGTCTGTCGATGGGCATTTAGGTTGCTTCCATGACCTGGCTATTGTAAATAGTGCTGCAATGAACATTGGGATGCATGTGTTTTTTTGAATTGTGGTTTTCTCTGGGTGTATGCCCAGTAGTGGGATTGCTGTGTCATATAATAATTCTATTTTTAGTTTTTTAAGGAACCCCCATACTGTTCTCCATAGTGGCTCTATCAATTTACATTCCCACCAACAGTGAAAGAGGGTTCCCTTTTCTCCACACCCTCTCCAGCATTTATTGTTTGTAGATTTTTTGATAATGGCCATTCTGGCTGGTGTGAGGTGATATCTCATTGTAGTTTTGATTTGCAATTCTCTAATGATTAGTGATGTTGAGCAGCTTTTCATGTGCTTCTTGGCCATCTGTATGTCTTCTTTGGAGAAATGTCTGTTTAGGTCTTCCGCCCATTTTTGGATTGTGTTGTTTGTTTTTTTGATACTGAGCTGCATGAGCTGCTTGTATATTTTGGAGATTAATCCATTGTCAGTTGCTTCATTTGCAAATATTCATTTCCTTCTGCTGGGACAGCCATAATCGGGAAGTAAACCCTGTGGTTTTAGTTCTACAGGTTGCAGGATTGTAGTTCTTCTTGCTTCTGCTGTCTGCCTTCTGGTGGATGAGGCTATCTAAGAGGCCTGTGCAAACTTCCTGATGGGAGGGACTGGTGGTGGGTAGAGCTGGGTGTTTCTCTGGTGGGCAGAGCTCAGTAAAACTTTAATCTGCTTGTCTGCTGATGGTGGGACTGAGTTCCCTCCCTGTTAGTTGTTTGGCCTGAAGCGACACAGCACTGGAGGCTACAGGCTCTTTGATGGGGCTAATGGCAGATTCCAGGAGGGGTCATGCTAAGGAGTACTTCCCAGAACTTCTGCTGCCAGTGTCCTTGTCCTCACAGTGAGCCACAGCCACCCCCAACCTCTGCAGGAGACCCTCCAACACTAGCAGGTAGGTCTGATTCAGTCTCCCCTGGGGTCGCTGCTCCTTCCCCTGGGTCCTGATGCGCACACTACTTTGTGTGTGCCCTCCAAGAGTGGAGTCTCTGTTTCCCCCAGTCCTGTCAAAGTCCTGCAATCAAATCCCACTAGCCTTCAAAGTCTGATTCTCTAGGAATTCCTCCTCCCGTTGCCAGACCCCCAGGTTGGGAAGCCTGAGATGCGTCTCAGAACCTTCACTCCAGTGGGTGGACTTCTGTGGTATAATTGTTCTCCAGTTTGTGAGTCACCCACCCAGTGGTTATGGGATTTGATTTTATTGTGATTGTGCCCCTCCTACCGTCTCATTGCGGCTTCTCCTTTGTCTTTGGATGTGGAGTATCTTTTTTGGTGAGTTCCAGTGTCTTCCTGTTGATGATTGTTCAGCAGTTAGTTGTGATTCCGGTGCTCTCACAAGAGGGAGTGAGCACACGTCCTTCTACTCTGCCATCTTGAACCAATCTCTGTATGTGTCATCTTATTGAACACTTACAGCATCTCTGAGAGGAAGTGACTAATATCTCCTTTACAGAGATGCAGAAAATGAGATTTACAACGGTAATTTATTCAAGGTCACTCATCCAGCAAGTAGAAGAGAGAGAATTTGAACCTTAAGTCTTGAAATGCCAAAACCTGAACTATTTTCACTTCTCTATATTATTCTTCAATAAGATCAGAAAGTCATCTCATAATTTTGGTCTTTTATTATATGCACATTGCCATCTAGGTAACTCCTGATTTTGTTAAAGATATAAAAGTTTGAAGCTATGGTTTAATCTGCTACTCTTCAGAGATGAGGCCTAAAAGAGAATTGAGAGAAAAGATGGATGGAGGAGAATTTTGGAATAATTTCCAGAGATGCCATTGGGAAATTCTTACTTTCCTCTGGAATATGCCAGAAGTTTTCAGTCCTTGAAGTGAATTCTCAGTGAGAAATGAGAAAGATAAGACTAGAAAAAGAGAGCTTAACTGGAATAATCTTTTGTATATTTTATGTCTTTGGGTCCTATTTGGCTCTTCATCTAGATTATGTTCTCACATTACTCTAATTTCTCCCCAGAAAAACAAAAGTAAAAAGTGAAGTAGAGATGAACTTTTCATAGAAGTAATGTCAAATCAGTAGGACTACTAAAGTTAAAAGCAAATGTGATCAGAAAATCCAAAGAAATGTTCAAACAATTATAAGAACTAGTGAGTTTAGCAAAATTTTTGGATAAAAGATTAGTATACAAACATCAATTACCTTTTTATATTAGAGCAATAAACACATTAAAATAAAGGTAAAAATTACCATCTACGTTAGCTTTAAAGCATATCAAATACATAAGAATACATTTACCAAAAGAGGTATGAAACTTCTACAGTGAAAACTTAAAAATTTTCCACATAGCTGAGAAAAAATAAAGATGTCTCAAATGAATGGAGAGAAATACCATGTTTATAGACAACAATATTGTTAAGGTGTCAACAGTCCTCAAGTTGATCTTTAGATTCAATAAAATCCCAATTAAAATCCAGCAGTTTCTTTTTGTGTGTGTGGTAGGAATTGGCAAGTGGAATCTAAAATTTATGTGAAAATGCAAAGAACATAGGACAGCCAAGAACAAAGCTAGAATACTTATACTATCAGATGTCATCCATATACTGATGTATATGGTAATATAACACCATAAAACAATATATTGCCCATAAAACTTATATATCACCCATAAACTGATGATATAGCATTTTAGGGTTCCAATTTTATGGGGAGAAGATTGCCTATTAAATTTTCCATCTTGGACAGGCCTAGGGTTTTTTCAAATTTTCATGCACCATATAAACCATGAATATTGAACCTTATAGTTATTCTACTGGACAGAGTACGTGAGTGTGAAAGTAAACTTCAGTGCTCTGCTAATTTTTCAGATCTGCTTCTTGACAGTCCCTGGACTTTATTATCTGATTATTGATACTGCTTGTATGAAAAATTTTCAAACCAGGAGTTTTAGTTATTTTTAAACAAGAGAATTGATTCAGGTACCCATGTAATTTTACTATCAGAAATAAAAGTCCCCTGGTCATGACATGCTGAGACACCTTTCAGAAACCCAAGAAAAAACACTGAATAGATAATTGATTTTATGAGTCTGGAGTCAAGGGAGGGGTATAGACTAGAGATACAAATCTGGATGTTGTTGGTGTAAAGATAGCATTTTAAGTCATGAGTCTGGATGTAATTCCCAGAACAGTGAGTATGGATGTAGGAAAGGTCTAAGAACTTTGGGACATTTAAGGGTTTAGAAGTTGGGGAGATGAGGAAGAAATAAAGACTAAGAAAGACACACAAGTGAGGTGGGAGGGTGTGGTCTCTAAGTGAAGTGGTCTAAGTAAAGAAAGAATTTCAGGAAGGACAGAATGATTAACTGTGCCAAATGCTGCTGAAAGGTCAATTAAGATGAGAAACTAAGATGAGTAATGTTCATTGGGTTCATTGGCTTCAAAAGTCTGGAAGCCAATGATTTTGACTAGAGTAGTTCTGGTAGGGTGCAAGGGGCAAAGCCTGATTTGAATGGGTTGAAGTAGAATAGGAGGAGAGGAAATTGGTGCCAGAAAGTATCAATAAGTATTGATATGAATCAATAAGGGATAGAGAAATGGGGACGTAGCTTTGGGGCATGTGGAGTTAAGAAGTCTTTTTGAAGCTGAGATAAATTACAGCATTTTTGTACATTTGCAAGAATGACCCAGTAAAGAGAAAAAGTTGATGAAGCAAAGAGAGAAGAATTTGTGGAGTGATGTCCTTGGGTAGGCAAGGTGGATGGGATTTAATGCACAAGTTGCCTTAGGGAAGAACATGGGCAGAGCATGGTCAGGAGAGAAGGGAAGCCCTCTGGGCACAGATGTGAGTGGATGAATAGATGTAGTATTGTGAGCTTGTGGGAAATACATCTTCTGAACTTTTAAAAAAATTGAAGTAGGGAGCATGTTCATCAACTGAGTATGAGAAGATAGAGCTTGGAGGAAAAAGGAAGAGCCATGTAACAGTAGTCTAGAAGAATGAATGAATGTGGGGTAACCCAGGCAGCACTAAGGCCACTTGACAGGAGAGGCTATGAATTTAAGTGAAACCAACTACTATGGTAGTGTTTTCCTTCAGCTCTGTTCAGCTGTGTGGGTGCAGTAAGGAGCAGGTAGAAAATTGTATCTAAGCAGGGCTGGGGTTGTGCCAGGTGTGATGATGGAGTCAGAGAATTAAAAGAAGCAAGAGAATTAGAACTGTATGGAAAGGAGTGATGGCTGTGATTCCTATGGATTTTAAGCCAGGTAAGGAAAACCTGAAGACACTGAAATACAGTGAAAAAAGGTAAGGATCAATGGATTGTCAGAGTTGGTGGGTTGAAGAATTGTTAGAATTGAAGCACTAGAGTGAATGTACTGGAGACATAGGTGTTGGTATAAAAGAGAGGGTGCTGGGTGGACCTTAAAGATGGCAGAGGAATAAGATGTGGAGATCACCTTCCTCCCCACAAATACATCAAAAATACATCTACATGTGGAACAACTCCTACAGAACACCTCCTGAACGCTGGCAGAAGACCTCAGACTTCCCAAAAGGCAAGAAAATCCCCACGTACCTGGGTAAGGCAAAAGAGAAAAGAAAAAACAGAGACAAAAGAACAGGGTTGGGACCTACACCTCTGGGAGGGAGCTGTGAAGGAGGAAAGGTTTCCGCACACTAGGAAGACCCTTCACTGGCGGAGATGGGGGGTGGGCGGGCGGGGGGGAAACTTCAGAGCCGCGGAGGAGAGCGCAGCAACAGGGGTGCAGAGGGCAAAGTGGAGAGATTCCCAGAGGATTGGTGCCAACCAGCACTCACCAGTTTGAGACGCTTGTCTGCTCACCCGCTGGGGCAGGTGTGGGATGGGAGCTGAGGATCAGGCTTCAGAGATCAGACCCCAGGAAAAGGACTGGGGTTGGCTGTGTGAACACAGCCTGAAGGGGGCTAGTGTGCCACAACTAGCCTGGATGGAGTCAGGGAAAAAGTCTGGACCTGCTGAAGAGGCAAGAGGCCATTGTTTTGGGGTGCACGAGGAGAGGGGATTCCTTCCCAGTGTGCCCACAGAAGGCAGAGCACCGCCTAAGCAAGCTCCAGAGACAGGCGTGAGCTGTGGCTATCAGTTTGGACCCCAGAGACGGGCATGAAACAATAATATGCTGCTGCTGCTGCCACCAAGATCCCTGTGTGCAAGCACTACCCACACCTCGCTGGGAGCCTGTGCAGCCCGCCACTGCCAGGGTCCCGAGATCCAGGGACAACTTCCCCAAGAGAACACATGGTGCGCCTCAGGCTGTTGCAATGTCATGTTGGCCTCTGCTGCTGCAGGTTCACCCCACATTTTGACTACCACGTTATGACTACCACGTTATGACTACCGTACCCCTCCCTCTCCCTGACCTGAGAGAGCAAGAGGGCCCTAATCAGCCGCTGCTTTAACCCCCTCCTGTCTGGGTGGGGAACAGATGCCTGAGGGTGACCTACACGCAGAGGTGGGGCCAAAACCAAACCTGAACCCCAGGAGCTGTGTGAACAAATAAGAGAAAGGGAAATCTCTCCATGCAGCCTCAGGAGCAGCGTATTAAATACCCACAATCAACTTGATGAACCCTGCATCTGTGGAATAGCTGATTAGACAACAAAAGTTCCCAAATTTGAGGCGGTGGACTTTGGGAGCAACTGTACACTTAGGGTTTGCTGTCTGCGACAGATTTGTTTCTGATTTTTATGTTTATCTTAGTTTACTTTTAGTGCTTGTGTATTTGTTTATTGGTTTGTTTGCTCTCTTTTTGCTTTTAAATTTTTTTCATTAAATTTTATTATTTTTAAATTTTTATTTATTTATTTATTTATTTTCTTCTTTTATTTTCTTCCTTTTCTCCTGAGCCATGTGGCTGACAGGGTCTTGGTGCTCTGGCCGGGTGTCAGGCCTGAGCCTCCGAGCTGGAAGAGCTGAGTCCAGGACATTGGACCACCAGAGACCTCATGGCCCCATGTAATATCAATCAGCAAGGGCTCTCCCAGAGATCTCCACTTCAACACTAAGACCCAGCTCCACCGAACAGCCAGCAAGATCCAGTGTGGAATGCCCCATGCCAAACAACTAGTAAGACAGGAACACAACCACACCCATTAGCAGAGAGGCTGCTAAAATCATAATAAGTTCACAGACACCCCAAAACACACCACCGGACGTGGTCCTGCCCACCAGAAAGACAAGATCCAGCCTCATCCACCAGAACACAGGCAGTAGTCCCCTCCACCGGGAAGCCTACACAAACCACTGAACCAACCTCACCCACTGGGGGCAGACACCAAAAACGACAGGAACTACGAACCTGCAGCCTGCAAAAAGGAGACCCCAAACACAGTAAGTTAAGCCAAATGAGAAGACAGAGAAATACGCAGCAAATGAAGGAGCAAGGTAAAAACCCACCAGACCAAACAAATGAAGAGGAAATAGGCAGTCTACCTGAAAAAGAATTCAGAGTAATGATAGTTAAGATGATCCAAAATCTTGAAAATAGAATGGAGAAAATACAAGAAATGTTTAACAAGGACCTAGAAGAACTAAAGAGCAAACAAACAATGATGAACAACACAATAAATGAAATTAAAAATTCTCTAGAAGGAATCAATAGCAGAATAACTGAGGCAGAAGAATGGATAGGTGACCTGGAAGATAAAATAGTGGAAATAACTGTCCCAGAGAAGAATAAAGAAAAAAGAGTGAAAAGAATTGAGGAAAGTCTCAGAGACCGCTAGGACAACATTAAACACACCAACATTTGAATTATAGCATTCCCAGAAAGAGAAGAGAAAAAGAAAGTGTCTGAGAATATATTTGAAGAGGTTAGAGTTGAAAACTTCCCTAACATGGGAAAGGAAATAGTCAATCAAGTTCAGGAAGTGCAGAGAGTCCCATACAGGATAAATCCAAGGAGAAACACGCCAAGACACATATTAATCAAACTATCAAAAATTAAATACAAAGAAAAAATATTAAAAGCAGCAAGGGAAAATCAACAAATAACATACAAGGGAATTCCCATAAGATTAACAGCTGACCTTTCAGCAGAAATTCTGCAAGCCAGAGAGAATAGCAGGACATATTTAAAGCAATGAAAGGGGAAAGAATACAACAAAGATTACTCTATACAGCAAGGATCTGATTCAGATTTGACAGAGAAATTAAAACCTTTACAGACAAGCAAAAGCTAAGAGAATTCAGAGCAACCAAACCAGCTTTACAACAAATGCTAAAGGAACTTCTCTAGGCAGGAAACACAAGAGAAGGAAAAGACCTACAATAACAAACCCAAAATAATTGAGAAAATGGTAGTAGGAACATACATATCGATAATTACCTTGCATGTGAATGGATTAAATGCTCCAACCAAAAGACATAGACTGGTTGAAAGGATACAAAAACAAGACCCATAATATGCTGTCCACAAGAGACCCACTTCAGACCTAGGGACACATACAGACTGAAAGTGAGAGGATGGAAAATGATATTCCATGCAAATGGAAATCAGAAGAAAGCTGGTGTAGCAATTCTCATATCAGACAAAATAGACTGTAAAACAAAGACTATTACAAGAGACAAAGAAGGACACTACATAATGATCAAGGGATCAATCCAAGAAGAAGATATAACAATTGTAAATATTTATGCACCCAACATAGGAGCACCTCAATACATAAGGCAAATACTAACAGCCATAAAAGGGGAAATTGACACTAACACAATCATAGTAGGGGACTTTAACACCCCACTTTCACCAATGGACAGATCATCCAAAATGAAAATAAATAAGGAAGCACAAGCTTTAAATGACACATTAGACAAGATGGACTTAATTGATATTTATAGGACATTCCATCCAAAAACAGCAGATTACACTTTCTTCTCAAGTGCTCATGGAACATTCTCCAGAATAGACCTCGTCTTGGGTCAGAAATCAAGTCTTGGTAAATTTAAGAAAATTGAAATCGTATCAAGTATCTTTTCCAACCACAACGCTATGAGACTAGATATCAGTTACAAGAAAAACTGTAAAAAATACAAACACATGGACGGTAAACAATATGCTACTAAACAACCAAGAGATCACTGAATAAATCAGAAAATACCTAGAAAGAAATGACAATGAAAACACAATGACCCAAAACCTATGGGATGCTGCAAAAACAGTTCTAAGAGGGAAGTTTATAGCAATACAATCCTACTCAAGAAACAAGAAAAATCTGAAATAAACAACCTAGCCTTACACCTAAAGTAATTAGACAATGAAGAAGAAAAAAAAACCAAGGTAGCAGAAGGAAAGAAATCAAAGATCAGATCAGAACTAAATGAAAAAGAAATGAAGGTAACAATAGCAAAGATCAATAAAACTAAAAGCTGGTTCTTTGAGAAGATAAATATAGTTGATAAGCCATTAGCCAGAGTCATCAAGAAAAAAAGGGAGAAGACTCAAAATCAACAGAATTAGAAATGAAAAAGAAGTAACAACTGATACTGCAGAAATACAAAGGATCATGAGAGATTACTACAAGCAACTATATGCCAATAAACTGGACAACTGGAAGAAATGGGCAAATTCGTGGAAAAGCACAACCTTCCAAGACTGAACCTGGAAGAAATAGAAAATATGAACAGACCAATCACAAGTAATGAAATTGAAACTGTGATTAAAAATCTTCCAAGAAAGAAAGGCCCAGGACCAGATGGCTTCACAGGCAAATTCTATGAAATATTTACAGAAGAGCTAACACCTATCCTTCTCAAACTTTTCCAAAATATTGCAGAGGGAAGAACACTCCCAAACTCATTCTACAAGGCCACCATCACCCTGATACCAAAGCCAAAGATGTCACAAAGAAAGAAAACTACAGGCCAATACCATTGATGAACATAGATGCAAAATCCTCACCAAAATACTAGCAAACAGAATCCAACAGCACATTAAAAGGATCATACACCATGATCAAGTGGGGCTTATTCCAGGAATGCAAGGATTCTTCAATATACACAAATCCATCAATGTGATAAACCATATTAACAAATTGAAGGATAAAAACCATAAGGTAATCTCAGTAGATGCAGAAAAAGCCTTCAACACCCATTTATGATAAAAACTCTCCAGAAAGTAGGCTTAGAGGGTACCTACCTCAACGTAATAAAGGCCATATATGACAAAGCCACAGCAAACATCATTCTCAAAGGTGACATCATTCTCAAAGGTAAAATTTCCTCTAAGATAAGGAACAAGACAAGGTTGCCCACTGTCACCACTATTATTCAACTAGTTTTGGAAGTTTTAGCCACAGCAATCAGAGAAGAAAAAGAAATAAAGGAATACAAAGCAGAAAAGAAGAATTAAAACTGTCACTGTTTGCAGATGGCATGATACTATATAGAGAGAATCCTAAAGATGCTACCAGAAAACTATTAGAGCTGATCAATGAATGTGGTGAAGTAGCAGGATACAAAATTAATGCACAGAAATCTCTTGCATTCCTATACACTAACAATGAAAAATCAGAAAGAAAAATTAGGGAAACACTCCCATTTACCATTGCAACGAAAAGAATAAAATACCTAGGAATAAACCTATTTCAGGAGACAAAAGACCTGTATGCAGAAAACTATAAGACACTGATGAAAGAAATTAAAAACAATACAAATAGATGGAGAGATATACCATGTTCTTGAGTTGGAAGAATCAACATTGTGAAAATGACCTACTACCCAAAGCAATCTACAGATTCAATGCAATCCGTTTCTAACTACCAATTGCATTTTTCACAGAACTAGAACAAAAAATTTCACAATTTGTATGGAAACACAAAAGACCCCAAATAGCCAAAGCAATCTTGAGAAAGAAAAACGGAGCTGGAGGAGTCAGGCTCCTGGACTTCAGACTACACTACAAAGCTACAGTAATCAAGAGAAGATGGTAATTGCACAGAAACAGAAATATAGATCAATGGAACAGGATAGAAAGCCCAGCGATAAACCCACACACATATGGTCACCTTATGTTTGATAAAGGAGACAAGAATATACAATGGAGAAAGACAGCCTCTTCAATAAGTGGTGCTGGGAAAACTGGACAGCTACATGTAAAAGAATGAAATTAGAACACTCCCTAACACCATACCCAAGTTAAACTCAAAATGGATTAAAGATGTAAATGTAAGGCCAGACACCATCAAACTCTTAGAGGAAAACATAGGCAGAACACTCTATGACATAAATCACAACAAGATTCTTTTTGACCCACCTCCTAGAGAAATGGAAATAAAAACAAAAATAAATAAATGGGACCTAATGAAACTTAAAAGCTTGTGCACAGCAAAGGAAACCATAAACAAGATGACAAGACAATCCTCAGAATGGGAGAAAATATTTGCAAACGAAGCAACTGACAGAGGATTAATCCCCAAAATATACAAGCAGCTCATGCAGCTCAATATCAGAAAAACAAACAACCCAATCCAAAAATGCTCAGAAGACCTAAATAGAAATTTCTCCAAAGAAGACATACAGATTGCCAGCAAACACATGAAAGCATGCTCAACATCACTAATCATTAGAGAAATGCAAATCAAAACCACAGTATACAAATATCCAATCATCATGTTCTATACTGAAATGAATAAAATGTTATATGGCAAAAAAAAAAAAAAAACCCACAATGAGATATCACCTCACACTTGTCAGAATGGCCATCATCCAAAAATCTACAAACAATAAATGCTGGAGAGGGTGTGGAGAAAAGGGAACCCTCTTGCACTGTTGGTGGGAATGGAAATTGATACAGCCACTATGGAGAACAGTATGGAGGTTCCTTAAAAAACTAAAAATAGAACTACCATACGACCCAGCAATTCCACTACTGGGCATATACCCTGAGAAAACCATAATTCAAAAAGAGACATGTACCACAATGTTCATTGCAGCACTACTTACAATAGCCAGGTCATGGAAGCAACCTAAGTGTCCATTGACAGATGAATGGATATAGAAGATGTGGCACATGTATACAATGGAATATTACTCAGCCATAAAAAGAAACAAAATTGAGTTATTTGTTGTGAGGTGGATGGACCTAGAGACTGTCATATAGAGTGAAGTTAGTGAGAAAGAGAAAAATACCGTATGCTAACACATATATATGGAATTTAAAAGAAAAAAAGGTTCTGGAGAACCTTGGGGCAGGACAGGAATAAAGACACAGATGCAGAGAATGGACTTGAGGACATGAGGAGGGGGAAGGGTAAGCTGGGACGAAGTGAGAGAGTGGCATGGACGTATATACACTGCCAAATGTAAAGTAGATAGCTAGTGGGAAGCAGCCGCATAGCACAGGGAGATCAGCTCGGTGCTAGAGGGGTGAGATAGGGAGGGTGGGAGGGAGATGCAAGAGGGAGGGGATATGGGGATATATGTGTACACAGAGCTGATTCACTTTTTTATACAGCAAAAACTAACACAGATTTTAAAGCAATTATACTCCAATAAAGATGTTTTAAAAAAAAAAAGAGATGGTGCTTAGAATGGAATTTATGTGGAGTGGTTGCAGGATTTTGCAATGAGAAGTCATAACCATGAAAACGTATGTCAAAGGTAGGGTGAGGGCAAGATCATTGGAAGAAAAAACTTCCAGAGATTGAGAGACTAGGTATTGGAATGATAATCCACATTAAGAGTTGGCAAACCACAGGCCAGTCTGGCCCATTCTGGCCCAGTGCCTGGTTTTGTATGGCCCCCGGAGCTGCTGGAACTGGCTAGCATTGTGAGCCACAGCTGGTGCATTCCTTCACTCTGCACACCTCCACTCCACTCCAGTGCCTGCCACCCAACTGGTGACCACACCTCATCACTGCTTAAGACTCATGCTATTTATCACCTACCTACTGGACACTTCACTGTTGGCAACTGCCAGGCATCAGGGTGTGGAATCTCAGCCCAGGAGGCAGAGATTCAGTGAGTTCCCTCACCTCTGACTAGCTGCCCAAGTTGAAATGGCTGGGCTCTCCAGGAAGAAGAGTATTCTAGGATCTGGGTCACTGGGGACTCTGATGGCATCTCAGGTAAACGGGGTGGGTGAGACAGGCAGGAGTTTTCTGCTTTGTTATATAAGTAAGTTGTTTTGTCTCTTGAACCACAAAGCCTACAATATTTACTACTGGCTAGGCTCTGATCTACAGACTTCACCAAGAATTGAGATAAAAATAGTGCTGGAGGGTGTGACAGTGAGATAGTAAAAATCTTCAAAAAATTAGGGAAAATGGACTAATTGACTGCACCAAGGAGGGTAGTAGATGGAAGAGTCTAATGACATGAGATTAAAACTGGGTCCTGGGTCCCGCGCTTTTTAATATTTTTAGAAAACCTGGAGGGAGAATGGCCAAGGAATGTCAAAGGTTATTACCAGGAATAAAAATAGAGTTTCAAATGAGCCTTAAAAAGTCACTGTCTCGCCATTATCATTATGAAATATAAATGGTTATTGTGTTGAAGTAGAATTCAATAGACACTTGAAAACTATAAATTAATTAAGTATATAATCAAGAGTGAACCATAAATGTAGAATTTTTAGCAAGTTTTTATGCAGTTCTGAAACCAAACTGTCCTATGAAACTATTCTAAGTGTCCTTGGATTCAACTCTAGTGTCTTGCTCAGAAGTAAACTTGCCATGCAAATTATTCATTGCCTGAAGAAACGGGGTCCTCAGGAAGCTAAAATTAGAACTACCATCCAAGGAATTGTTATTAAATATTTCAAACAACTGATGCTCTCCTCCATCTCAGTCACGACAAGGTACTTAGAGGGACAATGGAATAATTTTTAATGGATGGATACTCTTCTAGGCTATTTTTTTGGAAAATTATTTCCAAAGGCTGAATCACGCTAATGGGAGGCAGCATGAAATGGTGAAAAGCCCTGAATTTAAGTAGGAACCCCCAGTCCACCATTTCCCAGTGGTACGATATTGGGAGAATGACTAACCCTCTTTGAATCCAAGTTTCCAAAACTGTAAAATGGGGATAATATTATTAAAGCACATTGGATTTTTGTGAAGAAGAAATGAAAAGTCTGTGAAAGTTCTTAACACTGTGTCTGGCATATGCTGTGTAAACTCTATGAAGTAAGCCTGAATCTGAACCAACAAGACGTTTCACTGATCCTTAGACAACATTCTCAGGCTCATGACTTTTACAGATGAGTTTAAAGATTCATGGGAAAAAAAAAAGCATTTTGTTAAAATATTTCAAATGGCTATTCTGTGTTGTTTAAGCAATAGGGTAACATAATTAATGGGTGTCTTTAGGGGGAATACAAAATGTTACGTATAGAAACTTAATTCTTCATACTCATTTATTCTATTATATAATAGGCCAATGAGCCAAAATTCCAAAAAAGAATGCCAGTAGCTGAGGCATACTGGAGAGTCCATGTTCTACTTAACAGATTTCAAATGCTTTTTAACAATATGTTCTTTCCTCCCCCAAATCGTAAGACTTAGCTTGTGGGCCATCATTTTGTGACTCTGTGTGTAGACCCTTGGTTTTGCTGAGAGAAACATCCAGATCTTTATGAATCTCCTCTTAATTCTGTTGAGAGTCACAAACTTCCTATGCAGCTCTGTCACTGATGCTGACTGCATGCATTTTTAACTTTCGCTAAAACTTGATCTTTCACTGTATGGCCATTTGTCCTAGAGAAACAAAGCTTTTGTCACCTCTTGGGAATTCTGTACACCTCCATAACGAGCAGAGAACAGCAAAGGCCCATTGAGATATGACTCCTGGGTTGAGGCTGACTTCCTAGCTAAGTGGTTTGTTCTCGTAAGTTATGCCCCAAATTGTTTGAGACTCAAATTTCTGCTTCAGCAAAATAGAGTGACTACAGTATGGCTGAAAGTTTGGGATTGCTGACTATAGTCATGGGATCTGGTTCAGATCCTGGTTCCTTGCCTTGCTGGCTGTGTGACTTTGGATGAATTGCTTAATGTCTCTAAGCCTTGTTTCTTCTGGGAGTTTCAGCTTGGTCAGACCAGTAATCAGTAGTAATGGTCAAAAGGGGTGAGAGGTCAGGGTGCATTGTGGCCTTTGAACTCAATTTATCTAGGGGAAAATGAGTTCAAAGCAGAAAAATGATATTGTCAGTGCAAAAAGCAAGAATGGAGTTAAAAATCTGAGCTACAACCACAGAGATCAAGAGCCAGATAGAAGCAGGAATGGAGTAGGCAGCAAAGAGTGAAGGTGGGGCAAAGCAAAGCAAATCAAGGGGTGCCAGGCATTTCCCAGGAAGCTGGGGCTATTCTCTAAAGCTTGGTTTTATAGGCTGCTAAGTGCTTTCTGATTTGAATCCCAGTTGCTACAGTTTAAAGCAAAAATTGCAAATTGAAGGCCCAACTTTCAAATTCAGCCCACCAAGCCAGAGGTAATGAGAAGAAAAGTAATGACTAACGTATATTGAACACTTACTACACATGAGGCATGTTCTAAATATTTTATGCATATTAGCTCATTGACACCACTCAGCAATCCTTTGAGTTGGATACCACTAGTATCCTCAGTTTACAAATGGGGGAACTGGGGTAACAGCCAATTAAGTTTTAGTGTTGGTCTTTAAACCTTCGTAGACTGGTTCCAGAATCTATGCACTTAACCACCATCCTACACTAGGGGCCATATCCTAATGTCGGGGGAAAACAATCAGCGGATGGGGTGGCAGAATGAGACCCATACTCTGGGCTGGTGGGATGGTGTTCCTACGGACCGCTGCCATGGTGCCTGATGGAGCAGGTGCTACCCCCCAGAGCCCTGCAGTCCCCACCCACCTCTGCTGCATTGTTCATTTTCGTCATCCGCATTTCTTCAGTAGGTCTTTGTGACCTCAGGTTTAAAGGTCTCAGGGGGACTGGAAACATCAATGGTAGTAGAGTGGCGCCAGAATTACCCAGAGGGCCATGAAGAAAGCAGTTGAATTTAAAATTAAGATAGTGGTACTTAAGCAATTGAAATGAAACTACCCAGCCGTGAACATCTACTTATATGATTTTAGAGCTTTGATTTTTATAAATAATTGCTAGCGTCTATTGAAGTCTTTCCAGTGACAGGGAGAATGCTATGCTCCACTAAACAGGTCCACTTTATACCAGTGCACATAATGACGGATCTGTTGACCAGTTCCCTGGCATCTAGGAAGAGTCCTGAGACTGGCTCACATGTCATGACTAGGCCTAGCTCCTAAGAAAAGCTTCCAGATATAATTATGCTCTTTCTTCCCCTTCCATGGAATCTTGGATACCAGGTGTTAAAGATGATAGCATTACAAGATAGGAAGAGTTTGATCCTGGAGTCATTACCTGGAGAGCAGCCATTTGGCAAGGACCATCTGTGCTGGAGAAATAACTTTTATTTTGTTGAGCACTTTATGTATAAAAACACACTGAATCCTCACAGCTATCTTATAAGTTCTCTGTTATCCCATTTTGCAGATGAGGAAACTGAGGCATGGAGCAGTGACTTGCCCAAGGTTACAAGGCTAGTCAACAGCAGAGTCAGAATTTGAACACAGGCTGACTGGCTCCAAAGCCTTACTATTGCCCATACTGCCTCTCAAAAAACATCTACTGAGCATGTGTGAAGGTCCAAGCAGGAAGTAATGCTCTGGGCATGCAAAGTCCATAAACACATCATCTTTGTACTTAAGGAGCTCATGGTAAAAAAAGTGGAAACAGCCCTGTGAATGACTTCAGTAATTTGGCATACTTATTGAGTGCATACTCTGCATCTGAGTGCACACACTGTTGTAGGGGAAGAAGGTCATCCACTGTGAAAGCTGGTAGAGGTAAGTCAGGATGGAGAGACAGAGAAGGGAGGGAACCACTTCACGCAGGGCACACTTCTCTTGGGAGACAACAGTCCACTTGGCTTCTGAGGATTGCTTAAGGTTTTGCCAGCATTAGAACAGTTCTAGGGGCCTTTAGGCATGTCCTATTTCTTCTCAAGTACACACACCAGAACCTCTTTCCCCTCTCACTTATGTGAACATTTTCTTCATCCAGTGAAATGATCATCTTTGCTTAGTTATTTTAGGAATAGGAACAGAGAACAATTAAAAAATTATCAATTACTGTAAATAAACTTGACAGTCAATATCCCTCATGATACCATAAACCCATGCAGCTATTGACTCACTAACAGGTGAATAATTCTCTAGGATCAATGGTGACAATAATGCTTTGCTAAATTTAGAACCATCAAAATAAATATACAAGTACATAGGGTCAAAACCATTCCTCATATCCACAAGGGAAATTTTCATCAAGTTAATGTGCCATGATAAAGCAAAAACAAGTAGAAAAAAATCCACTTCTCCTTGAAATGTACTTTTTTTCCTGTAGAGGATTCTCAAATTATTTTCTTTGTTCCTAAACTTTATGATATTCTGTGCAGCAATGATATTAGCTGAGAAAAATGATGACGAATCAGCATCAATACAGAGGCACTCCTTTTTAGATATTTGTGAAAGAGTTCAATAATCTTTTGCATCCCAAGACTTCAGCTTGGTGATTGCAACAGTTGTTTGTATTCCTTTGTTTTGCTGTTTTCCTGTTATAGGTCACTGTGGCATGTTGGATATTCCCTACCTGAAATACATAGTGTTTTGAAATTTGTTTTGACAGTGGGGTTTACAGTAAGCTGAAATTTATATGGATTTATATATTCAAATACTTATTACCATACATATTTATGTGCATAGATGCACGGAGTTATGCTCTGTGATTGAGTGAGTCCAGAGAGACCTGAGTTCTAATCCTGTCTCTCCCTGGCTTTGACCTTGGGAAAACTCCTTTAATTCTCTGTACCTCCTTTTCCTGATTTATTAAGTGGAGTTAATAAGAGAAGTTTTCTCATAAGATGGAAGAGTATAAATGAATGAGAGGGTAGGTTTATGGAAAGAATATAGATAAGGATGAGCATAATAAAGAAAAAGGAAAGGCACCGGGACTTGAGTTGAGAGAACCCAGAAGACTCATGACATTTCCTTCT
Source organism: Balaenoptera acutorostrata (assembly GCF_949987535.1). NCBI lineage: Eukaryota > Metazoa > Chordata > Mammalia > Artiodactyla > Balaenopteridae > Balaenoptera > Balaenoptera acutorostrata. The sequence continues at coordinate 24,067,893 of NC_080074.1, forward strand.
TCATAATCTTGAGTAATTTTCTGTCACTTACAAAATAAATACTGCAGTCTAAATTCCTTAGCTGGACTTCAGTATTCTCACTCCTGTGTACTTTTCAAACTTTATCTTCCTCTAGTAGTCCAGGCTTAGATTGAAATATCTGGGTTTTAGCCCAGAATTTGCTATTTATTAGCTGTGTGGTTTGAACAGGTTGCTGAACCTCTCTGAACCTTGGTTTTCTCAACTGAATAATGTAGATGATGATTATCTTACAGGTAATGAAGAGGGTTGAATAAAACATTTAGCATAGAATCCCACACATCATATGTACCCAGTAAAATATTCTCCCTCTTCTTTCCTTGTATGAAAAGTCCCTATAAACTGTAAGGCATTTGGAAGAGCTATGTATCATCATCATTCTGACAGAGCAGCTGGCTAGAAGAACACTGCATTTATGCTGCTTCATAGACACTGTATAAATACATAAATGCCTATGTAGAATGCAGATAGATTTCACTTCCTAGTGTCATCGAGTTTCTTAAAGTCAGCAGCCATGAGTGAAAGACTATTCCAGTAGGATACACATGAGAACAATGTTATTTCAAAACTTAATTATGACAAAAGTATGGAACTGAGAAGATTAAAAATTCCATGCAGCAGAACATTGCAAATTGGTCAGAAAGTATAGTGGGAAAAGAGTGAAAAAAAAAAATTCTGCATAGCACAGATTTTCCATGGGCTTTTCCATTTGGGAGAGAGCAGTGACTTCTCCCCGGAGAGCCCTCCCTACAGATAGCACTTTGGTCTTGGCCTGCATATGCCTTCAGCTCTGCCAACCTTTCCCTCTCATGAACTCCTTAGATTAAATCAATTGTCACTTCTTCCTAGACCCAGTAAATACAGTTCTCCACCATCTTTTAGAAAAGCAACTTTGTCCACCATTCAAAGCAACTGCTGCCTAATCCCATTATATGTATGGGTGTTGGTCAGATTTCATTTAGTAGCTACAGACATCAGTATTTCAAGTCCTTTTAACATCCCTTTGGTTCCGTTCAAATGACCTATGAAAAGTACTGACGGATCCTTAATCGGTCAGTCAATTCACTTTTTCATTCCAACACCAAAAAGTTTTCCATTTTGCTATTTATAAAAATAACTGTGATAAATCATGTTGAGTCCCAGTTCCATTTTGGTTCCTATTAGACCCCATGCCAAATCTTGTCAGACCGGCATTCAATCTGCTTTCACATAATAGAAACCTTGTGCATCTGAGGAAGGAAAGTGGTCTCTATTTTTCTGATGGTAAAAGAAACGAACTGCTCCTTCTCACACGTGTCAGGGGAAGCGGGTCCTCTTACAAATCCTCCAAATCCCCTGTAAGAAGGTGGTTTATGTTCCTGCTGATAAGTGACAAAACAAAAGAAATACAATAATTGTGGCCTTAAGAAGCTATGAGACAACTACTTTTGAATACTTATATTTTTAGGCAGTTTAGAATCACGTTCTTTTAAAAAATAATAATAGGCTAAGGAGACATACTACTTATTAAGTCCATACCAGGTACAAGTAATGTGTTCAGCACTTATAAGATTTATCTTATTTAATCTTCCCAACTTTATGAGGTGATATGATAGATATTAAGTAACTTCTCCAAAGCCATGTACTTGTCAAGTGGTAGAGCTGATTTTGAATCCAGGTCTAGTAGATTTCAAAGCCCAAATTATTTTAACTCCACTTTGCCAGCTCCCTCTAACTAGAGAAACTTATAAGTAGAATCAGCTTTGCATTGGAAAATTTCATATCAATCGTTTTTTTGGCTGGCTGTCTTTTTGATTCTAAAAAGGCTTGGTAAGTTATGGTGAATAAGAAAGAAGACAAACCTGGTTTTTTACTCCAGGCTCTGTAACTTGCTAGCTGTGTGATCTCAATCAAGCATCTTAGATCCTCGAATCCTCAACTTTCTTATCTGTGAAGTGAGGGTAATAATATCTGCATCGCAGAATTGTTGTGAATTTTTTTTCTTTTTAGTTTATTTATTTTTGGCTGCATTGGGTCTTTGTTACTGTGCACGGGCTTTCTCTAGTTGCGGTGAGAGGGGGCTACTCTTCCTTGTGGTGCACCGGCTTCTCATTGCGGTGGCTTCTCTTGTTGCAGAGCACGGGCTCCAGGTGCCTGGGCTTCAGGAGTTGTGGCGTGCGGGCTCAGTAGTTGTGGCTCACAGGCTCTAGAGTGCAGGCTCAGTAGTTGTGGCTCGCGGGCTCTGGAGCACAGGCTCAGTAGTTGTGGCGCACGGGCCCAGTTGCTCCACGGCATGTGGGATCTTCCCGGACCAGAGCTCGAACTTGTGTCCCCTGCATTGGCAGGTGGATTCTTAACCACTGTGCCACCAGGGAAGCCCAGTTGTTGTGAATTTATAGATAACACATGCAGCTCTTCCAGCTGAAGATCTGGTGAGTTGTTCAACAAAAGGCAGCCATTCCTCTTTTATACTGAGTGGATATTTACTTGGTGATACTGAAAACAGTTACTCCAATTGATGCTAATGTTTTGAACCAGAACATTAGAATGACTCCTTCATAAAGGCTCTGGACAAAGAAATGGCTGTGAAATAGTTTCTTCATACACATAACTGCTAGCAATTTTAGTAGATGTTGAAGAATTACTAATGCTACCTGCAAAACAAATAGGTCTGTAAAAGGTCAAAATAACAAATACATTCTTTTACTTTCTCAAGTTTAAAATGCTTAGGGTAAAAATAAATTTGTAGTTTTCCACTGAAACTTTTTATTCATTCCTTTTTTAAAAAGTCATGCCATAAATTTAACAGGTCCTAAACTATAAGTTAGAGTAATTTTTAAAGTGGTAGGCCAAATTACATGCATGCCACCTAGTAGCATTTTTCTGAAAACACTAATATTGTTCTAAGTAGTGTCAAAATGTGCAATTTCTGAAAAGCAGAAAAGAAATGTTGCAAGCATTTTATTATCACATTTGATAGTCCTCTGGCTGGAGACTTTCAAATTGGGATTATTCTGGGTAATAAAAGTAAGTGAAAGCAAACAAACATCACTCTATAGATGGCTTCTCTTTCCTCTTATTCCTTGGGAGCAGCAAATATTCAGAATACACTGAAAATTTCAATGGCAGGCTTTCATCACAGTGAAAATCACTCGGTACTCTGCCTAATGGAAATCACTGCATCCAACTACAGGAAATCAATGGGTCAAAAACTTTAACCTTGAATTTTAGAACCTTTTGTGACCCTCAGAAATACATTTCCCTATATTGGTGTAAAATAACACCATGGGAAGTGGAGGTTCACAATTTTGGGCAGTCTTTGCCATTCCAAGTCTAGCACAAAGTCTAGAGTGGATGTTGGCATTTTAACCATTGTCCTCCTTTCAGTTTTCTGAGACAACATGCATTCAGTGTCTTAATGGGTAACAATTTCCATCTTTCTCTCTGACAAAAATTCTCAGAAACACAGTAAACTGAAATTTACATATGAATTTCAGACTCTAACCCATCCAGTAACTTATTCAAAGCTATACAGCATTTAAGATAGAACCAAGACTCAAACCAAGTCTTTGGACCATCAGCCTATCACTTTGTCTTCCATGAGAACCTGAAAAGAGAGTTAGTTTTGATAAGAGGAGAAGCAAGAGGAGCATGTGACCTGGATCCCTAAGCAGGTGCCAGGAAGAGAGAAGGACGAGGCGAGACTAGTCCAGTTTTGTCCCAGTTCACCCGGAGCAGCTCAGCTTCTGGGTGAATGAGATCCAAGGTATACTATCTGCAGAAGCCAGCAAACTAGAGGAGCACACAGGGGTGAGCAGATTCGCCCTAGTGACTTGGTGAGACTGAAGAGACCAGGGCTGTCTCCCTCTGGATGTTTCTCACCTCTGATGATAATCGTACCCATCTCACAGGATTATTATGAGGATTAGTTGATCCACATAAAGTTCTTTGAACAGGGCCTGGCATGGAAAAAAATTACTCAATTAGGGGCAATAATCATTGCTTTATAAAAGAATATCCCTTCCTTTCCATTATAGGAGTGCACATGTCCATGACTGCAGATTTGGAAAGTATTTTATTTAACAAACACTTAAATAGTGTTTAACATGTGCTTCACAAATATAAAATCATTTCTTGATAAGTAAGTATTATTACATCTTCATTTACAGGGAGGTTATAAAACTTGTTTAAAAGTCCCACAGTTGGTGAAAGAGTTGGTTTCACTGCCGAGAGAAGCCATGAGTCAAACCATTACCTTATGTTGTCTCTCAAATAGAAAAATGAACCCACAATATTCATAATCTCACCACCCAGATATTTTAATTTTGTTTCTATATTTGTTACTTTCTTCTCTCTTTTGGTAGTTCATTTTAAAGACAGGTCATTTTTAAATTTGATTATTTTACATTGTCAGCATTATCATGACGTGATGGAACATCACATCTTGGTAACCTACAACATCCCAGACATCGTGCTAAGTGCCCTGCATGTACTTTCCAATTTGACCTTCACAGCAATCCTGTCAGGCAGGTCTTATTTTCTCCATATTATTGATGAAGAAGAAAGGAAATTATCTTTAAAAAATTCTATTCTTATAGGCTTCTCATTCAAAAATAACTATGCAGCAGAGATTAACAGCAATATAGAAGCAACAAGGAAGCTTAAGATGGCCTGGCCTGATTTTACAGATGAGCATGGAGAGAGTGTTTGACTTTTTCAGTGTCATGCATCGGGTTGGGGACAGAGGGAAGACCAGAACTCCAGATCTATTCATTCTATTTGAATGCCCTAAGACCACCCCATATCTCCCCCTATCCTCACTTGCATAGTGATTTAAATAAGAGCTTTTTGTTATTGTCCCTTTTTATTTTTGCCATTCATTTCTTCTAAGCAGTGTGTGACAGAGAGTCAATGTTTCTGAGCTGATTGGTCCCTTAGCATCCTGCCTTATGATGCATTTGACTGTCTATTTGTCTGCAAGAGCTTCCGCGGTGCTGTTGATTCTCATGACTGCTTCCATCTCCATGAATCACCCATGATATCAACATCCTTCTCTTGTGGGACCTACATTATATGCACAGGGAAGTTAACTTTGAGCTGAACAAATTGGATTTGGGAGGATATATCTGATCCATTTTAAGGTAACAAGGACTTAAACAAAATAAAGAAAATACAGTGTGGTTGAGCAGAGATAATATGGGGGGACATGGTTAGAATTTTGTCAGATATAATACAACAGAGAATTAGACTGTGGACATCTGACTGATTAGGTTGAGAGTATATAAAATACATTTAAAAAATAGTGTGTATAATGTCTCTGAAAATAGGAGTGAACAGAAATGTAGTAATAATAGTAATAACAAATCTCATTTATATTTAGGGCTTATTATGTACTAGGCCTTGTGCTAAAACACTTTACCTATGTTATCTCTTTTCACCTTTATAACCACCCTAGCTATAATCACTACCGTTATGAGAAAAATGAGAGTTTATGTAACTTTCAGCTTATGTAACTTATAAGCACTTAGAGCTTGTAAATGACAGAGCTGGGAGCCATATTTTTTTTAATGGACACATTTACAGGCATACCTTAGAGATACTGCGGGTTTGGTTCTAGGCCATGACAATAAAGCAAGTCACACGACTTTTTTGGTTTCCCAATGTACATAAAAGTTATGTTTACACTATTCTGTAGTCTATTAAGTGTGCAGTAGCATTATGTCTAAAAAACAATGTACATAATTTAAAAATAATTTATTGCTAAAAAAAATGCTAACCATAATCTGAGCCTTCAGGGAGTCATAATCTTTTGCTGATGGAGGGTCTTGCCTCCATGTTGATGGCTGCTGACTGATCAGGGTGCTGGTTGCTGAAGGCTGGAGTGGCCGTGACAGTTTCTTCAAATAAGACAACAATTATGTTGGCCACATCAATTGACTCTTCTTTGCATGAGTGATTTACCTGTAGCAGGCAATGCTGTTTGATAGCATTTTACCCACAGTAGAACTTTTTTCAAAATTGGAGTCAATCCTCTCAAACCCTGCTGCTGCTCTATCAACTACGTTTATGTAATATTCTAAATCCTTTATTGCTATTTCAACAGTCTTCATAGAATCTTCACCAGGAGTAGATTCCATTTCAAGAAACAACTTCCTTTACTCATTCATAAGAAGCAACTCTTCATGCATTAAAATTTTATCATGAGATTGCAGCAATTCAAGTCACAAATTCAGGCTCCATATCTAGTTCTCTTGCAATTTCCACCACATCTGCAGTGACTTCCTCCACTGAAGTGTTGAACCCCTCAAAGTCATCCATGAGGGTTGGAATCAACTTCTCTCAACCGCTGTTAATGTTGATATTTTGACCTCTTCCCATGAATCATGACTATTCTTAATGGCATCTAGAAGGATGAATTCTTTCCATATGGTTTTCAAATGACTCTGCTCAGATCCCTCAGAGGAATCATTATTTATGGCAGCTATAGCTTTACAGAATGTATTTCTTAAATAATAAGACTTGGAAGTGAAAATTACTCCTTGATCCATGGGCTGCAGAATGGATATTGTATTAGCAGGCATGAAAACAACATTAATCTCGTTGTGTATCTCCATCAGAGTTCTTGGGTGACCAGGTGCATTTTCAATGAGCAGTAATATTTTGAAAGGAATCTTTTTTTCTAAGTAGTATTTCTCAACAGTAGGCTTAAAATATTCTGTAAAGCATGTAGTTAGCAAATGTGCTGTCATCCAGTCTTTCTTGTTCCATTTGTAGAGCACAGACAGAGTCGATTCAGCATAATTCTTAAGGGCCCTGGTAAATGAGCATTGGCTTCAACTTAAAGTCACCAGCTGCCTTAGCCCCTAGCAAGAGGGTCATTCTGTCCTTTGAAGCTTTGAAGCCAGGCACTGATTTCTCCTCTCTAGCTATGGAAGTCCTAGATGGCATCTTCTTCTAATAGAAGGCTGCCTTTTCAACACTGAAAATCTGTTTTTTAGTGTAGCCACCTTTATTAATGATCTTAGCTAGATCTTCTGGATAACGTGCAGCAGGCCCTACATCAGCACTTGCTGCTTCACCTTGCACTTTTATGTTATAGAGACACCTTCTCTTCTTAACCTCCATGAGCCAACCTCTGCTAGCTTCAAACTTTTCTTCTGCAGTTTCCTCACTCTCTCTCAGCCTCCATAGAATTGAAGCGTTAGGACCTTGCTCTGGATTATGCTTTGGCTTAAGGGAATGTTGTAGCTGGTTTGATCTTCTATCCAGACCACTAAAACTTTCTCCATATCAGCAATAAGGCTGTTTCACTTTCTTATTATCCTAACTGCTGCAAGAGGCCTAGCTTTCAGCCCATCTTGGTTTTCAACATGCCTTTCTCACTAAGCTTAATCATTTCCAACTTTTGACTTAAAGGGAGAGATGTGTGACCCTTCCTTTTACTTTAACACTTAGAGGCCATTGTAGGATTATTAATCGTCCTAGTTTTAATATTGTTGTGTCTCAGGGAGTAGGGAAGCCCCAGGAGAGGGGAAGAGATGGGGAAATAGCTAGTTGGTGGAGAAATCAGAACACACACATTAATTGATTAAATTTGCTGCCTTATATGGGCGTGGTTTGTGGTGCCCCAAAACAATTACAATAGTAATGTCAAAGATCACTGATCACAGGTCACCATAGGAAATATAATAAAAATGTTTAAAATATTGTGAGAATTACCAAAATGGGACACAGAGGCATGAAGTGAGCAAATACTGTTGGAAAAATGATAGGCTTGCTTGATGTAGGGCTGCCACAAAACTTCAATTTGTAAAAAAATGCAATGTCTGCAAAGCACAATAAAGCGAACCATGATAAAATGAGGTAGACATATATTTCCCTCTAGAATATAAGCTCCATGAGAGTAGGAATTTTTTAATTGCTGTTTTGTTCACTGCTGTGTCCTAGAGTCTAGAATATTGCCTGGCATTTATTCACAGTTAAAAAGCCCTTAGCGCCTGGATACTGTTATTCAACAGATCCTAACAGAGCTAAGCCATGTTATTTTTGTTTGCCCTGTAGAGCCAAGAATGATGTAGTTGACTTTTTTTTTTTTGGTCAAAACTATTAAGTACTCCTACTGGTAGCAACAACTTGAAGGAAGAGATAAAACTCTTAACTAGGAATAATTATCTGGATAGACCCAAACAACCAGAGAGGCTGTAAGTATATCATCGTAAGCCTGTGTTAATGAGGTGGACAGAATGTGTTAGAGGGATGTCAGTATGAGTGGAGGTCAGCTGCCATTACATAATGGAGGAAACATAGCAGTGGCCAGATTCATTTGCAATGCATAGTTTTATAAAATGACAACCCAGCACAAATTGCTTCTATGGAGATAATAAGGATAATGGGAAGAGCATCTCTTTTACTCACTCTCTGTTTCCAGAATTTAAGATAATAATGATTGCATGCAAAGCATTTTGAGGGGCTACTTACTGCCATTCTGCCAAATGGGATTCCTCAACTCTCTGACTCCTGTGGCTCATCTAAATGGATGCAGATCATGCCCTACAGTGGAAACTGTGATTGAATGTTTCATGAATCAGTCCAGGCTCTTGGACCTTGACCTTTTATAGATAACTCTCTGGAATTTTTTCATTAAAACTATAGTTAGTATGAGAGGGAAAGGAACTGGCATAGTAGTTAGTAAGATTTTGAGTCCACAGAAAGAGAAAGTGCACAATATGGGTGGGAGAGACTAGGTATGATCTTTGGACATTGACAGGAGGATGGAATTTGGCTCTGAATGCTTGAGATTGCATGACTATTTCTTGACTGTAGCATTCCATGATTCCTATGGTGAGATAACTGCAACATTTATATATAAATGACTTGTTATTCTCTTTTAGCATACAATTATAGTGGCAACAAAAAGCCATTGGCACTTTGAACTTTTTCTTTATTTAAGAGAAGGCTGCATGTTGTAGTGATAAGGACATGGGTTTTGGAGATAGACAGACCTGGGTTCAAATTCAGCTCTGTAATTCACTTCCTGTGTAAACTTCAGCGAGTAACTCCAATTAATTGTTTCTTCAACTACAATTTGAAAGCTGTAATACTAGTACCAGACACACACTGATGGCATATAAATAAATGTATCTGTCCTTTGATGGCTGTTTTAAGGATAGAAAAATATATGTATAGACACTCTATAAAAAGCAAATATATATACATATATTTATACACATATATTTGTTTGTTTTTACCTACTATATAAAAGAAACATTAAGAATAGAAATGTGTCATTTCCATAAATAATAGTGCTGAATTCAAAAAACTCAAGAAAATTCTTAAAATTTTATGTTTAAAATAAAATGTTGGACAAAGAACATTGACAAGCAAGTCATAAGAAAATGTAAATGCATAATATACTTCTAAAAGATTACTCAACCTTACCTGTTGCCTGAGAGATGAAAAATTTTTTAAAAAATACTATATTTTACTAAATATATGGGAAAATATAATTTGATAACATATTACAATAAAGACAATATGGGAACTGGCATTATAAATTGTGTTTTTAGGGAAAGTAGTTAGGCAATATCTATTTGAAATAAAAATGAACATATTCTTTGACATAGCAGTCTCACTTTAGAGATCAGTTCTATAAAGAAAAAACATATGCTGGATCATAAAAGAACTCTTTAATAAATTTGAAAGGATTGAAAACATAGATTATATTCTGTGACAAAAATGAATTAAATTAGAAATCAACAAAAGAAAAATATCAGGAATATCACTAACTGGAAATTAAATAACACACTTCTAAATAACTGATTGAAAATGAAATTACAAGAGAAAGCAAAAAACATTTTAAATTGAGTTGAAATGAAAACATAAAATATCAGAATTCATGGAACAGAGTTATCCAATTTGTGTGAAATTTGTAACATGGAACATTTATATTAGAAGAGATTTAAAAGATTTCAAAAAATGATCCAAGCTTTAACTGTAAGAAATTAGAAAAACACACACACACACAAAATAACCCAAAGTAGGCAGAAGAAAGGAAATAATGAAGATGAATGCAAAATAACAAATAGAATTAGATAAATAGAGAAAATAAGTGAAACCAAAAGCTGGTTCTTTGAAAAAATCAATATAATTGATAAAACTTTAGCTAGACTAATCCAGAAAAAAAAAAAAAAGACAAAACAGAAATTACCAACCTCAAGAATTGAAGTGAGGACATCACTGCAGATTCTATAAACATTAAAGAATAACAAATGAAAAATATTACAATAAATTTGACAACTTACACAAAATGGATAAATTTTTTGGAAAATACAAACTACCAAGCACACCTAAGGAGAAAAACAGATAACCTGAATAACCGTATATCTATTAAAGAAATGACATTTATATTTAAGAACTTCCCCAAAAGTAAACTCCATGCCTAGGTGGTTTCACTGGTGAATTCTGTCAAGCATTTAGGGAAGAAATAATACCAATTTTGCATACTCTTACAGAGAATGGAAGAGGTGGGAACAGTTCTCAATTCACTTCATGAGGCCAATATATCAAAACTAGACAAAGAAGGTATCACAAAATAAGAAAGCTACAGACCAATATTATCAAACCCATCACTATGTAAAATATATAAAATTATATATCATGATCAACTGAGATTTATTCCAAAAAAATGCAAGGTTCATTTAACATTTGGAAACCAATCAGTATAATTCACTATACCAACAGATTAAAATTTTTTTTAAATGTTTAATTTCAATAGAGTAGGAAAAAGCATTTGAAAAAATTCAACACCCATTAATGATTTTTTTAGAAAATTGTAGCAAACAAGGAATTGTGAGAAAAATTTTCAACATAATAAAAGATATCTATGCAAAAAACCACAGACATCATACTAATGGTGAAGTACTTAATGCTTTCCCCTTAAGATGAGGTACAAAGCATGGATGTCCACACTCACTACTTGTATTGAGCAAAGTACTAGAAGTCCTTATCAGTACAATAAGGAAGAAAAAAATGCATACATATTGGGAAGGAAAAAGTAACACTATCTCTTTCATATAATCACGAGTTTATATATGAAAAATCCCAAGGAATCTACAAAAAATCTAATTGAACTTAGCATGGTTTCAGGATACAAGGTCAATATTCAAAAACCAAATGTATTTTTACATACAAGCAGCGAGTAATTAGAAATTGAAATTTAAACATATTGCAATAAAGTAAACAACATAAAATTCTCAAATAAATTTAACAAAACATGTGCAAGGCTTTTACACTGAAAACTATAAATCCTTGCTAAAATAATTTAAAGAAGATCTAAATAAATGGAGAAGCATATGGTGGATTGGAAGACTTAGTACTCTTTAGGATGTCAATTCTCTTCAAATTGATCTATAGATTCAATGTAATTCCAGTCAAATCCCAGTAGGCTTTAGAAAAAAACAAAATTGGAGAGATTGATTTCAAAATTGTATGGAAGTACAAAGGACTTAGAATAACAAAGATAATCTTGTAGAAAAACAAAGTTGGACTGCTTTTATCACCTGAATTAAAGACAAAGCCACAATAATTGAATATAGCATTAGTATAAGTGGAGTCCAAAAATAGACATATTCAGACATATTCAACTGATTTTTGACAAAAGTACCTAGACAACTTAATTTGGAAAATATATTCTCATTAATAAATTGTTCTGTAATAAATGGATATCCATACTGTTAAAAAATAAAACTCAACCCTTACCTCACTCCATACATAAAAGCCAACTCAAAGTATACTAGAGATCTAAACCTAAGAGCTAAAATTATACGTCTTAAAAGAAAAGACGTTTGTGATCTTGTTTTAGGTAAAGATTTGTTAGATAGGACACAAATATCACAAACCAGAAAAGAAAAATTAATAAATTGTATTTCTTCAAAATTATAAATTTTGCTCTTCAAAAGACACTAAGGCCATGAATAGGCAAGACACAGATTAGGAGAACATTTTTGGAAAACATCTAGTTTATTGTTTCTAAAACCTAAGTGAAAGAAGAAATGGCACAAACTATAGTCATAAAAGCAGATCAGCAGCTGTGGAGGGCTAGGGCTGCAAAGGGGCATAGGAAACTTCTTGAGGGTGGTGGATGTGTTCTACATTTTGCTTTTTGTGGTTTTTACATGACAGTACATATTTTGTATACATATTGTTAAAACATATCAGTCTGTGCACTTTAAAGGGGTGAATTTCATTGGTTGTAAACTATACCTCAGTAAAACTGATTAAAAACAAATAAACAGCACTTACAATGAAAGATAGCTGTATGGGGATTTTTAAAGACAAAAACAAAACAAACAAAAAAGTAACCTTATTGTCTATAATTTATCATTCAATACATTATGATATATTCAACATATACAACATAATGTATTTTTTTAAAGGATTACATGCATATTGTTGGCCTGGAGGTATATGCATGATACTTGTAGAATTCCAAGGTATGTATAGCGTACCCCTCTTTTATTATTAGGAAAATTAAACTCTATATATTGAAGCATACTTAACTTTTATTATTAAAAATATTTCAGGATGCTGAGATTAAAGATAGGGAACAAGGGAGATTATCATGTTTTTTATTAATATATCTGTGTATATATAATATTATATATAATATATAATATATAATATATAATATATAATATATATATTATATATATAATATATAATATAATATATTATATATATATACCACCAATTCTCACTTATAGTGCTCATGCATGTACATGGTTCTTAAAATCTATCACATTGCATTTTAGTTGTTGGTTTTCAAGACTGACTTAATGGATCATAAGCCTCTGGAGGGCAGGGAAGAATCGTATTCATCCTTGAATCTCTGGGACTGTTCATTTATCAATTATTTATTGAATACCGACTAAGTGCTAGTCCGTGGCCATGCAGTAGTCATACTTTCCAACATGTAATAGAGCTGCAATGCTTCTTAATTGCTGAACTGAATTTAGGTATGTTATTTCACGGTGGCAGGAAAAGGAAGGCATTAAATGAATATACTGCTTTCTCTTCTAACAAATGTTAAAACAACAAAAAAAACTGAACTGTAATATCTGTCCACTTATCATCTGGTTTAAAGTAGAATTTGGCTCTGCAATTTGAGTGTGAAAGAGGAATTTGAGAAATGAAACATTACATAAAAGTCCAATTTAAATTGTTTTTAAAAAAGCCGTATGTTCGATATCTGGTGTTCCCTGTTTCCTCCCATATCCATACAACTACAATTTAAGATCATAAGTCACAAACCTAGTAAAAATTAGGCCACCTAATTGCATTAGAATTCATGTTATTAGAAAATTGAAGTATATAAAACTATCAGTATCTCGGTAGGAGAGGTTTAATGCTTATGAACCAGTGTGCAAGAATTAACTCTTGAGATGGAACATTAATGCTTTCAAATTCTGCAGGCCGGTGTGCCCAAAGAGTCCTGAATCACATTCACAGTCATTGTACTTCTAATGCCAGTTTCATAAATGCCATGTAGTCATAAGTGAAAAACCAGCAACACCGACACCACACAAATAAACACTGGCATAGAGGTTAAAATATGGATTCCAGAGCTGGCCTAGGTTCATAATTCATGCCCCATCATTTACTGTCTCTGTGCCCTAGGGTAAATTGCTTAATTTCTTTGTGTCTCAGTTTCCACATATGTAAATTAAGAATAATAAAAGCTTCCATCTCATAGCGTTGTTATGAGGGCTAATGAATTATATTAATTAATTATGAATTTCCTGAAGCAACCCTAGCCCATGAGAAGTATTTGGTAAATAAAAGAAAATACAATTATGCCTGGTGAACCAGCTGTGCTGGTTTTACATCTCCGTTACGGACATCTCAGAAAAGTGGGTAAGTGGGAGGGGCTTGGGGAGATCATCTCAGACCCAACTTAATTTCTGCCCCACTTTGCCTTGAGGTTTGATATTTTTACCTCCCTGCTTATAATCAGGGGTGCCTACACCAGAAACACCAGTGAAAGAAACTTCTAAATGAAAATATTCACAAGAAGAGAGTGTAAACAAGTCTACCCATGCCAAATTTCTTCATTCTAGGATTCTGGGGCTGGGACTTTGTCACAAATTTGAGCAATGGTGTTATAAAACAGACTGACAAGGCTGCGAATTGCAACAGTACATCAAGCTGGAGCCCTAAACTGTTACACTGTTTTTTTTTTTTTTGCTTTGAGTTTTTACCCCATATGCTTACCATTTCTGCAGACATAATTTCATGCATTAAGATTTCTATTTTCCAAGAGAAAATGTACCAGGGTTTAAATCAGTGAGGATTTTGCTAAGTCTTAGGGCACGAGAGTTATGGCATTTGGGACTTAGCAGGGAGACAGCTGTGGGAGGACAATCTATGTCTCTGTTCCATTCCCTTTCCAAAATCTGCCTGTACTGGCATTAGTTATGCCTGTTTCATTTTCCCACTATATCTTGAGTCTTCTGAGGTAGAACTGTCTTACTTATCTTTGAACAATAACTGGTAACGAAAATAATGACGACAGGCAATATGTACCATGTGGCAGCTAGCGTCTGTTTTACACGAATTAGCTTGTTTAATACAATCATTCTGGCTATTGCTTTTATTCCACATTAGCAAATGGGGAAACTGAGGCTTGGAAAGGAAAATTAATAAGCTCAAGGTCACATGGCTAAGTGCCACAGTCAGGTTTGGGACTGAGGTTTGTCTGGCTTTACAATGCATTCCCTTGATCAATACCCTGTGATTCTCATGTGGGATACAGCTTAATGCTGGTAACCTACTAGGAGCTCAAAAAATAAATGTTCCCTCCTTGGAGGAAGCTGGATGAAAAGAGTGAGATTGAGAGAAGCCTGAAGTGGGAGCTCAGTAGAAAAGTTTGTGTTCTCCATCCTTTAAAAAGTATATGTACACGTATGTATGCATTCCTTTATAGAATTTCAGTTATTAACATTTACTAGTTTTTATGTTTAAAAAAGCATTTCAGAATAATTGGACAACAGAAAGTTTATTGTATCATAATTGCAAAGATTGTGGAGAAATCTTTTCAAACCACATTTGGCTGGTTTACTGACCACGTGATGCTCTTCTATGGGGATATCTATGATGTCTTGGAAGCGCCCTGGAGCTGCGGTTGGGAGGACTTAGTTTGGATCCTGAATACACTACTTAACTTCCATGGTCCTCAGGCAAGCGATTCAACTCTTTGATTTTAATTTCCTCATCTGTGTAATGGAGGTAAATACCTTGTAAAAGTGAGGATCACACAAATTGGAAAAATATGAAAGCATTGTAAGTTATAAGGCACTTTATCCAAGTAAACCATGATCAAGTTCTTCTCCCAGGCTGCTAAGGCATTGGGAACAGTGCAGATTCTTGTGTTTGATGAACCAGAGAGAGTAGATCAGAGATATACAAGACAGGTGGCAGAGATGTACAAGAAGAAAAAGGAGGAGGAATATTTCCCTGGAATGACACAAAATGCAACATGATCACCCCTTTGATCATGCACTCTGCCCCTTTTCTGACCTCCTGGGTGACAACTGGCAGTTTGATGGGGAAGACAGGAAGGGAAGAGAGCTGGAGCCGCCTGGATGAATGCAGATGTGGCTGAATGGAGCCAATGAAGGTGCAGCTCTGGGGATGGAGGAGGTGGAATTCTGAAGGATTCCTAAGAGTCTGAAAAGACAGAAGGAAGATTTACCTAGGTAAAGCTTTTGTTGAGTATGATGCACAGTTTAGTTCAACTCTAGTTTTACTGTCTGTTATGGGCTGCATATTTATATCTCCCTAAAATTTACATGTTGAGCTCCTAATCCCCAGTATAATGGTATATGGAAATGGAGACTTTGGGAGGCAATTAGGGTTGGGTGAGGTCACGAGGGTGGTACGCTTATCATAGGATTAGTGCCTTTATAAAGAAAAGACACCAGAGAGCTTGCTCTCTCTCCCCTGCCTGCATTCACTAGGGAAAAACCATGTGAGAACATAGCCAGAAGGTGACTGTCTGAAAGCCAGGAAGAGGGGCCTTAACAGAACCTGACCATATTGGCACTTGAATCTCAGACTTCCAGCCTCTAAAACCGTGAGAAAATTAATTTCTATTGTTTAAGCTCCCCCAGTTTATGGTATTTTGTTATGGTGATCCCAGTAGATTAAGTCACTGTCACAAAACTCAGGTAAAATTTGGGAGACTTGTATCAAATGATACAATGATACAGTGGAAGACTTGTATCAAAATGACGAACATGAATTTACCTCTTTTGTACTTAGAATTATCTCTCTTTTTTTTTTAACGTTTTTATTGGAGTATAATTGCTTTACAATGGTGTGTTAGTTTCTGCTTTATAACAAAGTGAATCAGTTATACATGTACATACATCCCCATATCTCTTCCCTCTTGCGGCTCCCTCCCTCCCTTCCAGCTGCTCACAAAGCAACGAGCTGATCTCCCTGTGCTATGTGACTGCTTCCCACTACCTATCTATTTTACATTTGGTGGTGTATATATGTCCATATACACACTACCACTCTCTCACTTTGTCCCAGCATACCCTTCCCCCTCCCCCTGTCCTCAAGTCCATTTCCTAGTAGGGCTGCATCTTTAGTCCCATCTTGCCCCTAGGTTCTTCATGACCATTTTTTCTTTTTTCTTTTTAGATTCCATATATCTGTGTTAGCATATGGTATTTGTTTTTCTCTTTCTGACTTACTTCACTCTGTATGACAGACTCTAGGTCCATCCACCTCACTACAAATACCTCAATTTCATTCCTTTTTATGGCTGAGTAATATTCCATTATATATATGTGCCACATCTTCTTTATCCATTCATCTGTTGATGGACAGTTAGGTTGCTTCCATGTCCTGGCTATTGTAAATAGAGCTGCAATGAGCATTGTGGTACCTGACTCTTTTTGAATTATGGTCTTCTCAGGGTATATGCCCAGTAGTGGGATTGCTGGGTCGTATGGTAGTTCTATTCTTAGTTTTTTAAGGAACCTCCATACTGTTGTCCATAGTGGCTGTATCAATTTATATTCCCAACAACAGTGTATGAGGGTTCCCTTTTCTCCACACCCTCTCCAGCATTTACTGTTTGTAGATTTTTTGATGACGGCCATTCTGCCGGTGTGAGGTGTGACCTCATTGTAGTTTTGATTTGCATTTCTCAAATGATTAATGATGTTGAGCATTCTTTCATATGTTTGTTGGCAATCTGTATATCTTCTTTGGAGAAATGTCTATTTAGGTCTTCTGCCCATTTTTGGATTAGGTTGTTTGTTTTTTTGATATTGAGCTGCATGAGCTGCTTGTAAATTTTGGAGATTAATCCTTTGTCAGTTGCTTCATTTGCAAATATTTTCTCCCATTCTGAGGGTTGTCTTTTCGTTTTGTTTATGGTTTCCCTTGCTGTGCAAAAGCTTTTAAGTTTCATTAGGTCCCATTTGTTCATTTTTGTTTTTATTTCCATTTCTCTAGGAGGTGGGTCAAAAAGGATCTTGCTGTGATTTACGTCATAGAGTATTCTGCCTATGTTTTCCTCTAAGAGTTTGATAGTGTCTGGCCTTACATTTAGGTCTTTATTCCATTTTGAGTTTATTTTTCTGTATGGTGTTAGGGAGTGTTCTAATTTCATTCTTTTACATGTAGCTGTCCAGTTTTCCCAGCACCACTTATTGAAGAGGCTGTCTTTTCTCCATTGTATATTCTTGCCTCCTTTCTCAAAGAAAAGATGATCATATGTGTGTGGGTTTATCTCTGGGCTTTATATCCTGTTCCATTGATCTATATTTCTCTTTTTGTGCCAGTACCATACTGTCTTGATTACTGAATCATTGTACTATGGTCTGAAGTCCAGGAGCCTGATTCCTCCAGGTCCGTTTTTCTTTCTCAAGATTTCTTTGGCTATTCGGGGTATTTGTGTTTCCACACAAATTGTGAAATTTTTTGTTCCAGTTCTGTGAAAAATGCCATTGGTAGTTTGATAGGGATTGCACTGAGTCTGTAGATTGCTTTGGGTAGTATAGTCATTTTCACAATGTTGATTCTTCCAATCCAAGAACATGGTATATCTCTCTATCTATTTGTATCATCTTTAATTTCTTTCATCAGTGTCTTATAATTTTCTGCATACAGGTCTTTTGTCTCCTTAGGTAGGTTTATTCCTAGGTATTTTATTCTTTTTGTTGCAGTGGTAAATGGGAGTGTTTTCTTAATTTCACTTTCAGATTTTTCATCATTAGTGTATAGGAAAGCAAGAGACATCTGTGCATTAATGTTGTATCCTGCTACTTCACCAAATTCATTGATTAGCTCTAGGAGTTTTCTGGTAGCATCTTTAGGATTCTCTATGTATTGTATCATGTCATCTGCAAACAGTGACAGCTTTACTTCTTCTTTTCCGATTTGGATTCCTTTTATTTCTTTTTCTTCTGTGATTGCTGTGGCTAAAACTTCCAAAACTATGTTGAATAATAGTGGTGAGAGTGCGCAAGCATGTATTGTTCCTGATCTTAGTGGAAATGGTTTCAGTTTTTCACCATTGAGGATGATGTTGGCTGTGGGTTTGTCACATATGGCCTTTATTATGTTGAGCTAAGTTCCCTCTATGCCTACTTTCTGGAGGTGTTTTATCATAAATGGGTGTTGAATTTTGTCAAAAGCTTTCTCTGCATCTATTGAGATGATCATATGGTTTTTCTCCTTCAGTTTGTTAATATGGTGTATCACATTGATTGATTTGCATATATTGAAGAATCCTTGCATTCCTGGGATAAACCCCACTTGATCATGGTATATGATCCTTTTAATGTGCTGTTGGATTCTGTTTGCTAGTATTTTGTTGAGGATTTTTTCATTTATGTTCATCAGTGATATTGGTACGTAGTTTTTTTTTTTGTGACATCTTTGTTTGGTTTTGGTATCAGGGTGATGGTGGACTCATAGAATGAGTTTGGGAATGTTCCTCCCTCTGCTATATTTTGGAAGAACTTGAGAAGGTTAGGTCTTAGCTCTTCTGTAAATGTTTGATAGAATTCGCAAGTGAAGCCACCTGGTGCTGGGCTTTAGTTTGTTGGAAGATTTTTAATCACAGTTTCAATTTCAGTGCTTGTGATTGGTCTGTTCATATTTTCTGTTTCTTCCTGGTTCAGTCTCGGAAGGTTGTGCATTTCTAAGAATTTGTCCATTTCTTCCTGGTTGTCCATTTTATTGGCATATAGTTGCCTGTAGTAATCTCTCATGATCCTTTGTATTTCTGCAGTGTCAGTTGTTATTTCCCCCTTTTCATTTCTAATTCTATTGATTTGAGTCTTCTCCCTTTTTTTCTTGATGAGCCTGGCTAATGGTTTATCCATTTTGTTTATCTGCTCAAAGAACCAGCTTTTAGTTTTATTGATCTTTGCTATCATTTCCTTCATTTATTTTTCATTTATTTCTGGTCTGATCTTTATGATTTCTTTCCTTCTGCTAATTTTGGGATTATTTTGTTCTTCTTTCTCTATTTGCTTTAGGTATAAGGTTAGGTTGCTTATGTGAGATGTTTCTTGTTTCTTAAGGTAGGATTGTATTGCTATAAACTTCCCTCTTAGAACTGATTTTGCTGCATCCCATAGGTTTTGGGTTGTCGTGTTTTCATTGTCATTTGTTTGTAGGTAGTTTTTGATTTCCTCTTTGATTTCTTCAGTGATCTCTTGGTTATTAAGTAGTGTATTTTTTAGCCTCCATGTATTTGAATTTTTTACAGATTTTTTCCTGTAATTGATATCTAGTCTCATAGTGTTGTGGTTAGAAAAGATACTTGATATGATTTCAATTTTCTTAAATTTACCAAGGCTTGACTTATGACCCAAGATGTGATCTATCCTGGAGAATGTTCCATGAGCACTTGAGAAGAAAGTGTATTCTGTTATTTTTGGATGGAACGTTCTATAAATATCAATTAAGTCCATCTTGTTTAATGTATCATTTAAAGCTTGTGTTTCCTTATTTATTTTAATTTTGGTTGATCTGTCCATTGGTGAAAGTGGGGTGTTAAAGTCCCCTACTATGATTGTGTTACTGTCAATTTCCCCTTTTATGGCTGTTAGTATTTGCCTTATGTATTGAGGTGCTCCTATGTTCGGTACATAAATATTTATAATTGTTACATCTTCTTCTTGGATTGATCTCTTGATCATTATGTAGTGTCCTTCTTTGTCTCTTGTAATAGTCTTTGTTTTGAAGTCTATTTTGTCTGATATGAGAATTGCTACACCAGCTTTCTTTTGATTTCCATTTGCATGGAATATCTTTTTCCATCCCCTCACTTTCAGTCTGTATGTGTCCCTAGGTCTGAAGTGAGTCTCTTGTAGACAACATATATATGGGTCTTGTTTTTGTATCCTTTCAGCCAGTCTATGTCTTTTGGTGGGAGCATTTAATCCATCTACATTTAAGGTAATTATCAATATGTATGTTCCTATGACCATTTTCTTAATTGTTTTGGGTTTGTTATTGTAGGTCTTTTCCTTCTCTTGTGTTTCCTGCCTAGAGAAGTTCCTTTAGCATTTGTTGTAAAGCTGGTTTGTTTGTGCTGAATTCTCTTAGCTTTTGCTTGTCCGTAAAGGTTTTAATTTCTGCATCGAATCTGTGAGATCCTTGCTGGATAGAGTAATCTTGGTTGTAGGTTTTTCCCTTTCATCACTTTAAATATGTCCTGCCACTCCCTTCTGGCTTGCAGAATTTCTACTGAAAGATCAGCTGTTAACCTTATGTGGATTCCCTTTTATGTTACTTGTTGCTTTGCCCTTGCTGCTTTCAATATTTTTTCTTTGTATTTAATTTTTGATAGTTTGATTAATATGTGTCTTGGCATGTTTCTCCTTGGATTTCTCCTGTATGGGACTCTCTGCGCTTCCTGGACTTGATTGACTATTTCCTTCCCCATGTTAGGGAAGTTTTCAACTATAATCTTTTCAAATATTTTCCCATTCCATTTCTTTTTCTCTTCTTCTTCTGGAACCCCTATAATTCGAATGTTGGTGCATTTAATGTTGTCCCAGAGGTCTCTGAGACTGCCCTCAATTCTTTTCATTCTTTTTTCTTTATTCTGCTCTGCAGTAGTTATTTCCACTATTTCATCTTCCAGGTCACTTATCCGTTCTTCTGCCTCAGTTATTCTGCTATTGATTCCTTCTAGAGAATTTTTAATTTCATTTATTGTGTTGTTCATGATTGTTTGTTTGCTCTTAGTTTTTCTAGGTCCTTGTTAAACGTTTCTTGTATTTTCTCCATTCTATTTCCAAGATTTTGGATCATCTTTACTCTCATTATTCTGAATTCTTTTTCAGGTAGACTGCCTATTTCTTTTTCATTTGTTAGGTCTGGTGGGTTTTTACCTTGTTCCTTCATCTGCTGTGTGTTTCTCTGTCTTCTCATTTGGCTTAACTTACTGTGTTTGGGGTCTCCTTTTCACAGGCTGCAGCATTCTAGTTCCCGTTGTTTCTGGTGTCTGCCCCCAGTGGGTAAGGTTAGTTCAGTGGGTTGTGTAGGCTTCCTGGTTGAGGGGACTAGTGCCTGTGTTCTGGTGGATGAGGCTGGATCTTGTCTTTCTGGTGGGCAGGTCCACCTCTGGTGATGTGTTTTGGGGTGTCTGTGACCTTATTATGATTTTAGGCATCCTCTCTGCTAATGGGTGGGGTTGTGTTCCTGTCTTCCTAGTCGTTTGGCATAGGGTGTCCAGCAGTGTAGCTTGCTGGTCGTTGAGTGCAGCTGGGTCTTGGCATTGAGGTGGAGATCTCTGGGTGATTTTCGCCATTTGATATTATGTGGAGCTGGGAGGTCTCTGGTGGACCAATGTCCTGAACTCGGCTCTCCCACCTCAGAGGCACAGCCCTGATGCCTGGCTGGAGCACCAAGAGCCTGTATTCCACACGGCTCAGAATAAAAGGGAGAAAGAAAGAAAGAAAGAAAGAAAAAGATAAAATAAAATGAAATAAAATAAGATAAAATTAAAAAGTTATTAAAATAAAAAACAAAAAATAATTATTAAAAAAGTTTTTTAAAGTAATTTAAAAAAAAAGGAAAGAAAGAAAGAAGAGAACAACCAAACCAAAAAACAAATCCACCAATGATAACAAGCGCTGAAAACTATACAAAAAAACAAACAAACAAACAAAAAACGGACAGACAGGACCCTAGGACAAATGGTAAAAGCAAAGCTATACAGACAAACTCACACACAGAAACATACACATACACACTCACAAAAAGAGAAAAAGGGGAAAAATATATATATTGTTGCTCCCAAAGTCCACCTCCTCAATTTGGGATGATTCGTTGTCTCTTCAGGTATTCCACAGATGCAGGTACATCAAGTTGATTGTGGAGATTTAATCCGCTGCTCCTGAGGCTGCTGGGAGAGATTTTCCTTTCTCTTCTTTGTTCGCACAGCTCTCGGGTTCAGCTTTGGATTTGGACCCACCTCTGCGTGTAGGTCGCCTGAGGGCGTCTGTTCTTCGCTCACACAGGATGGGGTTAAAGGAGCAGCTGCTTCGGGGGCTCTGGCTCACTCAGGTCGGGGGGAGGGAGGGGTACGGATGCGGGACAAGCCTGTGGCGGCAGCGGCCGGCGTGACATTGCACCAGCATGAGGGCGCCGTGCGTTCTCCTGGGGAAGTTGTCCCTGGATCACGGGACCCTGGCAGTGGCGGGCTGCACAGGCTCCCGGGAGGGGCGGTGTGGATAGTGACCTGTGCTTGCACACAGGCTTCTTGGTGGCTGTAGCAGCGGCCTTAGCATCCCAGGCCCGTCTCTGGGGTCCGCGCTGATAGCCGCGGCTCGCGCCCGTCTCTGGAGCTCGTTTAGGCGGCGCTCTTAATCCCCTCTCCTCGCGCACCGGGAAACATAGAGTCAAGAAAAAGTCTCTTGTCTCTTCGGCAGCTCCAGACTTTTTCCCGGACTCCCTCCCGGCCAGCTGTGGCGCACTAGCCCCTTCAGGCTGTGTTCACGCCGCCAACCCCAGTCCTCTCCCTGGGATCCGACCAAGCCTGAGCCTCAGCTCCCAGCCCTGCCCGCCCCAGCGGGTGAGCAGACAAGCCTCTCAGGCTGGTGAGTGCTGCTGGGCGCCAAGCCTCTGTGCGGGAATCTCTCCACTTTGCCCTCCGCACCCCTGTGGCTGCGCTCTCCTCCGTGGCTCTGAAGCTTCTCCTCTCCGCCACCCGCAGTCGCCGCCCGCAAAGGGGCTTCCTAGTGTGTGGAAACCTTTCCTCCTTCACAGCTCCCTCCCAATGGTGCAGGTCCCATCCCTATTCTTTTGTCTCTGTTTTTTCTTTTTTCTTTTGCCCTACCCAGGTACGTGGGGAGTTTCTTGCCTTTTGGGAGGTCTGAGGTCTTCTGCCAGCATTCAGTAGGTGTTCTGTAGGAGCTGTTCCACATGTAGATGTATTTCTGAGGTATTTGTGGGGAGGAAGGTGATCTCCACGTCTTACTCTTCCTCCATCTTGAAGCTCCTCCTCTAGAATTATCTCTTGAATGGAATCTCCCCCACAGTTCAATCTCTTTGTCTGTCTTCTTCTCCACTGCAAATATAATTCACTTCATATTGTTTAGATTTGCTAATTTTGGATTCTTAGTAAGAAAGAGTATTTTTAAACACTAAGACCGCTGTCTAAATACCTAAAACCACCCCCCACACCCCATACACAAAAAGCTTTGCTGAAGAGGATAACTTACTTTCCTACCAACCTGAAACTCACTAGCCTATCTATGAGGGGTTAGGTGTTGAAAAGATGATTTTCATTTTAAGATCACCCAGATGAACTAACTAAAGGCCATTTCACATTTGGAATTAATAATGAAAAAAGCTTCTCCTACCTTGAACTCCTACCAGAGTTTCTCTCTCAATTTAAAAAAAGGAATTGGTGATTTACATGTGTTCCAACAAACGTCACAATTAACCTTCAAACAATTGCAAATTTTCAAAAGGACATGACAAAAATGCTTGTAGGACTGGTGTACAAGAAATCAATAATGATGGTAATGAAAAGGTGTTTCATTGTCTGGAGATCATAAATTCTCTTCTCTGCATCTTTCTTCCAACAAATTAGAAAAAATAAAGTGACTGAATGTCAGATTCTCAGGAGTGAGGAAAAAAAAGAAGGCTTCAAATTAAATGTCCAATACCTGTACCATGATAAGTTACTTCTGGCAGGTTGACATCACTGATTGATCATGACTTCAGCATCACCTCCTTTCTTGCCCAGAAACTTAACCTTCAGATTTGGTAGCAATGAAGACTGACTTTGTGCTTCTCAGAGCACAGTCAGAGTAATTCAAAGAGGAGAATTGCAGACCTTATCCCATTGTGCTAGGAAAGAAACTGATTTAGAAACCTCTTTGCAGAGAGCAGTTTTGACCAGATTATGGTCCAAAATTGGATTCTTTTTGAGATGGGATGAAATTTGATCCCTTTGTCAATGACAAATAGAAGCTTCATTGCCCACATGATAGAAGCTTGTGTGTGGTAGGTGATTCCTCAAAATTTCTCAGCAGTTATATAGCAAACAAAATCAACTCTAGGTAATGTGATTGTGAGGAAGACTTTGCACAGTGCATGCCTCTGCTGTCAGCAAAGAGCCTGGCTGACCACTACAGACATACACCTCTCCTCCAAAGCCTCTGATAAGATGGCTTTCTGTATAGTGCAGGTCAAGCTCCCCCCTCGCAGTCAGGCTTACAGAAAGCCTCCAGAGGCCACCTAATTGACCACACTGGCACTCAGTGGGGCCATCCATTTATCTTGCTGCACTTTAAGCCCAATTTCTCTTTGTGTTTCCTAACCATGGAAGACAAGTCACTCTCTTCTGTATTACAAATCCCCTTGACCAAAGGCAATTCCGAAAGTAGCTTTCATTGCTTTTTCTTCTGCTTCAGGCTGAGTAATCCTAAATTCTATAAGCTTTCTCACAGGCCCTGCTTTTGATCTAATAATTCATTCTATGATTAGCTGTGCCTTTCCAAGGCCTTTCTAGAGTTTTGGTTGGGCCAAACCAAAGACAACCATGATGAATGTGTCTTAACAATGAATATAAGTGTTGGTTGCCCAGAAGGCTGTCTCTCTAACTGGACAGTTTAGGCCTGGATCTTCTTAAATCACTAAGGTTATTTGTTACTCCTGTCTTCAAAAGCATCCCCTGCTGAAATGCATAAAGTAATTGGAAAGGAAGGGGAAGTGTTGTTCACAGGGATCTACATTGCAGATTAGTTTTTTGGGTTAACTGGCTGACAGCATGGTGTAGGAGGTGGTGACATAGTGCAATGCAAAGATCACTGGACTGAGAGTCCCCAGGCAGGTAGAGCATTTTCCCCACCCTTGCCACTCACCAGCTGGGTGATCTGGGGCATGTGTCTAAGCTTTGGATTTCTTATCTGCATCAAGGAGATACTGTAGAGGTGATATTTACAATCTTACTCATGTCTGAAGTTTGGAATTCCATAACTTAATATTAAGCAGGACTTTAAGAGGATATAATACAAATTGTATTTCCAAAGTGACGGGGGTTAATTAAGGCCACCGCAGAGGGTGCTCTGTGTGTGTGGGCTGCAGCAGAGGACAGCTGTGAATATCTGGGCATAGAGTATAGCCTTGGATGCTAGGAAACCAGGAAGATGGGTGAGAGTGGGCTCCCATCTTGCAAGGGCCTCAGCCAATGTAGAAGACAATGTCTGAACTCTTCTGTGCTTCCTTACATGAGCCCAGCTGTGCTAAAATAGACCTCAATGATACTGGGAACAGTTAGTGTTTACCTTATATACACCTCTGAGGAAAATCTTATTTGTTGAAGGCACAATCATCTCCTCCTCTATGGTTGCCAAGATGATAAATATCCCAGCAGAAAGGCTGATGACTCTTTATCAAGTTCTGTAGTAAACCCAAGAGACAAGTAGGATTTATCTTTCCTTTAATTTCAAAACGCATAAGTCCAAAGAGCTCAGCAACCATAGAAGTTTTGACTTTATCCAGTGCTTTTGTCAACGGTATTAAAAAGTAGCAGAGGAGTCTCAAAGGAAATGAACAAGAAAACGTCCTTGAATCTTAGACCCAATGAGTTTGGATTTTTTAAATAGTTGAAATCAATAGAGCATAGTGGTTGTGAGCATACATTCTGGACTTAGCCAAATCTGGGTTGTAGTTCTGAAACGCTCTCATTTTATAGGAGTATGATCTCAGGGAAGGCTGAGGCTTTTCAGCTTCTATTTCTCCTCATCTGTTAAATGGAAATAATAAGAATAATATCTGTATCATAGGGTTGTCATATAGATTAAATAATAAAAATTTCTTAGTCCAAAGCCTGGCATATGGTAAGTGCTCAATAAGTGGTCATCATAATCAATTTCATCTTCCAGGAGGATGAAGTGTTGTTCTAAAGTGTGCAAAATTCACACTCAGAGAAAACAGATGCAGTCTTAACAATATGCTTCCCATTCCTGACTGCTGGACATGGCTCTTGAAAATGAGCTGGAATGTATCAAATATGAATCTCACAGAAATAGGGAGAGGATTGCTTGGAGCTAGATTCCCAAGCCAGGCCAGTGTTTGATATTATAGTTTCCCTGCAATCATATTGAAGTATTATTACTCTGTACTGCTTTGAAAACAAAAGCTGAGACCTGTGTCCTCAGAGTACCTTTTAGGCTATGTTAATTGGTCCAATAAATCTTCTCATTTTTTGGTGAAATCATTGTGGCTAAGAATAGACAGATGACCAATTTGCCTGTGTAACCAATGCCCTAACTTGTTTCAATTTTCATAAACAAAGTGAAAAACAGATTTTGCTCTGGTTATGAATTTGGATATCTATGGATGAGTCATTATAAGGGTTGATAAGAAATGGTTACATTTGATGCCATCACAGCAAAAAAACTTTTTAAAGTGCCTTATTTAGTGGAGGTTAGTGATTAGTTGAAACATTGTATAGTTGAGTAAGAGATGAATGTATAAAAGTTGAACATGGGCTTTTCATGCTCACTACAATTTTTCCCTCTTTCAATTCAAAATTCATGTTTTTATTTTTTAATATTTTATTTTGTGAACTTAAGCAAGTTCAAGCTGCAAAAATGACATCTGTGTTTGTACAAGACAACAGACATCATTTGAATTTATTAATATAAAGCATTTTACACCTAGAAGAGACTCAAATAACCAATGTAGTAAGCAGATGGGAAAATATAATAAATAGTCTGGTTTTCAATGACATTTATAACTGTTCTTTATTCAGCAATGGCAGGCTAAATAGGCAAATAGACTTTTTTATAGTTATAGGCTAGGAAAGCTTCTTTGAAGCTGCTTTTATTGGAAGCTCATTTTTAACATATTGGATTGAGTATCTAATCAAGGGATCTTCATTTAAGGATGCAAAAGTTTTAAGCCACTTTAGGGGGGAAAAAAAGCCAACCTAATTTACAAAGGTGTTCAAATGTAAATAAAAGCCAAAAAAGTTTTCTGAAATGGAGAATATTTTAGTGAAAACACTTCAACCTAAGGCATTTTAATCTAAATTTTGCTTTCAGATGTACTTGTTCTAATACATATAGTGAAAGATCCAAGAGCAAAGAACTAAATGGGTTTGGGGTTTCAGTTTGAAGGAGAGAAAATCAAGGAAAGTTCAAATTAAAAATCTTTAATTTTAGAAAGTTTTGACTAAGAGAATGGAGATATATTGTTCTCTGTCTTCATTTACTTTAAGAAATGCATAAAATTTTTAAGAAAATAAAGAGTCTGTGAAAATTAACATATGGAGGTCTTCAATTGGAGAAGCCACCATTTACTGTTGGTGAGAGTTTGTTTTGTTTCGTTTTGTTTTTTTAACATGGAGTAGAGAGTCTGCAGGAATTTGAAAGCTTTTTATAAGATCTTTCAAAATTAGACAGGACTTTTTTTTCCAGGTTGTTTAGAATTGCTCAGGTGTGTTGACTCCAAATTCATTCCAATCCTCTTCTTCCAGCTCAATTTGCTGTTTGGCAAGATGTATTTATTATATTTCTCTAAAAAAGTAATTTCAGCCATGTGCTGTTCAATTAATTAAACCAGGAGGCCATTAGACTGGTGTGGCTCTGTTACCAGGCTGCCTATGTAAGCAAACCGAAACTAACGCCTAGAAATGCCTCAAAGTCATGAAATCAAAACCTAGGAACAACCAATCAGAGCCCAACTAGGCTTTAAACTATAGCCAATCAAATAATTTCCTTGTTTTGCTTCTGTACCTTCTCTACATAAGTCTTATCCTTGGCCATTGTCTTCAGAGTACCCCTAACCACTTCCTGTTGGTGTTGAGTCTAATCGGTTTTTACTAAACTCCAATTTTTTTTTATACTTTTCAGTTTATCTCTTAACAGTGCTTAGGGAAAGATTAGTTAGACAATAATTCCACTTAATTTTTATGCCCACCATAGTCAGAAAGCAAAAGTTGACTGTTTTGTTCATGTCTTTTTTTTTTTTACATCTTTATTGAAGTATAATTACTTTACATTGTTGTGTTAGTTTCTACTGTATAAGAAAGTGAATCAGCTATATGTATACGTATATCCCCATAACCCCTCCCTCCTACGTCTCCCTTCCACCCTCCCTATCCCACCCCTCTAGGTGGTCACAAAGAACCAAGCTGATCTCACTGTGCTATGCGGCTGCTTCCCACTAGCTATCTATTTTACATTTGGGAAATGTTTTTCCTCTAAGAGTTTTATAGTGTCTGGCCTTACATTTAGGTCTTTAATCCATCTGGAGTTTATTTTTGTGTATGGTGTTAGGGAGTGTTCTAATTTCATTCTTTTACATGTAGCTCTCCAGTTTTCCCAGCACCACTTATTGAAGAGGCTGTCTTTTCTCCATTGTATATTCTTGCCTCCTTTCTCAAAGATAAGGTGACCATATGTGTGTGGGTTTATCTCTGGGCTTTCTATCCTGTTCCATTGATTTATAATTCTGTTTTTGTTCCCATAGCATACTGTCTTGATTACTCTAGCTTTGTACTATAGTCTGAAGCCAGAGAGCCTGATACCTCCAGCTCCAATTTGCTTTCTCAGGATTGCTTTGGCTATTCGTGGTCTTTTGTATTTCCATACAAATTGTGAAGTTTTTTATTCTCATTCTCTGAAAAATGCCATTGGTAGTTTGATAGGGATTGCATTGAATCTGTAGATTGCTTTGGGTACTCTAGTCATTTTCACAATATTGATTCTTCCAATACAAGAACATGGTATATCTCTCCATCTGTTTGTATCATCTTTAATTTCTTTCATCAGTGTCATAGTTTTCTGCATACAGGTCTATTGTCTCCTTAGGTAGGTTTATTCCTAGGTATTTTATTCTTCTTGTTACAGTGGTAAATGGGAGTGTTTCCTTAATTTCTCTTTCAGATTTTTCATCCTTATTGTATAGGAATGCAAGAGATTTCTGTGCATTAATTTTGTATCCTGCTACTTTACCAAATTCATTGATTAGCTCTAATAGTTTCTGGTAGAATCTTTAGGATTCTCTATGTATGGTATCATGTCATCTGCAAACAGTGAGAGTTTTACTTCTTCTTTTCTGATTTGGATTCCATTTATTTCTTTTCCTTCTCTGATTGCTGTGGCTAAAACTTCCAAAACTATGTTGAATAATAGTGGTAAGAGTGCAACCTTTTTTTGTTCCTGATCTTAGTGAAATGGTTTCAGTTTTTCACCACTGAGAACGATGTTGGCTGTGGGTTTGTCATATATGGCCTTTATTATGTTGAGGTAAGTTCTGTCTATGCCTACTTTCTAGAGAGTTTTTATGATAAATGGGTGTTGAATTTTGTTGAAAGCTTTTTCTGCATCTATTGAGATGTTCATATGGTTTTTATCCTTCAGTTTTTTAATATGGTGTATTACATTGATTGATTTACATATATTGAAGAATCCTTGCATTCCTGGGATAAACTCCACTTGATCATGGTGTATGATCCTTTTAAAGTGCTGTTGGATTCTGTTTGCTAGTATTTTGTTGAGGATATTTGCATCTATGTTCATCAGTGATATTGGCCTGTAGTTTTCTTTTTTTCTGACATCTTTGTCTGGTTTTGATATCAGGGTGATGGTGGCCTCGTAGAATGAGTTTGGGAGTGTTCCTCCTTCTGCTATATTTTGGCAGAGCTTGAGAAGGATTGGTCTTAGCTCTTCTGTAAATGTTTGATAAAATTCGCCTGTGAAGCCATCTGGTCCTAGACTTTTGTTTGTTGGAAGATTTTTCATCACAGTTTCAATTTCAGAGCTTGTGATTGGTCTGTCTATATTTTCTATTTCTTCCTGGTTCAGTCTCGGAAGGTTGTGCTTTTCTAAGAATTTGTCCATTTCCTCCAGGTTGTCCATTTTATTGGCATATAGTTGCTTGTAGTAATCTCTCATGATCCTTTGTATTTCTGCCGTGTCAGTTGTTACTTCTCCTTTTTCATTTCTAATTCTTTTGGTTTGAGTCTTCTCCCTTTTTTTTCTTAACGAGTTTGGCTAATGGTTTATCAATTTTGTTTATCTTCTCAAAGAACCAGCTTTATGTTTTATTGATCTTTACTATCGTTTTCTTCATTTCTTTTTCATTTATTTCTGGTCTGATCTTTTTGATTTCTTTCCTTCTGCTAACTTTGGGGTTTTTTTTGTTGTCAATTGTCTAATTGCTTTAGGTGTAAGGCTAAGTTGTTTATTTGAGATGTTTCTTGTTTCTTGAGGTAGAATTGTATTGCTATAAACTTCCCTCTTTGAACTGCTTTTGCTGCATCCCATGGGTTTTGGGTCATCGTGTTTTCAGTGTCATTTGTTTCTAGGTGTTTTTTGATTTCCTCTTTGATTTCTTCAGTGATCTCTTGGTTATTTAGTAGTGTATTGTTTGACCTCCATGTGTGTGTATTTTTTACAGATTTTTTCTGTAATTGATATCTAGTCTCATAGCATTGTACTCAGAAAAGATACTTGATATGATTTCAATTTTCTTA
Source organism: Balaenoptera acutorostrata (assembly GCF_949987535.1). Taxonomy (NCBI): domain Eukaryota; kingdom Metazoa; phylum Chordata; class Mammalia; order Artiodactyla; family Balaenopteridae; genus Balaenoptera; species Balaenoptera acutorostrata. Next base: position 24,098,923 of record NC_080074.1, read on the forward strand.
AATTTACCAAGGCTTGATTTGCCCTACCCAGGTACGTGGGGAGTTTCTTGCCTTTTGGGAAGTCTGAGGTCTTCTGCCAGTGTTCAGTAGGTGTTCTGTAGGAGCTGTTCCACATGTAAATGTATTTTTGATGTACTTGTTGGGAGGAAGGTGATCTCCACATCTTACTCTTTCACCATCTTGAAAGTCCTCATCATGTCTTTTTTTTTTTTAATTGGAGTGTAGTTGTTTTACAATGTTGTGTTAGTTTCTACTGTACAGCAAAGTGAAGTAGAGTTCCCTCTGCTACACAGCATATTCTCATTAGTTATCTATTTTATACATTGTAGTGTATATATGTCAATCCCAATCTACCAATTCATCCCTCCCCCCTTTCCTGCCTTGGTGTCCATACGTTTGTTCTCTTGGTGTCCATACGTTTGTTCTCTATGTCTGTGTCTTTATTTCTGCATTGCAAACTGGTTCATCTGTACCATTTTTCTAGATTCCACATACATGTGTTAATATACGATATTTGTTTTTCTCTCTCTGACTTACTTCACTCTGTATGGACCTAGAGACTGTTCATGTCTTTCAACTCTAGTTGAAATCCGTCACAATCAAAGGAAACATAGGGAAGTGGTTGCATTTTTTGATGCTTCTCATTATACTTTTTTTTAACTCTTTTTGATGCATCTCATAATAAGAATTATTTCATTGCTGTCGCTTTAATTTTTTTTTCTCCCACTTCACAGATAAACCCAGAGGAAAAACCATCATACCAGGGACTAAGGAACATCATGCATATTGGTGACATTGTGTAGCAGACACAATAACTCTATCAAAATAAAAGGGTGATCTGGATCCACACACCATTCTCACTTCATTTGGTTGTCAATATAAAACAATTTTATGTAATTTTTCAAAATGTTGCTTAATTCAAAGTAGGAACTAGCATAACTTTGTATGTAGGCTTCCTTTTGTGAAGGCCATGTACAATCACTCAAGGTACAACTCAGCTCGCCGAATTTTATCTTATCAGATCCCAGCTTCTTAAGGAGTGACAGTACACTTGTTGACAACTGGGAGAAGAATTCTTTCTTCCTGTTCTTGTGTACAGATGTTATGAATATTTCCTTTGGGAATATTTTTCCAGTGGAAATGGGAAAAGGAGGCAAAATGGATGTTAGAGAAGGAGGTTTTTTTCATCAGAAAGTTAGTAGATAAAGCTGACCTTTAGAACTGTTAATTCAGGACAAGGATGAAAAGGGGGGAAGGTGACAGAAGTGGGACTCAGGATCTATCCAGAACCACTCTAAAAGTCATAAAATCACAAAATGAGTGGTCATTTTAAAGAGATATAAGGGTCTTTATTATGCATATTATCTGTAACCAGATGATACAAATGTATAAGCATTTCCTAAAAGTCAGGGAGGTGGTGAATGCTTTGGAGTTTGAGATAAGAGTTTGTCATTTACATTTTTCCCATAACTAGAACAAAAAATTTTACAATATGTATGGAAACACAAAAGACCCCGAATAGCCAAAGCAATCTTGAGAAAGAAAAACGAAGCTGGAGGAATCAGGATCCTTGATTTCAGACTATACTACAAAGATACAGTAATCAAGACAGTATGGTACTGGCACAAAAACAGAAATATAGATCAATGGAACAGTATAGAAAGCCCAGAGATAAACCCATGCACATATGGTCACCTTCTCTTTGAGAAAGGAGGCAAGAATATACAGTGGAGAAAAGACAGCCTCTTCAATAAGTGGTGCTAGGAAAACTGGAGAGCTACATGTAAAAGAATGAAATTAGAACACTCCCTAACACCATACACAAAAATAAACTCCAAATGGATTAAAGACCTAAATGTAAGGGCAGACACTATAAAACTCTTAGAGGAAAACATATGCAAAACACTCTATGACATAAATCACAGCAAGATCCTTTTTGACCCACCTCCTAGAGAAATGGAAATAAAAACAAAAATGAACAAATGGGACCTAATGAAACTTAAAAGCTTTTGCACAGCAAAGGAAACCATAAACAAAATGAAAAGACAATCCTCAGAATGGGACAAAATATTTGCAAACGAAGCGACTGACAAAGGATTAATCTCCAAAATATACAACAGCTCATTCAGCTCAATATCAAAAATCAAACAACCCAATCCAAAAATGGGCATTAGACCTAAATAGACATTTCTCCAAAGAACATATACAGATTACCAGCAAACACATGAAAGGATGGTCAACATCACTAATCATTAGAGAAATGCAAATCAAAACCACAATAAGACATCACCTCACACCAGTCAGAATGGCCATCATCAAAAAATCTACAAACAGTAAATGCTGGAGAGGATGTGGAGAATAGGGAACCCTCTTGCACTGTTGGTGGGAATGGAAATTGATACAGCCACTATGGAGAACAGTATGGAGGTTCCTTAAAAAACTAAACATAGAACTACCATACGACCCAGCAATCCCACTACTGGGCATATACCCTGAGAAAACCATAGTTCAAAAAGAGTCAAGTACCACAGTGTTCATTGCAGCACTATTTACAATAGCCAGGACATGGAAGCAACCTGAATGTCCATGGACAGATGAATGGATAAAGAAGATGTGGCACATATATACAGTGGAATATTACTCAGCCATAAAAGGAAATGAAATTGAGTTATTTGTACTGAGGTGGATGGACCTAGAGTCTGTCATACAGAGTGAAGTAAGTCAGAAAAAAAACCCAAATACCGTTTGCTAACACATACATATGGAATCTAAAAAAATAATGTTTCTAATGGGCCTAGTGGCAGGACAAGAATAAAGACACAGACGTAGAGAATGGACTTGAGGACACCGGGGTGGGGAGGGGAAGCTGGGACAAAGTGAGAGAGTAGCATTGACATATATACTCTACCAAATGTAAAACAGATAGCTAGTTGGAAGCAGCTGCATAGCACAGTGAGATCAGCTTAGTGCTTTGTGACCACCTAGAGGGGTGGGATAGGGAGGGTGAGAGGGAGGCTCAAGAGGGAGGGGATGTGGGGATATATGTATACATACAGCTGATTCACTTTGTTATACTGCAGAAACTAACACAACATCGTAAAGCAATTATACTCCAATAAAGATGTAAAAAAAAAATAGATCTTATGTCCTTAAAAAAAAAAGGGTTTGCCATTTATTTGGCCAGTCACTTAATCTCTTTATGCTGAATATCTTTATGGGTAAAATGAAGATAATAATAGTATCTATCCCAAGGGTTTTGGGGACAATTAAATGTTACAGTGTGCATAAACACTTAATATGGCACCCAAAGCATAGTAAGAGCTGAATAGACATTAGCCATTGTTATACTGAAAAGTATTTAGTGAAGAAGAAATTGTAAATATAAACAAAAAGCAGAGTGACTATAATTACACAATTAATATGTTTAAAATGTTAAGATAGTCTCTTTATAAAAGGTGTTGCCTTTATAGTTTCATTTTACTAAAGGTAATATAAGGTTTATATAAGATCTTTCCTTTTCCCCTTAGCACTATATTTATAGAAATATATCTCTTCATAATTTATATATGTTTAGAAATACAAATGCTAAGTTAATCAACTTTCATGTCACCTACTTCTTAGAATTTGAGGCTTCTAACACTGATAGCTGGGGTGAAACTCACACATTTGAAGGACTTTACAGCATTCTCTGTCTCAAAACAATACTTTCTGAAAAGGACCTCTAGTGACCTATGACAAGTAAGGCAGGAAATTACAGCTCTCCCATATACTCATAAAGGTTGTTTTGTTTGTTTGTTTGTTTTTGTTTCTTTTTGTTTGAGGGGTTAGGAAAAGCTGGAGTAGAATTGGGGAATAGGGGGAGAAATTTGGAGCAAATATGCTAAATAGGATACCATTATTTCATCACAGCAATTCTTTTGGTGAAATCTAATTAAAAACTCTTCTATACACTTAATTAACTGATAGATTTCGTTTTGAGTTTGGCTTCAACATCAGCTAAAAATATATTGAATTGCAAGTCAATTCCAAATTCCAATCAAGCTTCTTTAAGAATCTGAATCATGTCCTAATTTCTATGACAACCAATTTATGCTTCTTTCTATCTCCTGTGAAGCTTAAAATGACACTGACCCAAATCAATGCCATCTATTAATATAGCAACAATAGCTTAAGTTGTTTAGACTCCCTTTATATTGTTTGCACGCTAAAGAAATATATCTTGCTTTAAAATTTTTTTAGTTAGGTTATAAAGTGAGGTCATCAGATTATGAAGACCTAAATTTCAGTGAGCAGATATTTAATTTTATTGAGTTTGTATTCAACCATTTTTTTTTATGTTAACATATCCCTTCCTTAACCCTGATGCTCTCCATGCCCCGACTTACTTTAACCCTCACATCTTCCCTTTTAGCTGTGATAGCTGAATTGATTCAATTCAATAATATTTATTATCTATTATGCCCAGGCTCTATAGAAGATTTGGAGATGTCTAGGTGAAAAGACTGAGACAGATTCTTCCCTCACAGAGCACAGAGTAGGTAGGTGAATACTAATAGTGGAGGAATTACTGTGTAACGGAGTCAGGACTCTGGTAGGGAAAACACAATGCTATGGCAGTACCACTCACATCCTGCTTCCTTGAGGCGGGATCAATTGCCTGTGTTAGAAAGACCTTGTCTCCTCTCTTTGTACTTTAAACTTCACAGCATGAAGACACAAGTGGTTCTAGAGATTATTTCTTAGTAATTGGTTTCAGGACTTCAGGCAAGGTGATGATCTTCTGTGTGTATGTGGTAGTGGTGGGGGTGGGCAGGTAGAGAGGATTGGGTCTGTCACAGGAAGCCATCTTTCTTTCTAAAATAATAATGGCTCCACATGTCAAATAGCTTGCCAAAAGAAGTGCCAACTTTTTTTTTCTTTTTTTTTACTCCTGCTTGTCAGCACTTCCTTAGCCTCAACATCTGAACAGGAGAAACTGAGTTTGGCTCAGCCTCATACATCACCAGCAAAATCGTCAACACTCTACAACACTTAGATCTTATGAGGGGATCTGGAAAAGATAGAAAGGTGACTTTTTTTTTTTACTTTAATTCATTTTCAACAATGTATAGCCAATCAGCTAACACAAATGAACCTGGAAATTTACCTATGATTCCAGTTGAAAAGGTTACATTTAAAAGCACAGGTCCAATATTCAGTAAGTAAATAATACAGCAGATAAGGTATTGGATTAACAGAAAGACATCAAGAACTAGCTGGACTCCAACAGTCGTTAATACAACATTTTTAAAATCTTTTCACCTAAAACACAAGAGTTCACAAATTCAGAATGTCTTGGCCTCTCCTTTCTCCTGAGTTTCCTTCACCTCTTACTCTTTAACCCTGTCTGAAGGATATGGATTTTCTGACCATGTGTATAGTCATCTCTCTCTCCCCGCATGTCTCTGTTTATGGAAAATCAACAACAACCTAACAGTTCGACAAGAAATTTCATGGCATACCTGGGAGAACACAAAACCAAAAGTTTTGGCCCTCATTTTGACACTTAGTGGATTTCGTGTCCCAGAGTAAGTTTTGTTACTTCCTTGAGGACCAATTTGCTCACATGAACAGTAGAGTTTGATGATCTATGTATGTATCTATTTTTCTTTTCTTTTTTTGCTGACAGGGCTTTCTGTCACCAAAACTCCTGAGTCACATAATTTTTGCATGCTGCTTTATAGTTTTATTTTAGTGAAGGTAAACATATTTATAAGGTTTACATAAGATCACTTAATGGGTGCCCTCTCCAATAGGGGCTGCTGATTGTCCTACAATACTTCTTCTTTCCTCCTTCCAATTTGTAGCAAGGCTTATGATCACTTGCAGAAAGACAACATTTCCTAGTTTCCCTTGCAGGTCTTGTCATGTGTATAAGTCGTGACCAATGAGATTCATTCATTCATTCATTCAATAAATAGTGATTGAGCACCTACTGTCATCTGGAGTCTAGAGATATAGCAGGGAATAAAATAAACAAAAATTCCAATAATCCCTGCCCCCATGGAGTTTACAATCTACTGGGAGGAAATAGACAAGTTAAAATATATTATTTCAGGTGATGACAAGTGCTATGAAGAAAAATTAAGCAAGGTAGGAGGATAGAGAGTGATAGACGCGGTGGGTGTTGCCTCAACAGTCCTGGGAATGAGGCTAGCCTGGGATTCAGGGATTCTTGTGGTAACTGGTGTAAACAGGGTAAAAGGCACACTGTGGTAATGACAGGGCGGATAGTCGTGGTGAAACTATGCGTGCTGAGAAAAGGGCAGAGTGGGGTTTAGCTAGGAGCACACAGGAGCAACCTGTCCACATCCTGGAACCTGTCAATGTGATCTCATTTGTAAACAGTTTTTGCAGATGTAATTAAGTTAAAAGTCTTGAGATGAGACATCCTGCTTTATCTCGGTGGGTGCTAAAACTAATGCCTAGTGTCCCTATAAGAAACACACAGAGGAGAGACAGATGGAGAAGAGGAAAAGGCCATTTGAAGAGGAGGCAGAGACTGGAGTTACGTAGCCACAAGCCAGGGAACACCTGGAGCCCCCAGACCCTGGAAGAGGGAAGAAAGCACTCTCCCCTAGAGCCTTCAGAAAAATCATGTCCCTGCTGACACCTTGATTTCAGACTTCTAACCTCCAGGACTGTGAGAAAATAAATTTCTGCCGTTTTAAGACAGCAAGTTTGTCGTAATTTGTTTCAGCAGCCCTAGGAAACTAGGCTTCTAGAATTACCTATTTAAAAAATGTCTTACAATCTGATTATTCGTTTGTGACTGTCTCTCCCGTGTAATAGACTGAAGGTCCTCAGAAAGACAAAACATTTGTTAGTTACCTATTACATCCTGTACCTAGCCTAGCACAGGCCACGTGGTTTGAATTTATTAAATGAATGGAAGAATAGATAAATAAATCAGAACTAAACATTTCTATGCCTTGACTACAAAGTGTTAAAAAACAAAATTTGTTTGGGTTTCTGAAAGATGCTTGTTTATAAGTGTTGGATTTTCCTCCCCTGCTGCCAGGGTGGTCCTGTGCACTTTAGTTCTTGCTGGGTTTTATTTAACATCATACCAAATTGAAGGAAATTAGATGTTCATGCCTTTCCTTGTTTCCTGGGGTTTAACCTTCCTTTTGTGTAAGTCCTTCCTGGCTCTCACAGCAAGGTAGTGCCTGTGTGCATGCTAAAATTGTTGTATTCAACACCATGTGGGACCAAGGTCTAGACAGCTACTCTGTACTTCACTCTCTCCCTCCCTCCCTCCCTCCCTCCCTTCCTTCCTTCCTTCCTTCCTTCCTTCCTTCCTTCCTTCCTTCCTTCCCTCCTTTCAAGCTGAATGCAAATGTTCAGCTTTGGCAATAATTCAGTGTGGAGATGGATGTATATTGACTCTAATGTGTTTTTCCAATTGTGTGACATTTTCACAACCCGATGAAAGGGATCTTGACCACACCCTGAGCCCCAGCTGCAGGGTTTTATAATGAGGTTCCTTGTCTGTAGACTATAATTGGCTCAGACTTACTCATCCACTGTGGTATTTGCTTTGGTTTGATGTTCTCTGGAACCTCATTACCATCCATTTGAAAAGCCAGACTCAAAGATTAGGGGACAACTGAACACATCTCATATGTAAAAAAAATACATTCATTATTCACCAGTGGGAAAGCAGCTCACGGGCAGATAGTGGTGAGAAGGGCCCAGCATTCTTCTTTAGCTCTGCTTGTGGTCCCTGCTTCTACTGCCTCTCAGTTTTCTAGCTCATCTACAACACTCACTCAGTCAGCTCTTTATTGAGCACCCACTACATGTCAGGACATTGGACTAGATGTTGAGGGCACAGCCAAGAAAGAAACAGTATTATTTCAATCTGAAATCAACATAAAATTATTAATGAGATATTTTATATTTTTCGTTACTAAGTTCTTGAAATCTGGTGTATATTCTAAACAGCACATCTCAGTTGGACACTAAATTTTCGTTGGAAATACTTGATCTGTATTTAGGCTTCATAAAATTAAGAGTTGACAATGTAGAATCACATGCCCAAGTTGTTCCTTAAAAGTTTTTCAATAACCAAATTTAGCATCAGTTTTTAAATTTAACTGATTTAACTTTTCAAATAAAAATTAAAATTTCAATTCCTCAGTCGCACTAGCCATACTTCAAGTGCTTGATAACCACGTGTCGCTAGACAGGGTGGATGTACATCTCCGTACATAATCAGCCAACAGTGGGAGTGCAATAGGAACTTTCTCTCTGTTCTCTCTAACCCCAAGGTGCCTCTGGATTAGTTCTCTTAGTTTGGTGCAAGAGCTGTAGATGTCACTGGAACTCTTGTTTAAGATGGAACGTGAAAATAATGCCCATTTTTGTGAGGTTCTTGAGGTTAGAGCTGATGTTGGAAACAGTCCTGGATCCCACTGGGTCAGTGCCGGTAAGAAGAAAGCCCCAGGCTGGATGAAGCCTGACCAGAATTCAAGAGACTCGGTTGGAACAAGATGGACTCAGTAATTCAGCCAATTGGACTTCTGTGTAGAGAAGCCTGAAGTCCATTTGCCAGGCTATTTCACAAATATTCAGTTGGTAAGAAATAAGGGAATGGCCATAGTCCTGAAACAGACAACAAAAAGGGAAAAGAAACTATGAGGTTTTTTAAAGTCTTATTCTCAGATAGAAAAAATAAAGCCTAGAGAGCTTTGGAGACAGATGGGGAAGCAGCGAATTTGGAGAAGGCAGCGGGATTTGTTCTCTGGGACAGTGGTGAGATGTTACTTGAAATACTAACCTGTCTTTAGCTCTTCTTACACTTACTGGTGGGTGGAATTCAAAGAGAGAGATAGTTAAGAGAGAGAATTTCCAGCTGGGATAAATGAAAAGACATGGAGCTTGGAATAAAGGAGCCTAAAGAAGTCATAGTTATCCTGGGCAAACATGTCACAGATGTAATCATATAGCATCAATGTAAATATTTGACATCAAAGAGATACCAGGATATAGAGTTAATAATATTCAGTGCTTTTGTTTGACCCCCAAAAGGCCTAATGTTAATAAAACTTTACAGTAACTAATGAGACTTAATGAATAAAGGGAAGCAGTGGTAGTTTCGCCCTTTGATTCCTTTAAAATTAAAAGAGAAAGGGCAATAACTCACTTTCCATGTAACAGCGTAGAGAATACAGTCCACTGCACATAGGCACCACCAGGGCAATCAAATTAGAATTCTCAACTAAAAATAAAACTACCATATGACCCAGCAATCCCACTACTGGGCATATACCCTGAGAAAACCATAATTCAAAAAGAGTCATGTACCACAATGTTCATTGCAGCTCTGTTTACAATAGTCAGGACATGGTAGCAACCTAAGTGTCCATCGACAGGTGAATGGATAAAGAAGATGTGGCACATGTATACAATGGAATATTACTCAGCCATAAAAAGGAACGAAATTGAGTTATTCGTAGTGAGGTGGATGGACCTAGAGTCTGTCATTCAGAGTGAAGTAAGTCAGAAAGAGAAAAACAAATACCATATGCTAACACAGATATATGGTATCTAAAAAAAAAAAAAAAAAAAAAAGGTCATGAAGAACCTAGGGCCAAGACAGGAATAAAGATGCAGCCCTACTAGAAAATGGGCTTGAGGACACGGGGAGGGGGAAGGGTAAGCTGGGACAAAGTGAGAGAGTGGTAGTGTATATATGGACATATATATACTACCAAATGTAAAATAGATAGCTAGTGGGAAGCAGTCGCATAGCACAAGGAGATCAGCTCGGTGCTTTGTGACCACCTAGAGGGGTGGGAGAGGAAGGGTGGGAGGGAGGCACAAGAGGCAGGAGATATGGGGATGTATGTATATGTATAACTGATTCACTTCGTTATAAAGCAGAAACTAACACACCATTGTAAAGCAATTATACTCCAATAAAAATGTTTTAAAAAATTAGAATTCTCCCCTTAGACGTTTTTATGACAACTTTAGAAAACAGGTAGTTAACCTGTGTGTAAATAATTCATTTCTAAATTGAGTATTCAAGTTTATATGAACTTCCACAGACTGTTGTCATTTTTGGAGGGCCTTTTATTAAGTGTGGAAGTCACCTTTGCTCAATGCCTGGCTGAGAACAGACAAAGCTCAATAATTTATCCAAGACCAAACATGTACTTAATGGCAAATCTGAGACTAGAACTCAGGTCTTCTGAGTCTCTCATTTATCAAATGTTTCTCCAATAAAGAGCACTTGTGCTTTCTACGATCAAATGTGTATTCTTTTAAAAATAGGGCAAAATCCAAAATTACTACCAGAATAGATTTAAAATGTGTCTGGTGTTTACAGAGTATATATAGAATAGAAATATAGTGTTGTACACTAAAAAAATAAAACATTAAAGAATTTTTTAAAATGAAAAGAAAATTCCCTGTGAATGCATGCTCCCAAGTTATTCTGACCATGTATTCTAGAAATGTGATTGTAATTTAAATCACATATATTCCATTATATTCGTATATTACCATTAATACATAATGACTTTATAATCTGTTTTAATTAGGGCAGCATGGTGTAGGGAAAAGAGATTGAGCTCTTCCAGTTGGTAATTGGGCAATCTCTGTGAAGCTCTTTTTCCCATTTCAAGGTGAGTAAACTTATCCTTTCCAAACGCCCCTTTTAAATTTTTTCTGTAGTACTTATCACTTTCTAGTGTATTATATAATTTGCTTATTTATTGTTTGTTTCTTATCTGTATGCCTCAACTAAAATTCAGACTCTATGAGACCAGTTATTTTCTGAGTGCTTCTGCTAAGCACTGTTCATGGAAAACACTTGATCCGTATTCAGATTTCATAAACTGAGCAGCTGAAAAAATAGATTCAACACACACAAGTTATTCCAAATATACTCAAAAAATGTTTGTTGTATTTAATGAAAGAATGAGGTTTCTTCTTAGCTAAGTATTAAAGTTGGAGAACAGCCTCACCCTTTAGGAGTTCCCTGGCACTCTGTGGAGAAACTGGGGGGTTAGGGGGATGTTGGTGGCCCCAGATAACCTCTTTTCTGTCTTTCCTAGGGAGTCTGACTCATTGGCCTGGGAGATGATGGGGCTTGAGGAAGAAGTGGGGAAGAAATACAATCTCCCTCTGTATTCAAGGGAGATTGCTTCCAGGATCCCCCGCAGATACCAGAACCCACAGATGCTCAAGTCTCTTGAGCACATCAAAAATATTTGAACTGCGGTTGGTTGAATACACAAATGCTCAATCTGTGGATACTGAGAGCCAACTGTAATCACAAGAGGTTGTGGGTTAGGAGACAGGAAGCAGTTGCAGGAGAGAAGTTGGGAGTCAGTTGTCTGGAGCGGGAGAGGCTCCAAGCTGCTATAGTGTGAGAGATTTAAGAGAGGAAGGACAATTTAAAAGGAGATATTTTCAGACTTAGAGCTCTAGGTTACAAATTTTTTTTTTAATGCCAAACTCACTCAAATTTGTTAACAGACATTTAAAATGTGAAACTATAAAAATTAGAGATAAACATAGAAAATTTACATGACCTCGGGTTTGGTCTGGAGATCATGAGCTTTGAGTTTTAACACACAACACAAAAAGTCAGTCCACAAAAGAAAAAAGGAATATTATGGACTTTATGAAATTTAAAAAAAAATTTTTTTGAATTTTATTTTATTTATGTTTTTATACAGCAGGTTCTTATTAGTCATCAGTTTTATACACATCAGTGTATACATGTCAGTCCCAATCGCCCATTTCAGCACACCACAATCCCCAGCCCGCCGCCGCTTTCCCCCCTTGGTGTCCATACATTTGTTCTCTACATCTGTGTCTCAACTTCTGCCCTGCAAACCAGTTCATCTGTACCATTTTTCTAGGTTCCACATACATGCGTTAATATACGATATTTGTTCTTCTCTTTCTGACTTACTTCACTCTGTTTGACAGTCTCTAGATCCACCCACGTCTCAACAAATGACCCAATTTCGTTCCTGTTTATGGCTGAGTAACATTCCATTGTATATATGTACCACATCTTCTTTATCCATTCATCTGTCAATGGGCATTTAGGTTGCTTCCATGACCTGGCTATTGTAAATAGTGCTGCAGTGAACATTGGGGTGCATGTGTCTTTTTGAAATATGGTTTTCTCTGGGTAAATGTCCAGTAGTGGGATTGCTGGATCATATGGTAATTCTATTTTTAGTTTTTTAAGGAACCCCCATACTGTTCTCCATAGTGGCTGTATCAATTTACATTCCCACCAACAGTGCAAGAGGGTCCCCTTTTCTCCACACCCGCTCCAGCATTTGTTTGTAGATTTTCTGATGATGCCCATTCTAACTGGTGTGAGTTAGAATGTAGTTTTGATTTGCATTTCTCTAATAATTAGTGATGTTGACCAGCTTTTCATGTGCTTCTTGGCCATCTGTATGTCTTCTTTGGAGAAATGTCTGTTTAGGTCTTCTGCCCATTTTTGGATTGGGTTGTTTATTTTTAATATTGAGCTGTGTGAGGTTTTTATATATTTTGGAGATTAATCCTTTGTTGATTCGTTTGCAAATATTTTCTCCCATTCTGAGGATTGTCTTTTCGTCTTGTTTATGGTTTCCTTTACTGTGCAAAAGCTTTGAAGTTTCATTAGGTCCCATTTGTTTATTTTTGTTTTTATTTCCATTTCTCTAGGAGGTGGGTCAAAAAGAATCTTGCTGTGATTTATGTCAAAGAGTGTTCTTCCTATGTTTTCCTCTAAGAGTTTTATAGTGTCCGGTCTTACATTTAGGTCTCTAATCCATTTTGAGTTTATTTTTGTGTATGGTGTTAGGGAGTGTCCTAATTTCATTCTTTTACATGTAGCTATCCAGTTTTCTCAGCACCACTTATTGAAGAGACTGTCTTTTCTCCATTGTATATCCTTGCCTCCTTTGTCATAGGTTAGTTGACCAGAGGTGCGTGGGTTTATCTCTGGGCTTTCTATCTTGTTCCATTGATCTATGTTTCTGTTTTTATGCCAGTACCATATTGTCTTGATTACTGTAGCTTTGTAGTATAGTCTGACGTCTGGGAGTCTGATTCCTCCAGCTCCATTTTTTTCCCTCAAGACTGCTTTGGCTATTCAGGGTCTTTTGTGTCCCCATACAAATTTTAAGATTTTCTGTTCTAGTTCCGTAAAAAATGCCATTGGTAATTTGATAGGGATTGCATTGAATCTGTAGATTGCTTTGGGTAGTATAGTCATTTTCACAATATTGATTCTTCCAATCCAAGAACATGATATATCTCTCCATCTGTTGTTATCATCTTTAATTTCTTTCGTCAGTGTCTTATAGTTTTCTGCATACAGGTCTTTTCCCTCCCTAGGTAGGTTTATTCCTAGGTATTTTATTCTTTTTGTTGCAATGGTAAATGGAGTGTTTCCTTAATTTCTCTTTCATATTTTTCATCATTACTGTGTAGGAATGCAACAGATTTCTGTGCATTAATTTTGTATCCTGCAACTTTGCCAAATTCATTGATTAGCTCTAGTAGTTTTCTGGTGGCATCTTTAAGATTCTCTATGTATAGTATCACGTCTTTGGAAACAGTGACAGTTTTACTTCTTTTCCAATTTGGATTCCTTTTATTGCTTTTTCTTCTCTGATTGCCGTGGCTAGGACTTCCAAAACTATGTTGAATAATAGTGGTGAGAGTGGACCTCCTTGTCTTGTTCCTGATCTTAGAGGAAATGGTTTCAGTTTTTCACCATTGAGAATGATGTTTGCTGTGGGTTTGTCGTATATGACCTTTATTATGTTGAGGTAGGTTCTTTCTATGCCCACTTTCTGGAGAGTTTTTATCATAACTGGGTGTTGAATTTTGTCAAAAGCTTTTTCTCCATCTATTGAGATGATCATATGGTCTTTATTCTTCAATTTGTTAATATGGTGTATCACATCGATTGATTTGCATATATTGAAGAATCCTTGCATCCCTGGGATAAATCCCACTTGATCATGGTGTATGATCCTTTTAATGTGTTGTTGGTTTCTGTTTGCTAGTATTTTGTTGAGGATTTTTGCATCTGTATTCATCAGTGGTATTGGTCTGTAGTTTTCTTTTTTTGTAGTATCTTTGTCTGGTTTTGGTATCAGGGTGATGGTGGCCTCATAGAATGTGTTTGGGATTGTTCCTTCCTCTGCAATTGTTTGGAAGTGTTTCAGAAGGATGGGTGTTAGCTCTTCTCTAAATGTTTGATAGAATTCACCTGTGAAGCCATCTGGTCCTGGACTTTTGTTTGTTCGAAGATTTTAATCACAGTTTAAATTTCATTACTTGTGATTGGTCTGTTCATATTTTCTAGTTCTTCCTGGTTCAGTCTTGGAAAGTTATACCTTTCTAAGAATTTGTCCATTTCTTCCAGATTGTCCATTTTATTGGCATAGAGGTGCTTGTAGTAGTCTCTTAGGATGCTTTGTATTTCTGTGGTGTCTGTTGTAACTTCTCCTTTTTCATTTCTAATTTTATTTATTTTGAGTCCTCTCCCTCTTTTTCTTGATGAGTCTGGCTAATGGTTTATCAATTTTGTTTATTTTCTCAAAGAACCAGCTTTTAGTTTTATTGATCTTTGCTATTGTTTTCTTTGTTTCTATTTCATTTATTTCTGCTCTGATCTTTATGATTTCTTTCCTTCTGCTAACTTTGGGTTTTGTTTGTTCTTTCTCTAGTTCCTTTAGGTGTAGGGTTAGATTGTTTATTTGAGATTTTTCTTGTTTCTTGAGGTAGGCTTGTATAGCTATAAAATTCCCTCTTAGAACTGCTTTTGCTGCATCCCATAGGTTTTGGATCGTCGTGTTTTCATTGTCATTTGTTTCTAGGTATTTTTTGATTTCCTCTTTGATTTCTTCAGTGATCTCTTGGTTATTTAGTAACGTATTGTTTAACCTCCATGTGTTTGTGTTTTTTATGTTTTTTTCCCTGTAATTGATTTCTAATCCCATAGCATTGTGGTCAGAAAAGATGCTTGATATGATTTCAATTTTCTTAAATTTACTGAGGCTTGATTTGTGACCCAAGGTGTGATGTATCCTGGAGAATGTTCCCTGTGCACTTGAGGTGAAAGTGTAATCTGCTGTTTTTGGATGGGATGTCCTATGAATATCAATTAAATATATCTGGTCTATTGTGTCATTTAAAGCTGTGTTTCCTTATTAATTTTCTGTTTGTATGATCTTTCCATTGGTGTAAGTGAGGTGTTAAAGTCCCCCACTATTATTGTGTTGCTGTCGATTTCCTCTTTTATAGCTGTTAGCAGTTGCCTTATGTATTGAGGTGCTCCTATGTTGGGTGCATATATATTTATAATTGTTATATCTTCTTCTTGGATTGATCCCTTGACCATTATGTAGTGTCCTTCCTTGTCTCTTGTAACATTCTTTATTTTAAAGTCTATTTTGTCTGATATGAGTATAGCTATTCCAGCTTTCTTTTGATTTCCTTTTGCATGGAATATCTTTTTCCATCCCCTCACTTTCAGTCTGTATGTGTCCCTAGGTCTGAAGTGGGTCTCTTGTAGACAGCATATACATGGGTCTTGTTTTTGTATCCATTCAGCGAGCCTGTGTCTTTTGGTTGGAGCATTTAATCCATTCACGTTTAAGGTAATTATCGATATGTTCCTATGACCATTTTCTTAACTGTTTTGGGTGTGTTTTTGTAGGTCCTTTTCTTCTCTTGTGTTTCCCACTTAGGGAAGTTCCTTTAGCATTTGTTGGAGAGCTGATTTGGTGGTGCTGAATTCTCTTAGCTTTTGCTTGTCTGTAAAGCTTTTGATTTCTCCATCGAATCTGAATGAGATCCTTGTGGGGTAAAGTAATCTTGGCTGTAGGTTCTTCCCTTTCATCACTTTAAGTATATCATGCCACTCCCTTCTGGCTTGTAGAGTTTCTTCTGAGAAATCAGCTGTTAACCTTATGGGAGTTCCCTTGTATGTTATTTGTCATTTTTCCCTTGCTGCTCTCAATAATTTTTCTTTGTCTTTAATTTTTGCCAATTTGATTACTATGTGTCTCAGCGTGTTTCTCCTTGGGTTTATCCTATATGGGACTCGCTGTGCTTCCTGGACTTGTGTGGTTTTTTCCTTTCCCTTGTTAGGGAAGTTTTCGAGTATAATCTCTTCAAATATTTTCTTGGGTCATTTCTCTCTTCTCCTTCTGGGACCCCTATAATGCGGATGTTTTGCGTTTAATGTTGTCCCAGAGGTCTCTTATATTGTCTTCATTTTTTTCATTCTTTTTTCTTTATTCTGTTCCACAGCTGTGAATTCCACCATTCTGTCTTCCAGGTTACTTATCCGTTCTTCTGCCTCAGTTATTCTGCTATTGATTCCTTGTAGTGTAGTTTTCATTTCAGTTATTGTATTGTTCATCTCTGTTTTTTTTGTTCTTTAATTCTTCTAGGTCTTTGTTAAACATTTCTTGCATCTTCTTGATCTTTGCCTCCATTCTTTTTCCGAGGTCCTGGATCATCTTCACTCTCATTATTCTGAATTCTTTTTCTGGAAGTTTGCCTATCTCCACTTCATTTAGTTGTTTTTCTGGGGTTTTATCTTGTTCCTTCATCTGATACATAGCCCGCTGCCTTTTCATCTTGTGTATCTTTCTGTGAATGTGGCTTTTGTTTCACAGGCTACAGGATTGTAGCTCTTCTTGCTTCTGGCCTGCCGTCCCCAGGTCTGTGGCAGCTTCAGCTGCTGGGGCCCCTCCAGAGCCGGCAGCCTCAGAGAGGCCACCCTCCCCTCGGGCTCCGGGGCAGTTCAGTCTCTAGGTTACAAATTAAATCCTTGTCATTTTCTTTGAAGAGAGGAAAGATCAGAATTCCTATTTAATTACTTTGGGTGGGTTTTTTCCACCTGTAAATTGTAGATAATATCTGCAGTAAGGTGATGTGAGGATTAAATTTCTCTTCCCTACCCTTTTCCCACTACTCCACTCCACCAAGGTCCTGCTCCATAACTATTGCCTCAAAAGGTTCCTCTACTGGCTGTTGTCTATGTATTTATAGCATTGTATAACACTTATTTGTTTGTAGTTGTGATTGTGAGCTCCTTGTGGGCAGTGGTCTGTCATATTTGTCTTCATGTCTTCAGTGGTGGACACAGGATCTGACATCCTATGTATGCAATAATGTTTGGTAAATGAAGGAATGAATGTGAATGATAAGCATTAACACAATAAATGAGCATTCCCATCCCTTCTCTTCAGTATAATGAAAGCCAAATCCTGATATATTGAATTGTTTGCAGCAATGTCTTACAATTCTAGTTTAGTTAATTTACTTAATTAATTTTTAATTAATTCATGTGTGCCATCAACAGATATTTACTGAACCCCTACTTGGCCTTATCTTTGTGATAGATGTAAAGTGTACAAAATTGAAGGCAGAGTTGCTCCCCTCAGAGAGCTCACATTCCTGAGAAAACTCAGACATGCAAACCAACATCTCCAGGGCAGTACTATAAGTGCTATGATGGAGGAAGCACCAAAAATGATAGGACTGAAGAAAGAAGATTTAAGGCTTCTGAGGGAATATGAGGAAGCATCTCCAAGGAGATAGTCACTAAGTTGAGATTTGAGGATGGAGTAACAGTTTGGTATATCAGCTGGAGGGACATTCCTACAGAGAGAGCAGTGAGCACAAAACACAGAGCCTTGAGGAAGAAAGGAATATTATGGAGCTACGAGATGTGCTGATCAGGAGTTGTAGAGTTCAAGGTGAAAAGTGGCAGGAGGGAAGGCTAGACTGATGGAGGTGAGATAATGAGGGATCTTGTGTTTATTTTGAGAAGCTTATATTTTATCCTGAAGACAATAAGCAATCATTGTAGGATTCCTAGCAGAGGAGAACAGAATTGTGTATTCTGGGGTACTGGGGGTCAGGACTTCAATATCTTTTGGGAGGACACATATCAACCCTTAAGAGGTGGTTACTAAGATAGAGAATACAGAAGAGGGAATTGATTGCATAAGGGTGGTGGTAGGGAGGAAGAGGATGTGTTTGCTTTGGATACATTAAATGTAAGTTGCCTGTGGAATATCTAGGAGGCATCATTCAGACATCACTGGTTAAATGGAAGTGGAATTCAGGAGGGGTCTTGGTTGTAGATATACATGCAGGCATCATGAGCATCCAGGTGGTAACTGACAATGTGAACATTGATTTGGAAGAGAATGTAGGGGTGAAAATGTGAGGGACAAGGTCAGAACCAGAGACCTCAATGTTTAAGGGAGAGCAGAAAAAAGGGAGGACCAAAAAGTCTTGAGAAGGAGAGAACAGAGAGGCAAGGATGCCATGGTGGCGACCATGTCAAGTGAAGCTCTTTCTGTTGAAAGTGACCAAAAAGATGTTCAAGTTGGTTTAAGCAGATGAAAGGAATATACTAGATCACATAATCAAAGTGCCCAGAGGTAGAATTCAGCCTAGATTAAATCAAGAGATGAAATAAGCACAACATGGTTTTTCTTCTCTCTTTTCTATGTTTCTCCTCCATATTGGCTTCATTCACAGACTCTGGTCAGTGTCAAACTGGCTGCCAACTTCTATAGTCCTGTTGGAAAAAGTCTCTCTCAGTCGTCCCAATAAAAGTCCTGGGATAGCACCTCACTGACTTGGGTTGGGCTATTTGTCTGTTCCTGAACCAATCACTGTGGCCAAGGACAGGTGACACGCTGACTGGTTAGGCCTAAGTCGCATGCCCAGTCCAGTTACTGGGGATAAATGTAACACCACTGAAAGTGAGGGAGAGAGAAGTGTTCCCTAGAGGAAAACCAAGGGCCCATACCAAAATAAAGTTCTGGGTGACAAAGCAACAAATGTCCATTACAAGATCCAAGGGAAGAGGGAGTTTGAAGAATAAAAGATGCATCAATAGTATGGAATGCGACTGAGAAGTTAAATAAGGATAGGATTTTGACAATGGAAATGTCATTTTTGACTTTTGCCAAATGATGATGGAGTGGTGGGGGCAGGTGTTAGGCAGCAGCAGGTTAAGATTTTAAGACTGGAAAAAAGAAACATGTCTTGGAGATAGCGTAGTTAGTGTGCCCAGTTACTTGACTATGAATGGGAAGAAAGATAAGGAAGGGTAGGTAGAGGGAGATTTGGCATCAAGAGAGGGTCTATTTATTTATTTAAGCCATGGAAGAAACTTGAACTTGTTTATATGCTGATATATAAAATCATATGAGCATTTGCACATGAAGTGGAAAAAAGAGTTGCAGTGATGCCAGACATGGTGGTAGGATGAATAATGGACCCCCAAAGATGTCTCCATTCTAATCCCCAGAACCAGTGAATCTGTCACCTTACAAAGTGAAACAAATTTTGCAGATGTAATTAAATGAAAGATATTGTGGAGGAGAGATTATCCTGGATTATGCTGGTAAGCCTAATGTAATCACAAGGGTCCTTATAAGAGGGAGGCTAGAGGTCAGAGAAGAGGGAAGATGCTACACTGCTGGCTTTGAAGATGCAGGAAAGGGACCATGAGCCAAAGAATGCAGGTGGCCTCCAGAAGCTGGAAAAAGCAAGGAAAGACATTCTCCCTGAAGGCCTCCAGAAGGAATGTAGGCCTGTGGACCTACTTTTATACTTCTGTCCTCCAGAACTGTAAGTTAATAAATTTGTGTTGTTTGAAGCCAGTAAGTTTGTGATAATTTGTTATAACAGCCATAAGGAACTAATACAGTCATAGAAGTGAATTTCTGACATTTACAAATAAAATGTTGGCATACACATTTAAAATATAATAGCCTCTATTCTTGCTGAGAAACTAGCAGGTTTAGACATGTTTCTAGGGACAATAGAGGGCAAACATATATACTGCATGGTCAGATACAAATATCTTATGTAACAGTATCCTCAAACATATAACAGGCCTTGTGATTCACTAAGAGATTTGCAAGTTTTGTTCATTCTAATCGTCCACATTTAAATGCAATTCCAGTACTCTGCTAGGACATTATAGAACTGAGCAGACTTCTGTATTTCTATACACAGACTCTCTAAGAATAATTAGATATTTTTGAAGTCAAAAATAAAATCAACCTGATGAGGTAAGTAGGGCTCCCATATTTAAAATTATGTGTACGATTACCAGAGTTCAGGGAAAGCTGATTAATTTGATCCTTTCTTATCACCAGTAACCATAGAGGTATTTCTATTGTGAGAACATCCTTTTATGAAGCAGAAACAAGATTGTCTTGTTGCCTCCTTTAATCTTAGAGCTTAGATTGTCCTGTATCATTTTCTTGTTTGTTTTGAGGGTCACTTTTCAACACAGGAGCACAGCTGTATGTATGAGAGGCCTCCTTCTTTGGAAATACAAAAATAGCACAACTTCCCATTATATCTCAGTTTCATTATAAGACAATTTTAGGCTGACCCAGGCTGTGTGATTCACTAATGTCCAGTCATCATGTGCAAGGGAGGTAGCTGAGCTAAGAGCCAGCCTCTCCTTCAACTGGAAAATTTTCAGACAAATGTTTATTTTATGAGGATGCTTCCTCTTCCCCATTGAGCTTATAGCGTATAACGAATCCTGGCTGAATTGCAGCACTAAAGGCAATATCCAGAAACCACTTACGTTTCCTGATTTTTGTTATTTACATTTCCTGATTTTATTATTTACTGTGGGTACATGCATCACATTGTTTACTTGCACGCACGTAGATAATTGCTCCATTGTAAATTCCTAAGCCACCAAATGGCATTGCATTTAAATTGTGTCCCCGCCCCCCCCCCCCCGAAAATTATGTAAAAGTGTTTACCTTTAGAGCCAGCAGACTCAAGAATAGCCTGGAAAGACTCTCTGACAAGTGTCTCCAATCTAAATGAGAAACCCCTACAGCACCATTACTACTCTTAAAACGCACATGTTATGTCCTGTTATTGTGGCTTTATGTATTTACTGCCTGGCTTTGCAGTTTTTGTTTAGAACTCATTCTCCCTCTAAACTCATAATCTTGCAGTTCAGGGATTGTGTCGGAAGACTTTTTCCCCCCACCTCCCAATAATGACTGGCATTATCACCAATTGATAGCAATAATGGTTTCCACATTTTGAATGCTTACTATGTGCCAGGATCTGTACACATGTTATCTCCACGTTTTGAATGCTTACTATGTGCCAGGATCTGTACACATGTTATCTCCTTGTCATCCTCACTACAATACTGTGAGGTGGATATTATCAAACCAGTGTTACAGATGATGAAACGGGGGCTCATAGAAATGCAGCATCTTGCATAAGGCCATAAAGCTAATCCAGGAAATAGGATTGGATATCAGTCAGTCAGAACTCTCCACCCTGACTCTGTGGTGTCTTTCACAGTGTTATTAGCACAGAATAAATAGCGAATACGTCGTTTACTTCCTGAAGTCCACCTGCATGACTTTTAAAATAGGAATAAATGTTATATATGAAAAATAGTAGAATGATTTAATGTTGGAGTGCTGAGTCCATTAGCATTTCCTTACCATGCAATAATTTATTTTTTTTTCAAAAATTTGTTTGATGTGGACCATTTTTAAAATCTTTATTGAATTTGTTACAACATTACTTTTGTTTTTATGTTCTTTTGGGTTTTTGGCCACGAGGCATGTGATGAGATCTTAGCTCCCCGACCAAGGATTGAACCCGCAGCCCCTGCATTGGAAGGCGAAGTCTTAACCACTGGACCGCCAGGGAAGTCCCTCCATACAATAATTTAGACAATCCAGAGCTAAGGGTTGTCTTGTTAAAGGCCAATTCAATCTTGGTCAAGTTTCTACAGCAGCTTGATGTAATGTTTTTTCTGGAGAAGAAGGTTGGAAAAAGCTGGGCAGGAGCAGGTAGAGGCTCTGAGTTTGACTTCTTAGTAAACTTCTTGAAGTGGGGACTTCTAGGCCTTTCCCCTTCGGCAAGTGATCAAGCTGAAAGGACAGTAGGGCTGGCCTCATGGGATGTGGCAGTTGTATACGACCCCACCCTTAGATGGGGCCCCCACTCTTGGCATCTGATGCTCTGTGGTTGCCATCTTGAAATTCTTAATAATTTTACCTTTGAATTTGTGTTTTGTGAGTGAAGCGTGATGACAGCAGAGCAGGAGCTGCGTCTTGGAGTCTTGGCTTACAACAGGCTCATCTGCCCCAAACTGGGTCTTGGCTGCTGACCCTCTACCTTGGGAGTGGCACTGGGGGGCTTCGGTGCATATACAGGGAGAGTCAGGGTCCAGAGAGGTCCCATGTGCTAATTATGGGTGGGCCCTGGGTGCCTATGTGCACCCTTGCCTTGTGAGTATCCCCGTGACCAAGAGAATGAGAGGTTAAATACAAATTAAGAAAATACTGTGACAGTGCTACAGAAATAACAGAAGGAAGGCAAAAGCTTTTTACCTGGTTTTTGTTCAAGGGGCCTCACATTTTCATTGTATACTGTGTCCAACAAATTATGTAGCTAACCCTGAAGGATGATCCAGATTTTTTGGCGGGAAAATATTCTGCAAAAGCTGAATGGCTTTTTTTTTTTTTTTTAACTTGTAACTCTCTCTCTCTCTCTTTTTTGTTTTTTTTGGTAGCTATTGGCTAGATGCTCATCAATCCTCATTTCTTTACTGGGCTCTTTGACAGGAAGTTATATTTCTCAGCCTCTTTTGTAGTTAGTTCTGGCCCCTAATATGTGGGTTCAAGTGTGGCCTGGCCATGAGAAGTTCCACATGATCCTCTTCATTCTTTCTTTTTACTCAAGGACTGGCTGGATGAAAAGGATCCAGCAAGGGTCTCCAAGGAACCCTGAAAGGTGGGATTGCCACAAGATAGAAGGAGACAGAATCCCCAAAGCGCCATTGGAAGGCTGCCCACCAGATTCTGTATAAGAAATATACATTGATTGTGTTACATCATTGAGAATTTGAGCTTGTTAGTTATAGAAATAGTGTTAATTAACCCAGCTATAGTATTTTCAACAAAAGATATTTTTCTTAAGCAGGGTCTGTAAGCTATAGCCTTTAAACCAAATTGGGCCACCACCTGTTTTTTAAATAAAGTTTTATTAGGAACACAGCCATGTCCATTTGTTTATGAGTTGTCCATGGCTGCCTTTATGGTACTGTGGCATAAAATGTGACAGAGAGAGTTTGTCCCATAAATCCTAAGATATTTACTATCTGGCCATTTATAGAAAATGTTTTCAAACTACTGGTTTTATGAATAACTGAAGTAGTGGTTCCACTGATTTTATCAAATGTGTCTATGCTGACTTGGATGAGGCTTTTTAAGGTAAATAGTGATATAATCTGAACAATATGATTTTAATTCTTACTCTTTCCCATTTCTACCATTACAGCAAGTTGTTTTCCAAAGAGATGTAAGATTAAATCCAAGAAGATTCTTGCTATTGTGCAGTTGATTATAATGATAATAACAATAATAATACTAACAATTAAAATGATAACTGCTAGAACGTTCACTGGAATATATACAGCCAATATATTCAATATCATATGTACATTATATGCTTTAATTCTCATAACACCCTATGAAATAGGAATTGTCATTTCATTTTATTGATAAGAAAACTGAAGTTCAGAAAGGTTAATGACTTGCCCAGTATCAGTAGGGAAGTGGAATAACTCCTGTGAGTCCTGGAGTTATATACACACATGCACACAATGGTGAGAAGAGCAGCATCTTTCAGAACTCTGCTTCAGAATGTTGGTTATAAGGATTATACACTTCAGGAAAGATAATGAAGGAGTCCTCTTTGGGGAAACAGAATCTCCCAAGAATAAAAACCTATGGACCTTGACATTAGAGGGTCACCCAGTACCATTCCTAGTAACTTTACAGTGAAATCTACTAACTATCAAACTGGCCTATGAATATATAGCTTTTTAGTGCTTCATTTTAAAATATGACCAGATAGCCAAAAATCCGCAGATTTTTGAGGAAATTCTCTAATTACATAAAGAGATCAAAACAAAGAAGCAGATTAAAAGGGGAAGTAAAGGAAATAAAACATATAGCAAAATAAAAAAACAAATAAAAAACAGCAAATGATTTCCTTAAATAAATAAAAGAAAAACAGGAGGCTACTTAAAAAAATAGAAAATCTTGGACTTTAAATCTCTTGGACATTAAAAATAAATTAGCACAACATTTTAAAAAATCAACAGAAAAGTTGGAGATAAAGTTAAGAAAATCTTCCAAGAAGAAAAACAACGATGAATCAAGGTTCAAGAGGTCTCCCAAGAATTAACACAAAATGCAAATTGGTAGTTTCAATTTTTTTTTGTCAATTGTGCTAGAATGAGGGAAACTGAGGGAAATGGAGGGAAAGAAATTATAAAAGAAATAATGATGAAAATTTCCAGGAATTGAAAAGCATGTGTATAATCATTGAAAGAGCCAACTGAATGCCCATTTCAGAGAAGGGGATAAAATATACAGGATGGCACATTATCATAGAGTTTCCCAACACTGGACATTAAGAGGATCAGGAATGAGAATGAAGTTGGACTTCACACTAGCAACACAGTAGGCTAGAAAAAGTGGAGCAACACTATTATAATTCAAAGAGAAGATGATTTCCAACCTGTAAGTTCTCAACATAAAAAATATATTTCATATCCATCTTTTTCAGGAAGCTACTGGAGATATATCCATAAAAATAAGAGATTAAATCAAGAATGAGGAAGCTATGGAATCCAGGTAAGAATTCAGCCCAGGGGACAAGGGACACTTGGAATTCCCAGGATAGTACTTGTACAGTAGGCCTTGGAAATCAGGTGGTCCAGAAAAGGAAGATAGAGGGGACTTTAGGAAGGAATGTCATAGTAGTATTGATATTATTTATAATAACCTAAATTGGAAGCAACCCCAATGTCCATCACCAGTAGAAAAGATAAATAGTGGTATAATGATGTAATAATATAGCAGTGTAACAATTAAAATGAATGGACTACCGCTAGCTACATGCAACAATGTGGATATATTTGTCGGGTGAAAAAACAGAAATGAAAGAACACAGTATATGATTTCACACAACCAGACAGAATTAATCTATGGTAATAAAGGCAAGAACAGTGGGTACTTTTGAGGGGATTGTTTAACTGATAGGGGGTTCAAGGGAGACTTCCAGCGGGCGGGGGAAGGGTCTGGTCATGTTTCTGGTTTTGACCTGGATGAGGGTTACATAGATGTGTTCACTTTGCAAAAATTAATCAATTATGATTTGTTAATCTTTCTCTGTATACATAATTTTTTCAATTAAAAGGTTTACTTTGAAAAAGGATGGAAACAAAAGCAGGTTTACAGTATAGTCCCAATTTTATTTTAAAAAGTTATAACATTAAAAAATAATGTAATGTAAAGATCTATAGCAGAATGTTGATAATGTTTACCTCTTGGATGTACCATTATTGAATGAGTTTTATTTTTGATGATTTTATATACTTTTCTCAATTCTCTATAATGTATAAATATTAATTTATTATCAGGAAATAAAGGAAACGTAAAAAGAACTACATTGAGATAATATTTTCCCCTGCTTATCAGATTGTCAAAGATTAAAAAGGTTAAGAGCATGAGGGATGGGTGCCCCATACGCTGTTGGTAGAAGCTATAAACTGAGACATATATGATTATTAAAATGTGTCCACCATTATACCCAATCAATTTCACCCCTAAGAATTTATACAATAGCGACAGATGGGCAAGTATGTAAAGATCTTTAAGAATGGGTGTTAATTTTAGCTGTTTTTTAGTTAAAACGGAAACTGTTGAATGTCCATTAAAAGGAGATTGGTTCAATACATTATGATATAAACTCAGAATGGAATGCTATAAAGTCATTAAAAATGAGCACCTGGCTCTATATTTATTAACATGGAATGCATTTGGATTATAGAACAACATATACAGTTTGATCATATTTTAACAATTATAATAAATATACGGATACATATGTACTGAGATAGAGCAATAATGGTTATCTCTGGATGGTGAAACTGTATTATTTTTACTTTTTCATCATTCTTTTCAGTATTTTGATTTCTCTTTTAGAACTGTATTAGCCTACTTGGGCTGCTAAAACAAAATACTATAGACTGAGTGGCTTAAACTGCAGACATTTATTTCTCACAGTTCTGGAGGTTAAGAAGTCCAAGATCAAGGTGCCAGCAGATTTGGTTCTTGGTGAGGGCCCTCTTCCTGGCTTGGCGATGGCTGCCTTCTTATTATGTCATCACATGGAGGAGAGAGGGAGGGAGAGAAAAAGAGAGAGAGCGAACTCTGGTCTCTCTTCCTCTTCTTATAAAGGTACTAAGCTCATCATGGGGGTCCATTCTCATGACCTCATCCAAACCAAACTTCCTCCCAAAGGCCACACCTCCAAATATTATCACATTGTGGGTTAGGGCTTCAACATACGAATTTTGAGGGACACAGTCAGTCCATAACAAACAGCCTGCATAATCTTTCTAATAAAAAGAAATGACCAAGGTATTTTCATTTTGGAAGGAATAAAACTAGCTAAGAGGGAGTGAAGCATTAGTTGTGCCAGAGAATAACCATGTTTTATTTTAATTTTCTTTTCCACTTGAGTTGTTGTTGGTATTTGTTGTGATTTTAAGATAGATTTGTTCTATAGA
Source organism: Balaenoptera acutorostrata (assembly GCF_949987535.1). Taxonomy (NCBI): domain Eukaryota; kingdom Metazoa; phylum Chordata; class Mammalia; order Artiodactyla; family Balaenopteridae; genus Balaenoptera; species Balaenoptera acutorostrata. The sequence continues at coordinate 24,125,624 of NC_080074.1, forward strand.
TCTCATAGGGGGAAAAAGAAATGTCTTAAAGAGAACCTTGAATTTCTTACCTATTTTTAGTGTTATCTAATACATTGACCTTGGAGGGAAGATGCGATAGGTGTTAAGTCACAGCTTGGCCACTCATCAGCTATGTGACGATGTTAGGCTAGTCACGTAGCTCCTCTGAGCCTGAACTCTTTCAGCCTGTAAAATACAGATAGTAGTATTCCTAATGAGTTGAGAAAATGTAAGCAGTGTGTGGTCAGGCCTTGCCAGTCCTATTTACTGCTGAATCTGTCTCCCACCCTCCCAAACTAGAACAGTCCCTGACCCGGAGTAGGTCAGTAGATACTTGTTACATACATGAATGAATAAGTGCTATTGTTTTGTAAACTCTAAAGCGCAAAAATGTAGGTGTTGATTACATGGTCATTAAACATGATCACTCAGATCTGTATTTATTATCATGGAACCAGTTTGGGTTATAGAATAACATGTATTGGGTGCTTGCTAACATTTCCTTTTAGTTTGCAGAAATTATTACAATATTCAAAATTACACTTGAAATACTGGGGGAAAGTCCAGGGATTTATGGGACGTGTGTTAGTAAAGCTATGATCTTATAAAAATGAAAGTTTTGGGCATATGTAAAATCAAGTTTTCTGCTGGGTTTTGTGACTATACAAATAGAAAAACAATATTTTTCTTCCCAAAATGATTCATCCAACAAAAATAGTGGTATGGTGGGTATAAAATAATTTTATGGATAGCAGTAAATCTTTGTGGAATAAGATCCTAATCTTTTTATGAAAACATAGGACATGCTTCTAGATGCCGATTAGCTTTATGCAGAAACTACAGAGAATGTAAGTATTCTAGTCATCTATTCTAATTAAAATTTAAATTGAAATCTGGGTTCTAATGAAGAGAAACTTAGTGCTGGCCCTGTGGGAACTCTTCAGAGGGTAAGAGGAAATATGCACAAAGGCATAAAAAGATTTCACACAGACATTTTCTTCCCATGTGTTTTATTTGAACATACAATTTATATTTTATATAGGAGCATGTCTTTCCCTGATGGAGGCCAAACACTGTCCTTTTGACATGGACATTCTTAAAATTGTGTCATATCCCAAGAGTGCATACCCAACTATGTCACTGTGGACACATTGGCATTATCCCTCTGACACCGTCTCAGGGAAATTAGGTGACAGCTCAACTCCACCTGAGAACTGGATTCATTACTACCAATTTTGGGCATATGATCTGGCAGACAGGACTCAACGTCAGAGGTTACTGCTGTGTTGAGGGAAAAAAAAGTTGGGTTGCTACAGAGATAATCAAGGAAGAATAAAACTTAAAACTCTATACAAATCTTATTGGGCAACTTTAAAAATTAAGTCTGGTTGTCGAATTATTTTACAACATCCCTTTAAGAGCTACTTGTTAAATACCACACACAAGCACAAGCCTAGAGAACTCATTCAAAGAGATAACATTCAAAATATTGGCAAGAAATAAATGTATAAAATAAAGACATTTCAAAAGAAAGATGTCAAAATGGTGATTTCTTACTAAATGTGTTATTGTCATAAACATAAAGTAAATATAGGAAATGGAAACACTAAAAAATCCCTTATAGTATTTTAAAAGACATATTTACACCACTTCAAAAGATGTGATTTCAACCAGACATTTGAATCAAATTCAACTATTTTTTTAAACTTTGAACTGCATTTGTTGCTAAAACATGACACACTAAGTATGTCATTCCTCCATCTTATAGAATATTTCCTGCTATATTTCTCCACATTTATTCTCTTAGGTTAATTGGGGAAGTGAAACTAATTCTCTATTCAGGATTCCTTCTCAGTCAAGAACAAAGGCATTTCAGCCTACAGGAAAATATCTGAAGGCAGAAGTGGTTCTAGAAAGGTAATAAACACTGTGTTAAGGCATCTTTCCCTGGCTGTGAGCATTCTACAGATAGATGAAAGTTAGCAACTGTCTGTTGGACACTGTGAGTGGCAGGTAGCATGACAGAGAGAGAGAGAGCTCACAGCTAATCTATTGTGAACACTATGCAGTATCTCCTCCTGAACCTCCCTTGGTTACTATGCAGAGGGGGGGCTGGGAGAGGAACATCTCCCCAGCAACACTTGAAGGAAGAGCACGCTGAAAAAACAGAACACAAAATGACAAGGACAGATCTGACACGGACTACCAGTACAGTTTGATTAAAATGTACCAAAATTGTAATTTTTCCTTTCCTATTTAACTGTAAGACACAGTCAGTGTAGCTTAATGTCAATGCTGTTAATGAAGTTGTCAGGCTTGTCACTTTCACTGAATACCAACTTTACTAAGAAACTGGTGCTACAATTACCTCCAGCTGTATACGATTAAATTCATCAAAGCATGCCCAGCATCCAGACTGTTTTGGATCTTTGGAGAATTTCCCTATGGCTTTGGAGTCTGCCCCCATCAGAACAACTCAGCATACCCTGTGAAAGACAGAAGCTTAAAACACTCATCGCAAACACAAAATTTATTTCGAACTTCCTCCAAAATGGGCCAAATGGAAATTGGAGGATTCTATTCTCCTATAAGAAGAACCAGTCTTGTTTGCAGATTTTGTGGCACTTTTTGAGGCACTCCAAGACTCTGTATCCCTACTGTCTGTCTTCTGCATTCCTTCCACAAGTGAAATAAAATTCCACCATTTTTCCTTTGTTCATTCCTTCCTTCCTTTATTCTCTTATTCAAGAAATGTTTGAGTGTCTGGATTAATATTGCATTAAGTACAGGAGGTGATAAAAAGAAGAGCAGATTTTTAAGAATTGGAAATTCTAATAGGGTGGAAAGACTTGTGCATAAATAGCTAACATCCAAGATATAAAGTAGTAAGCACTGCAAAGAAGATAAAGTATTATGGGCTGAAGATAAGAAAAAGTTTGAGGCTGAGGCTGTATCTGAACTAGGCCTTCAAAAGTGGATAATATTTGAATATTGGGGGTACTTGCTGAGCTCTCTCCCTGGAGCTCTCTGATCTTCACATGGCTGGCTCCTTCTTGATATTTAGTTTGAGATCAAACATCAGCCACTCAGAAATATCTTTCCCTGAACACTCAGTGAAATGACACATCCCACTTGCTTTCTATCACATCACTCTGTTTTATTGTCTTCAGAGCACTTATCACTCTGAAATTGTTGTGTTTATTTATTTACTCTTTTCACTCATTAGAATAAAACCTCCATGGAAGTAGATATCTTGTCCCACTTGATTAATGCTGTATTCCCAGGGCCTAGAATATGAGTGGCCTGAAGCAAAGGCTCCAAAAATGTAAATGAGTGAAATGAGTGAAAAAGATGAGGAGAAGAAGACTTCAGGTTTAGGGAAGAGTATACGAAACAGTGAGGAGGCTGGAGCATGTGGATGTGCAAAAGAAACAGTACAACAGGTGTGAAGTCACGGCAGAAAACACATCCAAATGGTAGACTGACGCAGATGTTGAGAGTATCAAATTCTGGTTTAAGGAATTTGAATTTTTTTCTATTGTAAGGGGGCAGCCATAGATTTTGGAATAGGAAAGTCACTCAAAGCAGCATTGGAAAAGCTTAGCCTTTCGGCTGTGTCCAAAATAAAGGAGCAGAGACTGAAGTCTGGAAGAACAGTTAGAGAACTATTTAGTAGTTTAAGTGGGAAGAAATAAGATTCATTACTTTAGGGAAAGACCATGGAATGATGATTAATCCTCAACATATGTGTGAATTTGTGTCTCCAATCTCTCTCACAAGAATTAAGTAAAAACTATTCAAGGAATAAGTATTCAGTAACAGAAAGACATGTGATGGGGATAAGTAAAAAGGGAGGAAGGAAGAAGAATTCCTGGACCTTTATGTCCAAGGAGGCCAGAGCTGGTTGGAAAGGCCTTGCAGGGAGGAGAATACAATCTTGAAAACACCTTCACATTGTTTCTAGATCTGGCCTTGTCTTTGAGCTGAGAAAACCCAATTTGAGTTCTGATATACTTTCCCGTGTTTTATTCATTCTTTAGGACAAAGAGAACACCGTTCCATTGCACCTGGCCACCTCATGTCTACTGTTAGACCACACACTCTGGTCCTCACATTCTGGTTGCTCTTTAAGAAGATCTGAATATTATAGAGAACAAACTAGGGGCTACCAGTGGGGAGAGCGAGGGGAGAGGGGCAAGATATGGGTAGGGGATTAAGAGGTGCAAATTACTATGCGTAAAATAAATAAGCTACAAGGATGTATTGTATAGCACAGGGAATACAGCCAATATTTTGTAATAACTTTAAATGGAATACAATCTATAAAAATTTTGAATCACTGTTATACACCCAAAACTGATATAATATTGTAAATCCACTACACTTCAGTTAAAAATTTTTTAAAAAAGAAGATCCGAAAATGTAGCAGACTGTGGGTCCTGGAACCAGAGCAACAAGGTTCAGATTCAGTTGTCTACCCTTGGACAAGTTGTCTAAATGCTCTATGTCCCAGTTTCCTTATTTGTAGACTTGTGATGATAATAGTAGCGCCAATGACATAGAACTTTTGTGAGAATGAGTGAACTCAAACATGTAAAGTGCTCGGGGGAGTACCCGGCACCAAGAATACTCAGAAAGCTTAGTTGTTACTATTAATGCTACTGTTGCTGCTCCTCATCACATTGCTAGCACCTAGCATAGTACTCAGGGCATGCTCACTAGTACTCATTAATATTAATGAAAAAAAGTTATGTTCTGGGTTATAAAGAAATATTCTAGTAAGCCACTTATTTGTCAGCTTCCATAGTGTCAGGAGTCCGCTTTGGATAGGGGAATAGCTTCAACAGCTTTCCTATGTGGTTACCAGCTCACTTTCTTTCCCACGAGTGACTCAGTTTGTGAGCCCACGGGTACATCATCATCATTATTACACCGTCATCCTAGTTATCATAGAATGAACACTCGCGAGGTACCAGATATTTCTGTTTGATGCAAATAGTAATGTGTGCCAGACACTGTTCTAGGGCCTAGGAATGTAACAGTGAACAAAACCCTTTTCTTTTCCCTCTAGGAGTTAGTACTTTTTTTTTTATTGAGGTATAGTTGATGTACAATATTTTGTAGGTTTCAGCATAGAGATTCAAAAATTTTAAACGTTATATTCCATTAATACTTATAAAATATTGGCTGTATTCCCTGTGTTATTCAATATATCCTTGTAGCTTATTTATTTTATACATAGTAGTTTGTACCTCTTAACCCCCTACCCTTATCTTGCCTCTCCTCCTCTCCCTCTCCCCACTGGTAACCACTGGTTTGTCCTCTATATCTGGGAATCTGTGTCTTTTTTGTTATATTCACTGGTTTGTTGTGTTTTCTTAGATTCCACATATAAGTGATATCATCCTGTATTTGTCTTTCTCTGTCTGACTTATTTCACTTAGCATAATACACTCCAAGTATATCCCTGTTGTGAAGTTAGTACTTTATAAATGTAATTTCATTTAATCTTCCCCAAAGTGATGATGCGTTATCACTCCCCTTTTATTTATGAGAAGTTTGAGGCTCAGCATAGCTATTAATACATGTGAAAAATCATACAACTATTAGGTGGCCGATGTAGGATATTACTCCAGGTCTGTCTTCAAAGTGTGTTTTCTTTCCAATAAGCTTCACAGCTTCTTAAACATCCTGAATCTATAAAGTAACAAATATTCTTTTGTAATTGCTTATGTTGAGTGAAAGCATCTTTATTAGAAATTCTGTCAAATTGACATTTCTGAGAAAGATTTAATATAAAACTGGGCTAAAGGGTTGATCTAGATAGAATTCTAATAAAACAGTTCTAGATGTCTCTTAGCAAGTATTTTTATCAATATATAAGCATTTAGGTATTACTGAATATGAAAGTGGGGTCAGGTTGTTTTAGTTGTGATGGAAAGCCGACACAAAGAAGCTTAAGCAAAAAGCAAGGGACCTTATTCGTTCATATAACTCAACCATAGGAGAGGTTGATGGATTCAGGTGTGTCTGGATCCAGGTACTCAGAGAAAATCGGCAAGGCTTGTCTTGTTCTCTCTAGTTCTAAGCTTTCCTTTCTCCCCTATTGGCTTCAGTTTCAGGCAGGAAACTCTTCCTGTGGTTGACTTGTCCTTTCAACTTCCAATCCCGTAGAAATGAGCACCTCTTTTCTTATGGCTCTGGTCAAGCTCCTGAGGAAGACTCTATTTGAACCAGCTTGGGTCATGTGTCCACCAGGTATAGGGGAGAGGAGCACTCTGATTCTAGATCACGTGCAAGCTTCAACTTTATGGGCTGAAGTGGATTTTTATGGAAAGCTAGAGATCTAAACATTCCCCAAAGAAAGGGATGCTGGAACAACCAATATAGTCAGGAAAGTTCAAAGCTACACAGGACAGAGAGTAAGCAGAGAGTGACAAAGAGTCCAGTGAAAATCACCAAAAGAAAGCTGCAGTTAATCACTGGAATAAAAGATTAATGTAGTCACTCTGGTAATTTCACCATTTTGCCACAAGGTTTAAATTACTGATCTGAAACGTAAAACTGGAAAATTTATGTGGAATTAACATTTTACTGGAGTGATAAATAAATGCTGGAAATAATCCTTCAAATGTAAACATATGCTCCATCTGGATTAGGCCATAAAACAGTTGCACGAAAAGAATATTTTTCTTTGCATGTTGCTAGAAACTTGCACCCTTGCAAATTTTCAGTCTTCCCCAGAGCAAATCCTCTTCTTGTATAAATTTATGATAGAAGTGAAGAAAGCATCTAGGTGATAAATTCTATGCACCCTCTAAACTCATGCTTTTTCTTTTAATTTCCCTATTTTTCCATTTCCCTCTCTCTGAGCTTTCCTCCATCTCTTCCATTCTTCTCTCCTGCCATATACCAATGTATTTGTCAATAACACTTGACTTGTTTAATTGTTCATAAGCCCCTGCCATCATGCAACATAGAACAGAGCGAAATAGTCGCCCTAGAAAGATTTCCAATAAAAGGCTGTATCAAGGTAAGATTTTGCTAGAGAACTGGTACCTTTCTTGATGACATAGTTTTCTCACATGTGGAGGAGAAAAGAAAGAAAAAGGACTAACAGTTCTGAGCATTTCCTATGCACTAAACCCTGTGTGAAGTAGGTTTGTCTATATTCTCTTACTGAAGTCACCCTTGCTTCAGTTTCCATGAGCCAGCTATAATCACCATCTTATAAACAAGGAAACTGGTCTAGAAAGGGCAAAATAACTCAGTCCAAGTCACCCGGAGAACAAAAACCAAAACTTGAACCATGTCTACCTGATTCCAGAACCATTGTGTTTTCCAAGTCCAATAACTATGTGATTTTTATGTCCTGATACCACATCCTCTCCATTCTTTCTCCTACATAGTTCTTTAACTTCCAATTCAATGTCATCTACAGTAGTCTACTTTAGCCTATCATCAGCTTCCTCCTGGACTAAAGCAACAGCCTCTCAACTAATCTCCTTGACTCCTTCCTTGGTCTCCTCCATTCCATCCTCCACCCTGCCTAATGAACATTCTAGAGACAGACCTCATACCATCCACTTTCTTTAAAACCCTTAAAAGGCTCCCAACACCCTTAGGGTCAATTCCAAAGTTTTTAACATGATCTCATCTTCACCTACCTCCTTAGCTCCATCTTTCATTACTCTCATTTTGTGTTCTAGCTGTATTAAATATTTTCTAGGTCCTCAGATATGACACACTCATTTTGCCCACCAGCCTTTGTGCTTGCTGTTTCCTCTACCATTGTCTCTTTACTTTGTTGACTCTTATTATCCTTCAGGACATACTTAATTTATTTTTTTTTCATTGCCTCTGGGAAGCTTTTGCTGACCTCCTAGATTATGTTAGATTCTGCTTAGCACCATGCATTCCCTTAACATCGCACCTCTCTCTGGATGGAGCATTTATCACATCACAGACTGTTGTATGCCCAGGGAGGGCAGGCAACATGTCAGTCTTGCCTACCAGTGACTACCTAATACTTAGTGTGCTGACTGACACTTCACAGTAGGCACTCATTTTATATTTTTCAAATGCTCAGTGAATTCAAGCTATGCTTGACTGTGAGTCTCCCTGAGTCTCTCTTAAGTAGATGGGAAGTATCATATCATTTGATATAATACTAAATGAAATAAATGAATAATGAAGAGCTATATACCATAGTTATATGGTATACAGTTAAACACTTTGTGCAATTACTTATTCACTCTTCTGGTAACACAGCATTTTTTTAGATTATATGACATACATAATGCTGGGCCATGTACTGAGGATATAAAGAAATCATTTCTCCAGGATCCAACAATCTATTATTTAGGGATGTAGGACACACACACAAAATATTTACCAAAATGGGAAACATTATAATAGTTGCTTTGGAAGGCCAAAGCAGAGGAAGATCAATATTAGTTGGCATGTCAGGGAGTCTGAATGAAAGAAATGGTCCTGGATAAGTAGTTAGGATTGGAGAATCAGAAGGGATTGGGGAAGTTATTCTGGGTGAGGAAAGAGCGTGATCAACAACAGTTATAGATGGGAAGTGAGTTAGCTGGAGTGAAGAGTTTGTATAGAGAAGTGAGAGGCAGGATTAGACAGATTGGAGGGGGTTTGGTTTTATAGAGTCATGAAGCCAAACTGAGGGCTTTGCGCTTTATGCTACAGAAGGCAGTTAAGAATTCTCTTCATATAGATGTGACATAAAAATATTAATATTTTTGAAAGATGAAATCTTTCCTGAGTCTTTCAGAAAGGCCAAGGTGTTTCTTGTTCTATGTTCCTACTGATACTAATGATGATTTTGTAATTGTTGGGTTAGTATTCTTATTTCCCACTGGACTGGTAACTTCCTTGAGTAAGGAAGGATGCAATTTTGTTTCACATCCCCAGTGTCTAGCACATTGCCTGGTACAAAGTCAGCATACGATACATACTTACTGAGTGACTCAATGATGAAATGAATTAATCAATCACTTAGGCATCAAGGGGTAATATTTGAAAGTAGGAGGGAAAAGATACAGGAGATTAGTAGGTTAATGACAATGAACTAGGCCTGATAGCGTAAATGATTGGAGTGGCTCCACCGGCGCCGATGTGAGAGGTGTTTGGAGGAACTGATTGTACCGTATGGTTTATCGTAGCCCAAACTGGAGAGCCACCGAGGCAGCTAGAGAAACAGGACAAGGTCTTGATTGAGATGTCGGGGTTAATCATTCCAATAAAAGCTTTTGAACAGAATGAGGCACGGTTTCTAATGATTCTTATTTGGGCCCTTATCAAAATTTTACAGCAGAACAATCAAAGCAGTGTTATGTAATCAATATAGAAGGGGATATATATATAAAAAATCTTCAGGACATAATGTTAAATAGAATCTACTGAAAAGTTATATCCCAAATACTGATTTTTTGCCTATGGCTGTTGCAATTATAAGAGATTTTGGCTTTGCTTTTGCCTATCTGAATTTTTTCAATTCTCTGAAAAACTATAAATATCTCTCATGTGGTAGTTATAATGAATGCTGATACCATTATAAAATTGTTACAGGGATAATTCAGTCCACTTCCTACGTTTTCTGAAATTGCCTTATCTATTAAGGCAGGATTCCAATTTGGGAGCCACATATACATATGAGAACAAAACCATCTATTTGTGAAATGTGAAGATGAAAAACACGCCAAACTATCTATTCTTTATGACCCTCAAGCTCCTTTACTTTACAATATTATTTTCAATTACATCCTCAAGTGGCACTTTTATTTTATAATTTAAAAGAGCACACTGGATAATATATAAACCTGAGAGTAGCTTTACTACATCCTAGTCAATGGAAATAAATCCTGCCCCTTTCCACTCTACTGTACTTATCTTGCAAATCTCCGTTAGCTACATGGAGGCATTATGCATATGAGAAGTGGCATTTGTTTTTTATTACCACTTGGTTGGAGCCCATGCAGGCTTTCTCTGCATACTGGTTTCAGCATCCAGTGTGTAAAATGGAATCTTTCCAAATCCCATCCTCTCTGCTTAAGTGTGGGCCTGCCTGTTGCTCACCCTGCAGTTTCTCCTTGGTTTCCAAACACCGCCCCCCCCCCCCCTCACTGGTCCCTGGTAGAGCAGCTCCAGAGAACAGCATCTTCCCATCAGTTTAGCGAATAGCTGGATTTCCTAAGCAGACCTTTTGGTTGTGAGTAACTGTGCGAACTCCGGTGACTCACACACTCGTAATTATGTGCACACAGGGGCTCTCCATCCTGCATTTGTTTTTCACTTCCTGTGGTGTTTAAGTCATAAAGAGAAGACTTTCCCCCATGTTCTAAACCCAAAACAACCTGCTTGGGGCAGCCCTCGCAAGCCCTCTTGTAGGTTTCTGTTTTCCTTGTCCCCGCTGATCCCTCTGGCTTTCAACCGAGGTTTAACCGTAAGACTCTCATCAGAGACCTTAAAGAATAAAGGTTTGAGCATGGGTACACTATATTAATAAATGAAACCCAACCTTTTAAAAATTACATGGTCAGAAAAACCCATTAGGCTGTAAAAGAGTTGAAGTAAACGTTAGATTTTAATATCTACTGCTGCTTAGATTTTTCTGAACTGAAAAATCCCCGGTGAGCACTTAAAACTTCATTACTCCACTGAAAGGTTGTGAAAGGCTATTTAAAGGTTTTCAGTTTTGTTGAAGTCTAGAGGTTATTACAGCTGGAAAGAATACAAACCCTAATACTACAAGGAATGAAATTTATGTTCTCATCTTCCCTGCAGTTTAATCCAGGTCTATTAGATTCATTGGTAAAAATTAGGGCAGGTTGAAAATTTTCTACGGGTTTGATGAAAAATAATATTTGGACATTATGGAAAGTATCGCTGTCTGCATCACACTCAAGGAAATGCTTTATCTCCCAGTCTTCTTGTCCGAAGTTATTTCAAGACCGGCCTCTGCTTGAAGCCCCTTAAACAGCTTCAAAACTCACATTAAAAACTTACAGCAAAGCTGTGAATCCTACCCCAAAAGCCAACATATGAAATGAAACCTGCAACTCAAACTCATAAATACAAAAACTTGGTGGTTATATTCTTTTTCCATGACTTTTTAGAAAAGTATCCTATTTTTTTAATAGAAGGAATTTGTCTTAATTTCCTTTTACTTTGCCAAAATTGGTATCGATATATTTAACCAAGTAGTATTAGATGCTTTGTACATCCCTTATTCTTCTTTCAAAGAACTTTGTGACTCTCTCCAGTCAGTCTCTGTGCTGCGGAGTGGCTTTGAGCTTAATATAGCATTATTCTCCATATGTCCTTCTAACCATTCATCCACCCACCCATCTATCTATCTGTCCAGCAAACACGCCTGGCACTGTGCTGGGTGCTGGGGAGCCAGGAAAAGATTGCTGACTGTTTTGAGGGGGACAAGTTAACAAATTGTAGCATACAGTGGAGTGACAAGTGCTATGCTGGAGGTGTGTTTAAGGAGCACTAAACTCTCACAGGAAGAGCCTAGCTTTACTACCTCATAGGAAGGTTTATTTGAGAAGGAGATGTTTGGGGGTAGGGGTTCAAAGGATGAGTCATGGAGGAAATGGGAAAAAGGGAACACCATAAAGGCAATTTTATACTTGGAGAGGCATGGTGGGATATAAAAGCACAGCATCTAAATCAGGTTCAGAATGGGTGAGTGTGGAGGCTTGACAGAAGATGAATCTAAAAAAGTGGTCTGGAATGAATGGTGAAAGCTATTGTTGAAATGTGTATTGGATTTGGTTAGGGAATTTTATGATTTTTTTTTTCTAATTGCAAAAATATTGATACAAACTTACTGTAAAAATTGAAAATTTAGAAAAGTATAAAGGGAAAAAAAATTTAAATCATTCATAATCTCATCATGTGGTAGAAATCATTGCTAATATTTTGATGTGTTGTGTTTATTTCCAGTCTTTCTCCCATTCTTTAAACAATTTTTTTTGTTGAAATCAAATCTTGCACACAATTCTATATATTGTTTTTTTCCCAAATAACATTATAACTAATACATAATTCTATATTACCCCTTCTTCATAATCGTAATTTCAATGGTTGCATTGTAATCTACTACAATGAATGAAACTGTTCCTTAGCTGATGGATTTTTTTAAAAAAGTTTTTGACATTATAAACAGTTCTGTAAAGACCATTTTCTGCATAAACATTTTTTCTAATTTTTGGATTATTTTCTGAGGTTTTATTCATCAAAAAATGTAAATGAGGTACTTAGCACAGTAGTTGGCTCAAATATTAACAATTATTATTGTCAAAAATGGAACCATTGGGTAAAAAATAAGAATAATTTTAAGATTCCTGATACACATTATTAAATTTTTCAAAATTATTTTAATGAATTATTCTTCTGCAAGAGATAATGTAAAAGTCCCTCTTTTATTGTATCTTTACCCACTGTAAATATTATCACAAAATTATCAAAAATTAGCTGTGTTAATTTGGTAGTGAAACATAGCATACCATTGTTTTAATTTATATTTCTTTGGGTACCAGTGATGCCAAATATAAATTCAATGTTTATTGACCTTTTGTGTTTTCTCTTCTGTTTTCATGTTCTTTGACCATTGTTTGTAAAGGATTTGGAAAGTCCTGCTAGAAAACTGGGAGTTTATCCAATTGGCAATGGGGAGTCACTGGCAATGGGGAGCTTTTCAAGTTTTTGCAGTTGCACCAAAATGACCATCGCAGAAATGTAATTCATTGCTCTTCGATTATTAGCTCCATAATAACACTGTTCACATATGGTTTTAAGAGGCATGGTGATAATAATAACAACATGATAAATAATAATAGTAGCTGCTATTTAGTACATGCCTGCTAAGCAACAGCATTTTGTAGGCATTTCCAATATTATTTTAATTAATCCTTATAACACTGTAAGGTAGGTATTATAATCTCTGCACCATAGCTTGAAGTTTGAGTGCCAGTTATTCATCTTTCCTCCATCCCGATTCTATTCATTAGATAACTAAAACAAGGAACACAGCTATCTTGTAATAAAATTTCTATACAACTCTAAGGATATATCTGGGGTTTGCCATATGATGTATTTAAATGCTCAACCCTAACATATCTAAAATATAAACAATTTGTACTCTGTTTATACATAGCTACACAAATTGATTTCAAAAATATTATTATTGTTGAACCTATTTATAGAGTAATTTAATGCATGACCTTTTATGGAAATCTTAGTTAAGTTATATTAAGTAATTAGGCTTGTTTAGACGTGGAAGCCTCAACGATTCCCCCAGGAAATTTCTTAAAACTCCTCAGTTTTAAGAGAGATTTTGTGGTATATATCCAATTTTTAAAAAGACTGAAGCATATCTAAATCAAGCAATGAAAAAAAAAAAGGTGGGGTGTTCACAGTTCTGGCTTTGAATTACAGTTCATTCTTCAGCATCTAATCATTTTTCATTCAAAAATATAGAGGGAGGAGATATGGGGATTTATGTATATGTATAGCTGATTCACTTTGTTATAAAGCAGAAACTAACACATCATTGTAAAGCAATTATACTCCAATAAAGATGTTAAAAAAAAAAAATATATATATATATATAGGTTCCTCTTAGGGATTATGAATTGTCCTCATACAGGAGGAGATAAGCACAAATGATCTGACAAATTCCATTAGAACTTTAAATGGTAGTAAGTGCTTTCCAGGAAACCTGCAGGAAATCTAAATGAGTGGTAGAGAAGACAGCTCTGAGGAAGTGGTATTTAGCCTGAGTTTCAAAGGATGAGTTAGAAATAGCCTGACCTATATTAGGGAGAAGGTGTTTGGGGAGAGGTCCTGAGCAGAGAAAAATGTGGAGGGTTTGAGAAACTGAAAGATGAGTGTGGTTGGAACTCAGGCTAGGCGGAGAGTGAAAAGGAAGTAGATCATGCAAGACCCTGTGGGATGTTGGCATTTCTGGATTTTACCCTAAATGCAAAGAGACATTTATCATTATTATTATTATTATCATCATCATCAACATTAATTTATTTATTTTTAGCAGAGGAGTGAAGAATGCCTCCACCATTTGGTATATATGTAGGTGAAAGAAGTGGTATTTGGCAGGAAATGAGAAAGGGCTTTTATTCTGTTTTAATTACTGTGATCAAACTTCCTAAAAATAATAGGGACCCACGGCTTAACAAAAGTTTTTTTTCGGTGCTGCTGTAGGAGTAAGAGTCCAACTGGCAGTTGTTGACATTTCTGGGAAATTATAATAACAATAGGGAGGATATTTCACAATTGGGACTTGTCAGGAAAATAGGATTTCTATGATACCTTTATGTGTAGCAGGCTAGGGGGTCTGGACTTGATTCTTCTGGCCATAGGGTGACATTGGAGGTTTGTAGGCAGAAAGTGACGTGATCAGATGTATTCTAGTGAGGTGATTGGAGACACTAAGGGACTGGATTGCAGAAGAATGAGACAAGGAGTTTACTTTAGGCGTCCAGGCAAGAGATGATAAGATTTGGCTAAGACACTGGGGTGGGTTTCATTTACATGTTCCTGAGATAATGTGTATTCTTCTCACACATGGTCACAAGTATCTGGGAAAATGTTCCTATTTATGTATGGTTAGGGCAGATCTACAAAGAACCTGAATAAACGCTCTTTTTCCAAGAAGCTGGGTGGCATGTGGATCACTCTTGTCTGCGAATTTTTATACTTTATTAATTGTGTCAGCAAGTATAAATCAAGCCCAAATTACCTATACCAATGGATACTGGAGTCATAGTTGTTTACCTGAAACAAGGAGCAGGAGGGGTAATTATGCTATTAATGCCATCTGTACAACCAAAGTCAAAGTTCTCACCAGCGGCAGCTTCTGTACGACTGCCAAATATTCTTCAGTTTTTGACAGGGCAGACTTCAAGTGTGGCTAGTCAACCACACGCCTTGAGGGGCAGAAAGGAGGTGTCTTTTGCAAGCAGAGCCATATGTCTGGAAGGTTGATGTCTGGAACACCATCCTCAGTGATTCTCTTATACCTTTGCTGTAAGCATTGCACTTCCTCTACGGTCCTTTTAGAATGGGAATGTATCTGGTGGGGAAAATCAATGGGTTGTGTCTATAGCACAAAAATACAGTGAGTTAATTAGGTTGCTTTTCTTTCTTGCTTTGGAGACAGTGATTGTGACTGTATTGGTATGGGATAGGGGACAGGGAGAATTGGTACAGAGAAGAAAGGGGACACTGAAATAAAGTGACTGATATAGAGAAAGGAAGAAGTAGGAATTTGGGGGGGGGGGAATGCTGTCAGCTCATCCATAGTTTTGACTAGGTCTGGCCCTGGTAACTAAGTAAATCAATATTGTGTATGTTGTAACTCTAGATCATCTCAGATTTAGAAAGGATATTAAATATCACTTTATCCAAACCTCATCTATTACATGAGAATTACTTACAACACTCCTAACAAGGGACCATGTACCTTTTCCTTGAATACTTCAAGTGGCATGCATCCCTTGACTTCCCCAGGCAACCTGTTCCCACTGAGGCCAAGATTGGAATTTCATTAAGTTGTTCCTTATGTGAAGCCCAGATTTGTGTTCTTGAAATTTTGTTTTGACTTCCAGACCCACACTTTCTTCGATTATTCATATTTGTATTTTCTTTTTTTCTCCCTTCCTCCCTCCCTTTCCCCCTCTTTCCCTTTCTCCATCCTTCCTTAAAAAAAGCACCAAGCATTGGGCACAGAACGAGTTTAATTTTTCCTACATGCAATTCAAGTATTAAGGACATATCATCACAGCCTCTCTAAGTCCTCTCAAGAGTTGAACTCCTTGTTTTCTTTGTTTTTCAATCACAGTCAAATTACTTTAAATTTCATATTATAAATTCAATCTACTGGTTGTGCCTATATTTCACACCAGCGTGGCAGATTGTCTAAAAGCATTCAGTGGGGGAATATTCATTTCAACCCAAACAAGATAAAAATGTATGCTCTTGTGAGTTTCCTTTGCCTCCAAGTACTTGATTTTGCTCCACAGGTGATAGAAAACTCCTTGTTTTGATAGCTTCTTACAGAAAATAACTACACCTCAGTTGCAAGTTATTGGAATCCCAATTATAAGTTGTTCCTTTAATAACACGACATTTTTGCCTTATTAAGATTATCTGCTTCTCAGGGATATTACTATAAGAAAATAAGTAACTTTGTTGTGATTGTATAGATTTTCTTTTACCAGAATGCTAACTTTAAAGGTACCAAACAAATTAATGGTCTTATGAGCTGGATGTTCTCTGCTGGATTGCTTGTCACATAAAATACCCTTCTCCCAAACTTTCTGGACCTAAAAGTGTATGCACACTCAAACCTTCTCTACAGGTGTCTATGAACAAATCCGATGCTTGAGGTGACTTCTAAAGTGTCAAATGCTTCACTATGATGCCTGGGTCAACTCATCTAGCATACTTAGAAATCCTACTAATAGCAAATGTGTTTTTGCTTTGAAATTAAATGCCAATCATATGCCAAACCAATCATATGCCAATGCCAAACATATAAAGTTCCAATTTTCTCAACTTTCTAGCTATTTCTCTTCTCACTTGACTTTCATTTTATATAAACTGTTCTTAAATTTTATGACTAATTTACTGTGCATATTCTCACAACTTAGTTTTCTCTTGCTTTGACATCAGAAGGCCTTCCTCTCACTGATAGTCAATTTACTAAATAACATTTCTTTCCACCTGCAAAACTCACTTCATTCTATAACTTTTCTAGACTGAACTTGATGCTGTCCAGAAAGTTGTGAATTAAGGACTATTGCCAGAGGCAAGGAGAGGCAAAAACAGAAAAAATAAAAAATAAAATAATCATAAGTGATCCAAACATCATATAAATATGTAATGACTTTATATACACTATCTCATTTGCCAGGGATTGTCTAGGGAGGCTGCGTGAATCAGTCACAGCCAGTGAGACACAGAGTGAAATCAGCTAGGAGCTGTCTGAGAGAGCTTATGCTCCTGGCAAAATGCTGGACCAGTAAGAGAGGCTTTTTTTTTTTTCCTCTTTTCCTTCCTTTATCTCGTGGTGCTATAGTATAAGAATGTGATGCTCGAAGTTTCAGTGGCCATCCTTTAGCCATAATGGAGCTACTGCTAATGATACACAGTTGATGGCAGGAGAGAAAAGCAGAAAGAGCCTACTTCCTGGTGACATCATGAGGGTGATGTATGTGCTAGCTCTTGTTACTCCAAAAATGTTGCTTAAAACAATAACCATTTATTTAGCTCAAGATTCTGTAAGTGGGGCTTCCCTGGTGGCGCAGTGGTTGAGAATCTGCCTGCTAATGCAGGGGACACGGGTTCGTGCCCTGGTCTGGGAAGATCCCACATGCCGCAGAGCAACTGGGCCCGTGAGCCACAACTACTGAGCCTGCGCGTCTGGAGCCTGTGCTCCGCAACAAGAGAGGCCGCGATAGTGAGAGGCCCGCGCACCGCGATGAAGAGTGGCCCCCACTTGCCGCAACTAGAGAAAGCCCTCGCACAGAAACGAAGACCCAACACAGCCAAAAATAAAAATAAAATAAAATAAATAAATTAAAAAAAAAAAGCATCAGCCTCAAATCCAACACATTCCTTAAAAAAAAAAAAAAGATTCTATAGGTGGCAGTTTGGACTGGCTGAGCTGGGTGGGTCTTCAGGGCTCAGCTGGTCTGATTCATGCATCCATGGTCAGCTGTCAGGTCAGTTGAGAGTTGGTTGGTAGGCAGGGGTGGGGAGAGTACACAGCTAGAATGGCCCGTTTCTACTCCACATGGTCTCTCACCTCCTGTAAGTTAGTCCAGGAATATTATGGTTAGTTGGAGTACAAGAGTAAAAGTGGAAGTGTATAAAGTCTCCTGAAGCCTAGTCTCAAAACTTGTCCAACAATTCTTCTGCTGCATTCTATTAGTTCAAGAAAGCGACAAGGCAATCCAGACTCAAGAGGTGGTAAAGGCTCAGTCTCTTGGTGGAAGGAGCTACAAAGAATTATACCCATTTTTCCATCTGCCACAAATACCAAATTAACGTGGGGACCACTCACCTTTGGACCAATGCATATCTTTATGGGTTAAATTACCACGAGGCAGTTTTTCTGTTTTTTTCTGCCAACATATTCTAACTGATCCAAACTGTCCTCCAACATTCCAGCAGCTGACCCTTAAGCTGAGGAAGTAGCGTTCACTCTAGACAAAATTACAAGTTAAACTCTTTAATTTTCAGAACAAAAACACCCTGCATACTACTTGGAGGGCTGGTATACTGAGAAAATTATCCTCCTTTCAATCAACACCACAGAAAATTTGCTTTTCTGGGGTTTGTGAGTGATTTCCACTTTTAATTGTCTTCCACTCAGTTCTTGTCAAAGATGTGCTGAGACAATCAGCATCCCACAGGGATTACCTATTATATCTTCTTCTTCTAGATTCTGTAAACCTCAATTTATTCTGCCTTGCTTTCCAGGTAGCTGTTTGCATGCTGGTCTCTCCCATTAGGTAGCAAGGAGCAGGATGGCCCAAATCGTGTTATATTCATTCTCCTTCCATCACTCCCTGTTCCTGGCACATTTCCTTCCCCATCTTCAGCACTCATGGCTGCCTCTGGTAAGTAGCAGGTACTCAGAGTTTTGTTGAATTGAATAATAGGATAAATGCTGATAATACCATATTAAAGACTCTACTCTAGAGAGTCATTTGTGTTAAAATGTATCTACTCTTAAAATTCAAGGTAAAGGGGTTGTAAGTAAAGTATATCTCACTCTGAGTTTGTAGTAACTATGTTTCTAGTGTCTATAAACTTGATGCTTTAACATCTGTCCTGCAGGCATATGTTGGACATGCCTTATTCTGGACAACCTGATAATAGGTCTGCGTCAACTTGCCTTGACCTCCTGCCTTCCTGGTCAACCCCCCACCTCCTCCTCCAGAGAAGTTCTCCTCCTGGGGACGTGCTTTTCAAATATAAACCAACCAATCCGGAGTCCACACCCCCAACCACCTTCCTTTTTGGGCTCTTAGTCTCTGAGCCACTATCTACCGGCCCTAATCACCCCCAGAGGAAGGTACCAGATAACCAGGAACAGCCGCTATGCTCCAGAACGCACTGAAAATATTCAAACTAGCCAATCCTAAACCCGCTTACCCTGCCTTGTCTTTTCCTTCCCACAATAAAAGCTCTTGCTCGTAATTCTCGCCTCTCTGCCTTATAACCTACACCAAGCCTTTCTCATGTGGCCTCCCATAGTGTGATGTGTACTCCCTCTTTTGGGATCTGTGAGTATAATAAAATATCTTTTCAATGACAATCATCTCCTGCTCTGTTGGCCTTATAATGCTTATATTATAATAATACCTACTGAAACAGAGTTGATTGTTCCATACCTGACCAATATCCAGCCAGAGTCTGAAGTGGAGAAATAAAGGTTTTCTTTTTCCTTAAGAGGACTGGAAACAGACAAAAAAGTTTAAGGAAAATAGAATTTATGGGCTCTTAGAAGGAGAAGAAAAAACAATATTTGTCAGCAAAATGACAACTGGATAAGAGCTCTAGGCTCTTGGAGTGAGAAAGTGGAAACACAAAAGGGAAAAAAAGGAACAGGGGAAAATAATAAAGCTATTCTGACCATTTTGCCACTGTGTCTTAAAGTACTTGCTGAATATGTGAATTGGGCCTGGGAGGAGCTTGTTTCCTGTATTTCTCCTTCCTGAGCTTCAAAAAATCCCACAGTAATTCTCATGGCAGCCAAGGCTGAGAACCAGTGTACTAGAGTCTTCCTATTCAAAGAGGGATCCTTGGGCCAGCAAGGTTGGGCAACACCTCGGGGACATGGTGTCCTGTTGCCAGCTTGCACAGGCTTCAAAAAGCCAATTGTACACATCTCTTTCCAACATCACCTTCACTGGCATGATGTTGACAGCTTGAAATAGGCCATGGTGGGAATATTTATACCATGGGAATTGGAAAATGCCCTTCTGATCCCTGGCCCCAGAGCCAGTTGTTAAATATTTACCAGCATTCCACTTCTTAGGGGCTTGTAAGGAATGCAGTATCTCCAGCTCCATCCCAAATCTACAGAATTAAATGAACATTTTAACGAAATCCCCAGGTAATCCACATGCATATTAAAGTTAGAGAAGCATTGATAAAGTCCAAATTCTTGACACAGCTTTCAAGGCCCTTCAAAATGCAGCTTCATATCCTCCCACTACCCATTTCCAGACACATGAAATCCCCCTCACGAAAGCCCTCCAAAATCCTGGATTCTCACAACTCCCCATGCTTTTCCCTTAGCCTGGGAAACCCATTTCTTTCTTTGCTTTCACTGCTAAAATCAAATACCATCTCTTCCAACTGTGCAGGCAGAAATAATGATTCTGGTTTTTGCTCCCTAACTTGTCACATAGCACTCTCTCAGGGTAATTCTTTTATTTTATTGTCATATTCCATTTACAAATCAATCTCTGTGACTGGCAAGATCCCCCAAAGGCAGGCACTGTGACTTCATCTCTGAATCCCTACAAACCAGCACATAGTAGGTGCTCAGCAAATATTTGTTAAATCTCTAAATTGCTTCATCAAAGAGATTTAATCTAAAAGTTTTGAAATTCTAGTCAGTTCTGATAACATATGCATCTAGGACAAATGTGAAAACCTCAGGAACAGGCATAAATGACAAAAATAAAAAGGGCTTTTCTGCTACAATTTGTTCCTAAGTACTTAGGAATAACTGAAAATTAAAGGCCATTTCTGCTTGTTTTGTTGAATAATACATCTGCAAACTAGAAAACTGCATGTCTATTTTATTTACCAGCACAAATGCCCATTTGCTCACACACATAGCTGTTTGCAAGCAAATTTTGTTCCCATGCAAAACAAATGTAAATTTGGCATTAAACAAGTGCCAATTATTTCCTGACTGTGGAAGGGAAAGGAAGGGTGATTTAACAGATAGAGGCTCTGGACTAGGAAGCAGAGACGGCGGCCTAGCTCAGCTGCATGGGGCTTTTTCATCACAAGGAGTGAATGTTTAATCTGCTTAATTGGGTGGGCATTCATTGCCGGTGAGCAGGGACCCAGTGTTCCATGTCATTTTCTTTCTCTACGAGATGGCTACAATGACCTTCAGCAGTCTCCTCTGCTTGCTGCTGGAAAATAGGAAGCTAATTTGGGCTTGTTCTCATGTTTCTTTCATGCGGTGGAGAGAATTCATTTGATAAGCCCTATGTCAGTTTTTATTGTGAGGCCTGATTACTGTGATTAATTTCAATACAACTAGTTACCGTTTATTAAGGACCCACTAGGTGCCCGGCACTAAACAGAGAAGCTTCAAGCGCCCTGTCTCAGTGGAAGTTTTAACCCTCACCACAACCCAGTAAGTGATGTTGTATTGGCCTTTTTTGAGGATCAGGAAACTTGAGGTTCGGTGTTGAGTCACGTACTGGTGAGTGGCACAGACCAAATTGTACATCAAGTCTATTGGCTCTAACCAACCCCGGCATCCTATTCTTTCCACTGTGCCATGGTCCCTCAATTTGATGAAAACTACCTAATTAATCATTTTCACAGCTTGACCGTGTCAGCAACTGTTCTGGAGAAGAACTTTATTCCTTTCTTTTGGCTGTCTTAGTGGAAAGAAGCAAAGTCTACTTTTCTGGCACCTCTACCTGCCTTTTTCTTCCTGCCCTCTTCTCTCCACACCCACCCCATTCCCAGGAGTTTGGGGTCTCCTGGGCTCCCACTTCACTTCCCAATGCAATCCTGCAGCCTTCTGTTTTGGGCATGTTATGCCTCTTCCTTGAGTCCCCAGCTTGCACTCCCTGCTTATACAAAGCTCCCTTCCTTCCTCCCTGCCCCTGCCACACACACAGGCACTGAAAACTTACTTGTCTCCAGTCTCATACTCCAAGCATTCCAAGCCACAATAGCAAATATGATGAACTATTTCCTGCTCAGGTCCTCATGAGTTTCAAATGACTTACATTTAGTTCTGCAAATAAGTATACATTCAGCAAAAGTGTAATGTGTGCCATTGGGTGTCAGGTACTGTTACAGGCTCTGGATATTCAGCAGTCAGCAGCACAGAGGGTCCCTGCCCTCATGGAGCTTATTTGAGTACCTGCTATACAGCGAGCACTGTTCTGCGATCTGAAGGTACAAATAAGATGAAGCCTTAGCATGTGTGCTTGGGGGTTCACAGATAACTGAAAAAACATAGTTTAACTTCCACCGTAGGAAATTATATACAGTGTTTATTGAGCATTTATTATGTATCAGATACTTTTCTAGGCTCTTTCTAGATATTATGTTAACTAAATTTCGTAACTTACCCCATAGCACTGGCTGCTAGCATTATCCTAATTTTGAAAAAGAGGAAATTTGTGACAGAGAGAAGTAAAGCAACTTGTCTATAGCCCCACAGCTACTGAATGGTGGAGATAAGATTAAGAAGAGGAAATCTGAATGCGGAGTTGAAGCTCTTCATTCCACCAAGAATCTCTCTCAAAGAAAATATCTTTTTTTTTTTTTAATTTTATGTATTTATTTATTTATTTTTGGCTGTGTTGGGTCTTCGTTTCTGTGCGAGGGCTTTCTCTAGTTGCGGCAAGCGGGGGCCATTCTTCATCGCGGTGCGCGGGCCTCTCACTATCATGGCCTCTCTTGTTGCGGAGCACAGGCTCCAGACGCGCAGGCTCAGTAGTTGTGGCTCACGGGCCTAGTTGCTCCGCGGCATGTGGGATCTTCCCAGACCAGGGCTCGAACCCGTGTCCCCTGCATTAGCAGGCAGATTCTCAACCACTGCGCCACCAGGGAAGCCCAAGAAAATATCTTAATGTGGAAAACCTTTCATGAGTAAAGATGTGTATGTAGATGTACTTTTAAGGGCAGGAATTTGGGGATCACCAACATGTCTAACCACAGAAGAATGTGAAGGGAATGGTAGTACACTGAAATGAGGAATTTCAATAATCATTCAGAAACTCAGTAACAGCCACACCAATTCTCCCCAGTGCCAGCATCTGTAGGAACCTGGCAGTATCTCCTCAAGGCAGAGTAGTGTCGGATGCCTAGATTTTTATAATATTCTTCTGCTCCTACTTTCATTCTTTCTGCAGTCTCAGCTATTTTTCCATTCTTGTTTTTTTCTCATAGATAAACATTCCTGCAGATATATATATAAAGTATATGTAATTTGAGATGTTCAAAACACAAAGCTGAACATAACTGCTGGCACTGTAAATCTTGGAATCACAAAGAACCATCCAAGGTACCAGAACAAGATAGTTTCTGGGACCTTTCCTCCACTTAATTATGTGGGTTTCCATAGCAATGGAAAAAAGGAGCAGAAAGGAGATGGTAGAAGACTCTAGTATTGGGATTTACATAGTCTTGGTGAAAGTTTCTTTGAGTCAGACTTCAACTGGACATTGCCTTGTTACCAATAGCCCAAGATTATTCCAGTCAGTCTCTTTTGTATTATCCCATGGATGATGAAGAAAATGAAAAAAGGAAGAAAAAGTGAGATTCATGCCAGTGATACCATAAAATGGAACACGATGGGACTTTAAACAATTTTATTATGGTGACAATATAATAAAATAGCAAATTTTTATTATGTAGATTAAAGTCATAAAAGTAGAATAAAAAATTGTATAGGATAAGCTGAGGGCCAGATTTGTGCTTAACCTCTGGCAAGTGTATCAGGTTTTATGATAATACATTTTGAACATCACTCAAATTGATAACTTGATCCAAGAGTTCTAACTGGTCTTTTCTTTGCTGGTTCTTCTAACCTTGTTATAAATTTTTGTATCTGAAAATGCCTTTAACTTTATTTTAAAGAAAAGTAGGGTATAAATTAATTAACGGAAACATTATTTTTCTATCTCTTACTTCCTTTCACACATTCTTTGACCTATTCTGGGCTTTAGTGATTTCCCTCTTCTCAGTAGAATTCTGCTTTCTCAGATCTAAAGAATTATTATTATTTTTTGACAGATAGTAAACAATCAGGAGTTGAGAGGAAGAAAATGCTGAAATTACTTGCCTTTGGTGTCAAGATTCAGATGAAGTCTAAGTGGGGGAAAGAGTAGTGTGGGAGAGCTGATGTCCTGAAACGGGCAAAAGCTAGAGAGCTGAACCCGGTGTCTGAGTTCTAAGAGCAAAGACCAGTTAGACAGGAATTGGCTGGGGGCTAGAGTCAGAGGTCAAGATGGGAATTGCAAAATTGAGAGTCAGGTAGCCAAATTAAGTAAAGAGTAAAAAATAAAGAAAGTGAATTCTCAAGGCAAGACCCTGAGAGTCAGAGTGAAGGTGCTAGAAAGGCAAAGGCAAGATTTTCTGAGGTTCATTAGGGCTGCAACTGTCTTTGCCTTCACCGAAACGTTTGCCTTTTCCCCATTTCTTGGGGTCTCATGAGCTGGGCACTGTGACAGCGTCTTCCTGTGGCTTTCATAGATTCATCCTTTGGAAGCATTTTAACTTTGGGCCAATTGTTGATTATACATTATGATCGTGTACTGTTTGTGTAGTCAGTCCTGTGCCTCAAGGCTTTCAGGGAAAGAGGCTGGAGTATGTAATAACAGACTGATTCTTCTAAACGGGATCCAAGTTAGCTCTTTGTCTCTCCCTTGCCCCTGTGGATGGCACATGAAAGCACACATTGAAAAGGAGCACTTTTCATCCCCAAACTGGCCCCAAGCAATTTCTGTGAAATGGTTGTCACTTTACAACAAATGGGCCCAGCATCACTCATAATATTAATAAAATAATTATGCAAAGTATTTGCTTTTCAAGTCGACTGATAATTTTCTCTTTTCCTTTAGACATCAAAAAGAACTAGTTCCTTGCTTCCCTGGTGGCGCAGTGGTTAAGAATCCACCTGCCAATGCAGGGGGACATGGGTTCAATCCCTGGTCCGGGAAGATCTCACATGCCACAGAGCAACTAAGCCTGTGCGCCACAGCTACTGAGACTGCGCTCTAGAGCCAGAGAGCCACAACTACTGAACCTGCGTGCCACAACTACGGAAGTCCACGCACCTACAGCCCATGCTCCGCAACAAGAGAA
Organism: Balaenoptera acutorostrata; assembly: GCF_949987535.1. NCBI lineage: Eukaryota > Metazoa > Chordata > Mammalia > Artiodactyla > Balaenopteridae > Balaenoptera > Balaenoptera acutorostrata. Next base: position 24,150,764 of record NC_080074.1, read on the forward strand.
GCCACTGCAATTAGAAGCCTGCGCACCTCAACAAAGATACCACCCACCAGGTCTCCCTTGGAAATTCTAGCAGTTCATGCATTTTATCCCCTGATGAAATCATCCAACATCTATGTTTGTTTATTCATTCATTTGTTCATGCATCTATTCATATACCCAAGAGACACCACTTAGTGAAAACTGTGATGCGATGGGCACTATATCAGTTCCTTTATAATTTATTAAATACTAAGGAGCTACTACGTGTCAGTCACCATCCTAATTTCCATAGATCAAAAGACCTTCCTGAAAAGTTCATGGGAGAATAAATAAGTTGAATAATGTTAAAGTGGGGACCTAAAAGCAGACATGGACAGTAATTCCTGGGGTCTGAAGAGACCAGGTTTCATAAAGGAGTTTTGAAAGGGTTAGGTGTTGACCAGACTTCTGATAACTAAACAAAATCCAAAAAAACAAAAACAAAGTTTTCAAACTTTAGCAGGGGAGGACCAAAAGATTAAAGAGAACTTGTCCTTAAGCAACTAAGCTGCTATCCCAATAGAAAACTGAAGTCATTCGCTGGAGCAGAAGTGCAGTCAGATAAAAAGCAGAGGAGGTGGAAGACTGCAAGTGTAAAATCTACCCATAGATATGGTCAGGGAAGCAGATTTTTTGAGAAGGGACTCTAGTCACTAAGAAGAGAGTCACTGCCTGTCACTGTCCTATAGCAGGAACCATTGATAACACATGCTATTGTCTTAAGGAGCTGATGGACTAACAGAATTCTCATTAGACTATGGCATCTGAGGGCCATTCTAAATCATATCATCTGTCACCTCGATATAGCTTCTTAGGAGGAATCCACCACTCAGGGTGGTTTTTAATAGGTGAAAACAACTAAAGGCACCTTCCTTAAGTAGGTAGAAGGAGGTGACATGACATTGCTCAGTTTCTATAGACATACAAAATCCAGGAATATGGAGTTTAGACTGATGATTTTTGTACACAGAGATCTGTTAGCAGGCTGTTAAGGAGAGTCTCGATTAAATGTCTTAAGGCCTGAGTAAAAGTTGTGGCAAAGAACGCTGGATGGAAGGAATGTGTGAAGACATTTATCAGATATTATGATCCAGGTTTGATGACGGGCGGGATATAGGTGGTGGGAAGCAAAGGAAGGGTGTTGTTGAGGTTCTTTGCATGGGAGACTTTATAAACAGTGTGTTTAGCTACATACTAAAATTTGGGTATTTAGCCTTTCAGGCTAGCCTTGTGCCCTATTAGTCTTAATTAACTGGGTTCATCTGGAGAAGCAGTTCCCCTGCTAGTATGCCACCATGGCCTCTGCTGCTTTCTCCAGCTGACGCTTGCTGCACTGCCACCTTTTCCCTGCAGCCCCGTTCTGGCCCAGGGAAGAATGTTTAGGCTGCTGGCTCAGTGGCTACTCTAAGACCGCTGTTCAGTGACATGGCAACACTCTTCCCCTTCTGCCAGGCACCAGCTGCTGCCTTGCTGGGAAAATAAGAACTTAAAATCATTCTTGGCTGTGTCTTCAGTTCCTTCACAGCATTGAACTCATAGACTTTTATATCCAATCCCATCCTCCCCACCCCACCTGCATTTTCTTGACTGATACTATAAGATTGCAACTGTTACCTTCTGGCAAACATGACTTTTCTAGTCTTTGCTTCTTCTTGTCTTTTGCAATGGGTATCTTATTTTGGAAGTTAACAAATGTGTGTTGGGTGCCCATTGAAACCATGCCAGACTTACGTAAGATGCTATGGACACAAAGATGAATAAGGCATATGCTGATCTTAAGGATCTCCCAGGCTGTTGGGAGAATCAGGGTATTAAGATAGAGTATAAGTACAACAGTGGGAAGTAGAGGATGGAGGCACTGTGAGTAGATGATATTGGTTGAGTAGTAGGGGGACTGTCTAGAAAAGCTTCCCAGAGTACTAGGCAGCCAAGACTGGAGAGGCATCATTGAGACATGGAAACGTTGCTTAGGTAAGAGCATAAGTGGAATGGTGATGTAGGGTCAATAGGGTAAAAGAATGTATGTTCAGAAACAAGAAATAGTGCTGCCAGTCTAGGGACCAACAAGCAGTTCCATATGTTTCTAATGTAGAGTACAGGTGACTGACGATGGGGAAAGTTTTAGGAGAATATTGAGGGATAAGTCTAGGGGGAGAGAAAAGTGATAAATCATTAATAGGCTTGAATATCATGATATGGAGTTTGGAATTTATCCATGAGATAACAGGAGGACCTTAACCTTAACACATTTAAATAGGGGTGTTATGTGGCCAGACTTGCTTCTTAGAACTTATTTGACTACAGTGTGGAAAGTCAAGATGAGGGCATGGGATTCTGTTAGGAGGCTATGGCAGCCAGCCCAAGTAAGAGCTATGGAGAATTACACAAAGGAAGTAGCACTGGGAAAAACATGGAGTGAAGAGGTTTATAAGAAGGTAGATTTAATGAGAGTTGGTGACTGACTGGATTGGGAAAGAAAAGGAGAACAACAGTGTCTCTAGGTTATTTCTTGGGCAATAGAGCTTGACCCTGTCTTTGAAAATAAGTTCCAAAAAATATACTTAATCTCATCACCACATTAATCCCCTGAGACATGAAATTTAACTTCCCTCATTCTCCTTGTTTCAAGTCTTGTAGTTTTTGTTTGTTTGTTTGTTTTGGAATAATGTCCTCTAATAATATTAAGTATACTTTTGAACACCAAAGGAGATTCTGTCATTGGCAAAAATCAAGCATTCTGGTGGGTTTTTATGGATTATCAGTGGCAACAGGAGCCCTTCTTCCTTCACAATTCAGGGAACTCTTCAGTGTACAGTGCTTTGAAAAGCACAGCTGTCCCCCTTGGGAGTGGATCTTGTGGTTTTGACACATCTCTATGGTGAGAAGACACATAATTCTAAAAGCCTGTTAAATCTTCTCTCCATCAAGACACCTACCAGCTAACTGGATAATTGAGTCAGGATCCTTCTTTTTTTTTCAATGAAAATGCCATAATTCTTCAAATACTACCTAAATTGCCGCCACACCCAGCAACACCAGCAGACTTTGATTTCTTCTCATCTCTCTTAGTGTCAGTCCCATCCATTTTGTCCATTTGTTTCATTAATTCAAGGATTTATTGAGCCACTACCATGTACAGGGCACTGGCATAGTCCTTGGGAATATAGAAGGGAATAAACCAAAGTGCCTGCATTCCTGGAACTTACATTTGGTGGGAGAAGGAAGGCACTGGGCAAGTAAACAAATAAATAAAACAATTTCAGAGACTGGAATGGTATGGAGAAAATAAAAAAGAGAAAGTGTTATTGGTGCTGGAGAGGGCTGGATAATTTAGACTGGTTAATACAGAGGGCCTTGGGACTTCCCTGGTGGTGCAGTGGTTAAGAATCTGCCTGCCAATGCAGGGGACACGGGTTTGATCCCTGGTCCGGGAAGATCCCATGTGCCGCGGAGCAGCTAAGCCCGTGCACCATAACTACTGAGCCTGTGCTCTAGAGCCCGCGAGCCACAACTACTGAAGCCTACGCACCTAGAGCCTGTGCTCTGCAACAAGGGAAGCCACCGCAGTGAGAAGCCAGCGCACCACAGCGAAGAATAGCCCCCGCTTGCCGCAACTAGAGAAAGCCCACGCGAAGCAACGAAGACCCAACACAGCCAAACAAACAAACAAACAAACAAACAAAAACAAAAAACCAGAAGGCCTTATTGAGTCTTGAGTGATCAGAAATAGAAGCTAGCTATTCCATGGCTTAGAGATAGAGCTTTCCGGACAGAAGTCCTAAAGAAGGAACAAGTTTGACTTCTCCAGTGTAGATGAATGCTGCAGTGTGTCTGGAGCATAATTTATATCCAGATGACTTATTTTATTCTCTACTTTTCCATGTTTGCACTCTGTGGGTTTCCAGGCTAATTGGATTATTTGCATACATATTGTTTCTTCTTAAAATCCTACACTCCTCGAGGGCAAGGGTATATCATACACTTCATTTATTTTCCCCACAACCTCTAGCACAATGCTAAGAACATTACTAGGTGCTCAATAAATTCTTGCTAAATTCAATTGAATTTGCAGTAATAGGATCATTTTTCGTAATACACAGAGCAAACAAAAGAAAAACCTACCAAACAACCCAGTGACACCATACAGAGGTTCAAAAACAGATTATATGTTTCCCCCCAAAGACTTGAAAGACACACTTTCATTTTAGTGATTGTCATCCTCTGATTTGTTAAAGTGTCATATGAGTTTAGGAAGTCATTTTCCATGACAGCTGTCCACATTTTTGAGAGAGAGGAATTTACCAGCACACGGCTTTGGTAATTACAAATGATTTCACTTACTGCTGAAAGACAAGAGCAAGAAAGAAAAGAAAATTTATTTTCTGTATTCAACACCTAACTCTCTGGGGACAAAGGCAGGAAGGGGGCAGTTTGTAGAACCTTGAGTCCAAGAGCAGGTTGTAGAACATTGAGTCCAAGAAGGAGTTGATGAGAGGGACTAAATCTGAACAACAATAAGCAGAAGGAGAGGAGACATTGATGAAAAAGTGGATCCAAGGCCAGAGGAGCTGATAACCCTAGGTTAGCTGAGTCAAAGGTAGAATGAAAAATAATGGGAGGCCAAGGAGTGTGGTTAGAGCTAAGCAGTCAGGTCTGAACGCCCAGACATTCATCTTGGAAGAAGAGTACCAGACAGTCAGAGTCACAGCATCATTTTTATCCTTATCCTTTGGCAGATGTAAGGATACACATTCTGCCCAGAACAGCTCACAGTGCTATGTTTTATTTCATGTTCATAGAAAAGAACAATGCATATAAATGCATAAAAGACCTTTACATAAGAAAGGAAGCTCTACTTTACTCGTAGTCAGAGAGATGCAAACAAAACAATACACCAAGATACCATTTTTCATCGTTCAGATTGGCAAAAAATTCACTGTTGGCAAGACTGTGGGGAAACACCATTTTTACACATGGCTGGTGGGAGTATAAATTGGCACAATCCCTATGGGGTGGGGAGAATTTGATATTATCTATAAAAATTATGAATGTATGTAGACATTGAACCACCTTGGGGAACTTAATCTACAGCTATATTTACACACAGATAAAATAATGTATGTACAATGTTACCTATTTATTAAATAGGAGAAATAGAAAACTCCCAAATGTCCAATAAACTGTGGTATAGTTATATAATGAAACACTAGGTGGCTGTAAATCAAACAATCCAAAGACTCTAAATCTCTAAAACAAAAGTAAAATGAAGACTTTCGCTATGCACTGCTGGGAAAGGTCTGCAACAGAAGAGCAAGCCCAGTTGTGTGTTTAATATGTGCCCTTTTCTGCAAAAAAAGAAGAAGAAAGCTAAGAACATGTGTTTGTATTTGCTTATATTTGCATGGGGAGCCTGGAGAAATACACAAGAATTCAATACATGTGGCTGTCTTCTAGAAGAGTAACTGAATGAATAGGGGACTGCAAAACTTTACATTGTACATTAAAATTATTTGGTTTTTGAAATATATGCAAGAATTACTTAAAGATATTGTAAAATCTTTGTCCTCTTGGCACTTATAGTCTACTAGACGAGACAGAAAATAAAGAGACAGTATATAACATAGTGTCTAATAATGATAATTACTAAGAATAAAAAGTAAAGTTCTGTAAGGGGGTGGATAGTGAAAATAGGTGCTATTTTAGATAAGGGATCAAGGAAGGCCACTCTAAGAAGTCAAGATGAAAAGAGAAAACTGAATGAAGTTAGAGGGGGCCATGTAGACAACTTGGGAAAGAATGATCTGGGCAGAAGAAGCAGCAGTTGCCAACATCACGCAACAGGACCATACCTATGACACTAGTGAAGATACAGCTTGGGACTTTTGGAGAGGTAGCCAGGGACAAGATCGTGTAGGACCTTATGGGTATTGGTCAGCGCTTTGGATTTTGTTCTCTATGTAGTTGGAAGACAGTGAACTTTCCATTGACACCCAATGCTCTGCCAGTTCTTCTAGTCCCTTCTCTATTCTGGCTCTATTTACCTTCCACCCAGCCCTGGTGCCGTGCTCACAGTAAAAATCCTCCCTTATCCTCCTGATGCTCCCTCTTGCCAATCTCCATCCTTGAACAACTTCCGCTATTCATTTTCTTTTCTCTGGTGGCAGAACAAAAGACACCCAATGAGACAATGAGCCCAATGCTAGGCTCCACCACAAATTCATGTTCTCCAACCTCCTTTGGGCCTGAGTATAGAGCCATGATTTTTTCACCTTCTATTAATTTCAGATTGCATCCATCACAGCAACGTTTCAGACGTCCTCCACTCTCAGCCATGCCCTCAGTCACCATACATTAGCTGACGACCTTACCTCCTGCTTTAACAAAAATTGAATTCACTGAAGTTCCCTTAATTGAACTTGCAGCTGTCTCCTCTTCCCCTACAAACCCACTCCACCCACCTCCCTCTGTGAGTGGCACCATCATTCACTCAGTTACCCAGTCAGAACCCTGGGAATCATCCCTGATCATCCCTGATCCCTTCAATGCTTACGTTCAAATAGTGCCTTAGCACTGTAGATTCTCTCTCCTAAATATATCTTAATGTTAGTCCCTCTCCTCCATTCTTACTTCTTCTGCCGCAGATTAGCTCCTCAACATCTCTTGTCTAGACTATTGCACTATTCCCTGACCCTAATCACTGAACACACACACACACACACAGAATTTCCAATAAATATAACTGCTTATATTCTTCCTTAGCTTAAATATTCTCTCAGTATCTTCAGGATAAAATTAAAATTCCTTGATAAGGAATACAAAGTTCTTTATAACCTGGTCTCTCTTTACCTGTCTGGGGAAACATTTCTAAACTTCTTTCTACTTCTACTTCCTCATCTGCAAAATGGGGATATTAATAAAAGTAACATCATGGGATTTTTTATGGACACAATGTTTGTCTCTCCCCCAAATTCCTATATTAAAACCCTAACCCCCAACATGGTGATTTGGAGGTGGGGCCTTTGGGAGGTAATTAATGTTGGATTAGGTCATGAAGATGGGACTCTAATGATGGGATTACTCACTTTATAAGAAAAGGAAAATCTTCCTTTCTCTCCCCAGCTCCCCACCAATGGGAACACACTGAGGAAAGACCAAGTGAGGACATAGTGAGAAGCTGACCATCTGCAAGCCGGAAAGAGAGCTCTCTCAGGAACTGAATTAGCAGGTACCTTGATCTTGAACTTCTTGGCTTCCAGAATGGTGAGAAATAAGTGTCTGTTGTTTAAACCTCCAGTTTATGGTGTTTTATTATGGCAGTCCAAGCAGACTAAGGGTTGTAAAGATGAATGGGAAACAACACATGTAAATTCCTCTGAAAAATACTTGACCATGGTAAGTGCTCTGAAAAGTTGGTTACTATGATTAGCATCCATTTTCAGCCCATGATCACCCCCTTCCCACCATATAACAGTCCCAAAAACTACTTGAAGTTTCTGACTAGCCTTTGCTCTCTTATGCTATGAGATGAATTGTCTGGAGCATCCATCCGTGTTTTCAGGACTCAGCACCCTAGGGCCAGAGTAAATATCTGAGTCAGACAGAACCATTGTATTGTCTTCATGCCCCAGTGGGATCCTTTCCCTTGAGTATAGGCAGAACCTGTGACTTGCTTGTAGACAGAATGTGTTATTATTTTGTACTTAATTATGTTATAAACGTTTGTAGTTCCCATCTTGCTGGAGTCTCTCTCTTCCTTGCTAACCTAACTTTGAAAAAGCAAGCTGCAATGATGGAGAGTGCCGCATGGCAAGAAACTGGAGGACATCCTCCAATGTTACCTGGCAAGAGACCGGGACCACTATTACTGCAGCCTACAAAGAACTGAGGGCTCTCAACAAGCATGTGAACTTGGAAGAGGATTTTTCCCCTGTCAAACTTCAGATGAGACCACAGCCCCAGGTGACATCTTATTTGTAGCCTTGTAAGAACTTAGAGAGGACCCAGCTAAGACCTGACCCACTGGGTGAAAATAATCATGTATCATTTTTAAGCTGTTAAATTTGTAGTAATACTATGTAGTAATAGATACCTAGTACATTATCCATCTGTACTTTCAAAACACTACAGCAGACCTTGATTACAGCTCTTATTCCTTGCTATTGGAAGTCTCTGCTTACTTTGTGTCTCCCCTCTGGCTTTGGAGAAATGTGAGGAGGTGATTACATCTTTCTCTGTACCCTGAGAGCCTTGCCTGCCGCATAGAGCCTTGTTGGTGCTTAATAAATGTTCATTGAATGCATTTCCCTCCTATAATAATTTTCAAATACTCGAAGACAATCAGTTAGATTCTTGATTGGGTGCAAGGGGATAAAACTTGTTTTGCAAGTGTATGAAACTGAAATAGATCACAGGGGGCCAAAAATGACAACTGCATGGTGATGTGTCCAGTGTCAGCTTTTCAATGGAGTCATCTTGATTAATGAGGTCCTTCATTTGTGCAGTCACTAGGAAAATGAAAAAAAAAGATCTATTTCCTCTTATAGTCTACTTTCAAAGGCACTGGCTTCTCATTATGAATAATCAAATACCATTGTGAAAGAAGGGCAAACTTGAAATGACTAACTTTTAGCTTTTAAGGCCTACTATTCAAGTGAAGAGTAAAATATTCCTTTTATAAAACTGATGTTATGATTTCACTTGGATAATTTAATGCTTTGAAAAATGACAGTGTTCTTGTTCAGTCTTCTGGTTAATGAATCTGTTTGAGGGGTCTCCTTGCTGAGAAAATTCCAAGGGTTTCTTAAAAAAATTTTTTTGGATTGAGTAGTATATTATATATATATATATATATACATATATATATTTATAAATGTGTTTCTCATGAAATTATAATACAAATTTTATGCAGAAACCTCAGTGACTCAGTATATTTATTTAGTGCTAATAGGTGATCAATACATATTTATTAAAGTAAATTAAATTCTAGTGTTTTTTGTAAGTACAGTGCAAAGATCAAGGTCTTTGGAATTAAATGATGCAGGTGTTTGTCACAGCTCCCACTGTTGCAAACTATATAACCTCAAGACCTGCTGCTGGTCTGTGGGTGTCCCTACTCCTTCTCCTGCACTTGAAGCCTAGTGAAGGATTATAACAGGCCTAGGAGTGTGTGATATGGGACCAATATCCCTGTTACTGTTTAACATAGTACTGAAGGTCCAGGTCAGTGTTGTGAGGAAAGAAAAAGAAATTATAGAAATGAGGATTGGAAGGAAAGATTTTTTAAAAAATAATAAAACCTGACAAACTGTTAGACCTAATAAGAGTTTAGCAAAATAGCTAAATACAAGACCAAAGTACAAAAATTAATAGCAGTTTCTACAAAAGCAATAAGCAACCAGAAAATTTAATTAAAGTAAAAACCATCCACAACAGCAACAAGTACAAAGAATTTTAACTTAAATGGAACATGCAAGACTTCTATGGAGAATATCTTAAAACTTGAATAAAAGAGAGAGAAGATGTTCTGAATAAATGAAGAGATATTTTATGCTTTTTGGTGGTTCTATCCCTTATGGAAAAGTAAATTCTTCTCCAGATTAATTCACACATATGCAATCTCTAAAATCTCAGTTGGATGTTTTGAAGAACTCAGTAAACTTAGTCTAAAATTTGTATGGAAAAACAAATGTCCCCAAACAATCAAGGCAACATTGAAAACCATAGTTAAGAAAGAAGGAATTGTCCTATTGATATTGAGATATATCACCAAGCCATGGTGAAGATGTCAGTGCTCACTGACTTAACCTATGGAGTTAAGGTCATCATAATCATTGTTTTGTTGTGTTGCATTGTGTACGTGAATTGTGACATGCTGATTCTAAAATCTATATGGAAGGGCAACAAGCCAATAATAGCCACAATACGCCTGATGGAGAAAAACTATGCGGGAGTGTGGCATACAAAATGTCAAAACTTATTATAAAGCTTTAGTAGTTAAGATAGTGTGTCATTATTGCAAGGATAGACAAACTGGTCAGTGGAGCAGAATATAGAATTCCTCAAGCAGACTCACAGATACATGGAAATCTAATGCAATTAATGGTGCTGGGAGGATCATTCATATGGATAAAAAAGACATTGAGTTTCATATCGTACCATATACAAAAATCAATTCCAGGTGGATAATACACTGTAAAATTTTGTGATTAAGAAGGATTCTTAAACAAGACTTTAAAAATGTAAAGCATAAAGGAAATTATTGATATATTCGTTGCATTAAGTTTAAGAACTTCTCTTCATCAAAAATGCTCATGAAGAAAATGAAAAGACAAACTATGCACTGGCAGAAAATGTTAACTGCTATACCAGTCAATGGACTAGGGGTCAGGATATATATACATATGAGAGAGAACTCCTAAAAATCGGTAAGAGAAGGACAAACAATAGAAAAAATACGCAAATGAAAGAGGAGGTGGTATGAATGAACAATAGGAATGAACAATAAACATATGAAAAGACATTCAATCCCATCAGTAGTTAAGAAAATGCAATTTAAAAGCACAATGTCAATCCATAGTACCCAATAAAATGGATAAATCATAGTAAGTTCATACAATGAAATATTATAGAGAAAACGAATGAACTACAGCTACATAATACAAAGATGCGTTGGCATAATGGAGGTAAAAAGGGCACACAAAGCGTTCTATTTCTTAAACTGGATATTGTGTACTTAGGGGTTCATTGTGCTGTTATTCTTTCCATCTTATACATACCTTATAAGATCCTTTTGTATTTAATAAACGTTTGATCTAAGCTATTTTTTAAAAGAAGGCATGAGTGTTTACAGGTGTGGAGATCTTCGTAGAATTTGTCCTGTGGGTCTGCATAGATGAGCAAGTAGGCCTGGGTAGGAATGCTTAATGTGAACCATGGGACTTTGAGGGCTCAGGAGGAAGTAGATTTTACCTTAAATATGCCTCATAAATTATATACTAAAATTGAGATTATATTTTATGGCTTAAAGTGACTGTAGGAGTTTTGCTTCCTTAAGAGAAGTCAAAGAAATCATGGAGCCTGACCATGTTTCCAGGTCGGGTGGAAAGAACTTTCTCACTGTGCAAATTTTAAAGAAACATTGGGAGACAAATGAAAATGCTTATGATTATACCCGATAAGTCCCACTCATTCAACCCACTTCATAGGGTGGTTAAGAAAATCAAATGAGATAATGAATATAAAATAGACCTGCTGCATAGGTAAGTGCAACAAATATTAGCTCATATAGTTATCATTACCTTATTATAGGGTGGAATTACACAGTTATTTATTTATTTATTTTTGCAGTACTAATAGAGAAATTTTCACATATATAGATCTACTAAAATGTAATCGTTGAACTTAGGAGAATTAAATTTACTAGATTTACCATCCATGAGAAATTGCAGGTATTGAAGTTTTTAATATTTGCAGTGTTCAGACAATGTGCTTAGTTCAGAACAGCCATCGAGGCATGCACCTTCCCCAGGAAGGGAACTGTGGAAACAACAGTCATTGTGTGCAAGTTGCCGCTACAAACTAATAGCTGACCTTTATTCTCAAATGCAGCCATCATCTCATTTTAACCTTTTCTTCCTAAATTATGTCTTAATTTATTACTTATTTGCTCTTTTAGGGAGACAGGCAAAGGGCTACTTGTGAAATTAAGAATTTAATGCACAAATTTTAGTTCTAGTTTTCATATTTTGTTTTGCTAAATTGGTCATAACACAAAAAGGCCAAAAAATAGATGGAAAAGAAAACAGAAATGTGGGGCAAATGCCAAGCCTCCAGTGTTGAGCCTAATACAGGATCACTGAGTAAAGTTAGGGACCTAATGAGAAATGTCAGGTATTAGTAATAATAATAAAATAAAGTAGAGATTTGGGGTACTAAATTGCATCTGTCTGTCCCTAGGGCATGACATTAGGATCATTTGAGGAAAAGGGGACAAGAAAAGATTTGAAGTGATTTATGTAATAAGTAATTTCAAAAGAGGGAAACAGATAGCCTTTTAAAATGTAAGGGAAGAAAAGATAAGCTCTACGTAGTGTTCCACCAAATGAGAGTTTGGCAAGTTAACATCCCTTCTGGGAAAAACAGTGCTTGGTATCCAAATGTTAGGAACTAAATATAGGCAAAATGTACATTTGTTTGTGTTACTGTTTTACCTCTTCCCTTATAGCCTTACTTTTATGCCTGATGCACCTTGATTATGTTCATTTTGAATCTTTATAGCGTTGTGCATAGAATGGAAAAAAGACAAAACCATACATTTGTTGATGACTTGGCTCCAAGATGAGAAAGAGAAATGATATTTTTATGTTTTATGTATTTCCTATGACTAAAAATGTGATTTTCAAGCTGTTATTGTCTTACAGATGTACTTATTCCCTATGGAGGAAAGTATGCTTCTCTTCTGATATTATTGAGATGATCTGCTGCTTCTGATCAACCCCAGGTCCCAAGTCTGGCAGAGAATTATTCAGATGATTGCCTTGATTTCAGGATGTGCCTAACCTAGGAAAACTCAACACTAAGCTTCTCCTTGCAAATCACTCTTGCCTCCGATTTATTCACCAGGTCACAGGTCCATAATCCACCATTCTACATCACTGCATAATCGAAGTGTATTCTTCTCCATTACTGTCATAGAATATCAATTCTGTAATCTGTTTGTAATTAGAACCACTCCAAAAATCTATCTTTTCTTTATCTCCTTCCCTCATGAACTTTATAGAAGAATAAACATGCCAGTATTATTCTTACCCACAAACAGAAATCAATCTCTACCAAATTCCCTGGTGTAATATGTATTAGCTTGTCACCAAGGACAAAATTTATATTTACTTAAAGATGTATTTTTCCACACAAAGCTTCTCAGATCTGCAGTAAATAAAAATGAATGCCAGTTTAAGCATTAAAAAAAAAAAAAAAAGAATCATTCTGAGAAATATAACCCACTTGTACGATGAAAAGTCATGGCATGAATGTACCATATGCCAATAGTGATGTGCCTCGAAGAATAATGAGTTCCGTTTTGGTGAGCTTGCTTTAACGTCCATTGACATTATAGCCAATATATTTACTGCTGGCTGGTGAACAAAGCCCTACTCCCAGGTTTTTGAATAATGGCGTAAAAGAAAGATGTGGCAGAGAGATGCTGTGTGCAATTTAGTATTTTTTTTTAATTGTGGCAAACTGCCTGGCTAATATCATTTTTTTTCTTTTTACATGCTTTGGAGTAATTTAACTTACAAAATTCCATAAATAAAATGTTATTTTAATAATTAATCCTGACATGTCAACTTCAAGGCAAGTCAGTCCATTTATAAGAAATCCCTTTATGTTTTTAGTTCAGATCAGATAAGCTCTTCTTAGGGGGTTATCTCTTTGAAGATGCCTATTAAAAAATAGCAGGATATAGCACATGCTATTTTCCTACAGCCATTTGTATTATTTTTACTTTTTGCTAGAATCATCCATACAGTAGGAGCAGGATAAATGCCCACGTCTGAGACTAAAGTATTTATTTAACTTGCAACGTGTTATATTTTCTTGATTAGAATTTACATAGTGTGTTACCTAGATTTTTCTTTTTAAGTCACTGTTTGAAGCAACCCAAAGCAGAAGTCAGCATAGGATGACAAAACTCCAAATGAAAAGTTAAATCTAGAGTAGGATAAAAGAGATTGTGTATTGTCTACCCTAAGTACTGTGAAATGTAATTAACTATTCAGGAAAAAAACCCAACAACAAACAAAAAAAGAAAACTAATTAGAAAATGAAAAGATTTCCTAACCACAGGCTTCAAGAAACTAATTATCAAAAGAAAACATTATATTAATGTTAACAATATCCATTTAACCAAGGTATTTTTTAAAGTGACATTCACTACAATTACAGCAATTAAACTAAAGTCAGATTTCTTTCTGAATTAGATTAAATAAAATTTTGCTTTTCTTTGAATATTTCATAAGCCAATTTTCAAAAGTCTGGTCTTAGAGAATAATGGAATACTAGCTTGTCTTATGGTTCATAATTTGCTTTTTGTATTACTGAAATTTACATGAGAAGTTAGAAATACTTGAAAGAGTGAGTGTCTAAATTTTCTATACAGGCTTAATGTGTTTATCATGCAAAAAAGTATACATTCACTCAATTTTTTTTTTAATTATGGCTGTGTTGGGTCTTCGTTTCTGTGCGAGGGCTTTTTCCAGTTGTGGCAAGTGGGGGCCACTCTTCATCACGGTGCGCGGGCCTCTCACTATCGCGGCCCCTCCCATTGCAGAGCACAGGCTCCAGACGCGCAGGCTCAGCAATTGTGGCTCACGGGCTTAGTCGCTCCGCGGCATGTGGGATCTTCCCAGACCAGGGCTCGAACCCGTGTCCCCTGCATTGGCAGGCAGATTCTCAACCACTGCGCCACCAGGGAAGCCCTCACTCAATTTTTATTGAGAGACCACCATGCTCCAAGAACTGTGCCAGGAACAGGGTATACAATGATGAATGAGACATATAAGGGTCCTGCTCTTACTGAGCCTAGATTCTAGTGGTGAAGGAGAGATAACAAATGAGCAAACAAATGCATAACAGTATTACTGATTGTGTTGTGTTTGAGAAATAAATCCATAGGGTGTTTTTTGTAAAGAATAAAATAATGGGAAGAGCACCAAGATATATAAAGTAAATATTAACAGACTTAAAGGGAGAAATTTAATGCAATACAATAATAGTAAGTGTCTAACATCCCACTTACATGAATGGATAGATCATCCAGACAGAAAATCTATAAGGAAACATTAGACTTAAACAACACGTTAGGCCAGATGGACTTTAGAATCTGTACAGAACATTCCTTCCAAAAGTAGCAGAATACATATTCTTCTCAAGTGCAGATGGAATATTCTCCAGGAGAGATAACATGTTAGGTCACAAAACAAATCTCAATAAATTTAAAAAGATTGAAATCCTATCAAGCATCTTCCCCAATCACAATGATATGAAACTAGAACTCAATCACTAGAAAAAAATAGGGAAAGCCACAAAAACATGGAGATTAAACAACATGCTACTGAACAACTAATGGTTCATCAAAGAAATCAAGGAGAAATCAAAAAATATTTAGAGACAAGTGAAAACAGAAATACAACATACAAAAATCTATGGGATATAGCAAAACTGGTTCTAAGAGGGAAGTTCATAGTAATACAGTCCTTCCTCAAGAAATAAGAAAAAACCAAGATAAACAGTCTAACTTTATACCTAAAGGAACTACAAAAAAGAACAAATGAATCCCCAAATTAGTAGAAGGATGGAAATCGTAAGGATTACAGTGGAAATAAATGAAATAGAGACTAACAAAAAAAAAAAAAAAAAGAAAAAAGTCAATGAAACTAAGAGCTAGTTCTTTGAAAAGATATACAAAATCGACAAACCTTCAAGTAGACTAACCAAGAAGAAAAGAGAGAAGACTCAAGTAAATAAAATCAGAAATGAAAAGAAGTTACTATTTATATTACAGAAATACAAAGGATCATAAGAGGCTACTACAGATAATTATATGCCAACAAGTTGGACAACCTAGAAAAAAATGGATAAATTTCTAGAAACATACAAACATACAAGACTGAATCATGAAGAAATAGAAATTTTGAATAGACTGACTACTAATAAGGAAATTAAAGCAGTATTAAAAAAATCTCCCAATGAACAAAAGCCCTGGACCAGACAGCTTCACTGATGAATTCTACAAAACATTCAAAGACATTCGATATGTATCCTTTTCAAAACCATCCCCAAAATTGAAGAGTAGGGAAACCTTCCAAACACATTTTACAAAGCCAGCATTACCCTGATACCAAAACATGCATTTCCTGTCTACCAAACCAGACAAGTATACCACAAAAAAAGAAAATTAGAGGTCAAAATCCTTGGTGAATATAGATGAAAAATTCACAACAAAATATTAGCAAACCAACTCCAACAATACATTAAAGAAAATCATACATTATGATCAAGTGGAATTTTTTTCCAAGGATGTAAGTGTGGTTCAACATCTGCAAATCAATCAACATACATCACATTAACAAAATGAAGGATAAAAACCATACAATTATCTCAGCTGATGCAGAAAATGCATTTGACAAAATTTAACATCCATTTATGATAAAAGCTCTCAACAAAGAGCATGTAGAAGGAATGGACCTCAATGTAATAAAGACTATATATGACAAACCCACAGCTAGCATCATACTTAATGGTGAAAAGCTGAAAGCTTTTCCTCTGAGATCAGAAACAAGACAAGGATGCTCACTCTTGCCATTTTCATTTAGCATGGTATTGGAAGTCCTAGCCATAGCAATCATACAGGAAAAAGAAATAAATGGAATTCAAATTGGAAAAGAAGGAGTAAAATTGTCGCTATTTGCAGATGACATAATACTATATATAGAAAACCCTAAAGACTCCACACCAAAACTGGTAGAACAAATAACAGTAATTAGTAATTTAGAATTCAGTAAAGTTGTAGGATACAAAATCAGTATACAGAAATCTGTGACATTTCTCTACACCAATAGTGAACCATCAGAAAGAGAAATTAAAAGAACAATCCCATTTACAGTTGCATCAAAAAGGACAAAATACCTGGGAATAAATTTAACCAAAGAGGTGAAAGACCTGTACACTGAAACCTATAAGAAACTGATGAAAAAAAATGAAGAAAACAAAAACAAATGAAAGGATATTTCATGTTCATGGATTGGAAGAATTAATATTGTTAAAATGTCCATACTACCCAAAGCAATCTATAGATTCCATGCATTCCCTATCAAAATTTCAGGTCATATTTCACAGGACTAGAAGAAATATTTCTAAAATTTTTATGGAACCATGGAAGATCCCAAATAGCCAAAATAATCTTGAGAAAGAAGAAGAAAGCTGGAATTATCATGCTCCCTGATTTCAAACTATACTACAAAGCTATCATAATCAAAACAGTATGGTATTGGCACAAAAATAGACAGACAGATCGATGGAACAGAATTGAGAGCCCAGAAATAAACCCCCACACATATCAACAATTAATTTACAACAAAGGAGCAAAGAACATACAACAGAGAAAGGACAGTCTCTTCAATAAGTTGGGAAAACTTGACAGCCACATGCAAAAGAATGAAACTAGACCACTGTCTTACACCATACTAAAAATTAACTCAAAATGGATTAAAGACTTGAATGTAAGACATGAAACCGTAAAATTCCCAGAAGAAAACATAGGTGGTAACATCACTGACATCAGTCTTAGCAATGTTTTTGTGGATCTTACTCCAGGGGCAAGGAAAACAAAAGTAAAAATGAAAAACTGGGAGTACATCAGACTAAAAACTTCCTCATAGCAACAGAAACCATCATCAAAACGAAAAGACAACCTACTTAATGGGAGAAGATATTTGCAAGTCGTATATTTGATAAGGGGTTAATATCCAAATATAAAGAACTCATAGAACTGAACAACAACAACAAAATCAACCTGATTAGAAAATGGGTGGTGGATCTGAATAGACATTTTCTAAAGAAGACATGTAGATGGCCAACAGGCACATGAAAATATGTTTAACATCACTAATTATTAGGGAAATATAAACAAAATCACACTGAGATATAATGTCACACTTGTTAGAATGGCTATTATCAAAAAGACAAGAAATAAGAAATGTTGGAGAGGATGTAGAGAAAAGGTAACCCTCATACACGATTGATGGGACTGTAAATTGGTATAGTCACTATGGAAAACAATATGGAGATTCCACAAAAAATTAAAAAGAGAGTTACCATATTACCCAGCTATGCTACTTCTGGATATTTATTCAAAAAAACATGAAAACATTAATTCAAAAAGATATATGCACCCTTACGTTAATTGCAGCATTAGTTACAATAGCTAAGATATGGAGACAACCTAAGTGTTCATCAGTGAATGAATGGATAAAGAAGATGTGGTATATACACACAATGGAATACTACTCAGCTGTAACAAAGAATAAAATCTTGACACTTGTGAAAACATGGATGGACCTTGAAGGTGTTATAAGTAAAATAAGTCAGATGGAGAAAGACAAGCACTGTATAATATTAATCATATGTGAAATCTTAAAAAAAAGAGCAAACAAACAAAATTAAATGAAAACAAACTCATAGATACAGAGATCAGATTAGCAGTTACCAGACAGGAAGGGGGTTGGGGATGGGCAAAATGGGTGAAGGGAGTCAACTGTATGGTGATGGATGATAAGTAGACTTTTGGTGGTGATCATTCTGTAGTGTTTACAGAAGTCAAATTTTAATGCTGTACGCCTGAAATTTATATAATAAAACAAAAATATATATGTAGGAAAACAGCAGAATAAACTACTGAATGAGTTTTAAATGTTTGCTTCTCTGAAGAAGAAATTGAAGGGAGGTAAGACATGAGATAGAGAAAAATAGCTTTTGTTTTGAGCCCTGTGAAAATAATTGACTTTTAAAATTATGTAAATATAGTGCAGTCATAAAATTAAATTCAAATGAAGTATACTATCATATTAAAAAATAATAAAAAGATAGGGCCCTACTTAGATTTAATGCTTAAGGAAAGACTCTTTAAGTAAGTGGCATTTAAGATGAGACTTGGATAAGAAGCTGGTCATTTGAAGAATAACCCAGATAGAAGAAGAACCTAGTAAAATTGTCTGGAGACAGGTAAGAGCTCTCTCCAGAGATGGCCAGCAGAAGATCATGTGGCCAGAGTGGAGAGTGAGGTATTTATGACACAAGTGGAGGTTGAAGAGCTAGTTCAAGTCTCATCCATGCATGCGGAGCCCTGCAAGCAGGGTAAAGAATTAGGATGTGATTATTTTATTCTGAGAGCACTAGGAAGCTACTGTGGTCTTTTGCAGGTGTGGAGGAATGGTATAAATGAATTTAAGATTGACATGATTACTCTGACTACTTTGCAGAGAATGTCCTGAGTATCAAGGGGGATCTCTTCCACCATGTGAGGTTACAGCAAGAAGACGAACATATACGAAACAGGAAAAGGGCTCTCACCAGGCACTGAATCTGCTGGTGCCTTGATCTTGGATTTCCAGCCTCTAAAACTGTAAGAAATAAATTTCTGTTGTTTGTAAGCTAAAAAAAAAAAAAAAAAAAAAAATAGGGGAGGGGAAAGATCAGTTAGGAGATGCTGTAGTGGTCCAGGTGGAGGGATTTGGGTTTGACTTGGAGTGGGGCCAATGGAGATGGAGAGAAATAATTGATGTGCAATAACTTTAAAGCAGAATTGACAGGACTTACACCAAAGGCTTGAATGTGAATTGCAAGGGAAGGGACTAAATGTAATACCCAGTTTTCAGAAGACTGGGTATCTTTCTCACTTGCAAAGGAGAAAGACAAACTTTCCCCTTCCATGTAAATTACATGACATTTGAGTTTGGTGAATGGAAATGCATCAAAATGTAATATAACTAATGTATTGATAATTTCAGAAGAAATATTACGGACAGTCATATATTATACTATGAAGAATAAAAGTACTGTGCATTTTAATTAGCAGAGCATTTGCCCTCAGTTCTACAATTTTCTTTGTTATTTGGCAAATTAATAGCTTTGCATTAAAGTTTCTTTTTCTGTAACAGTGTTGATAATGACATTTTTCCGGGCCCAAGTGTGAATGACAGAAAACAAATGTCATCATTGACCTATTTCATACTGATAAAATCATTACAAAAATAATGTCAAACTTACCAAACTATTATGAAATGCTTACAATAGTATGTATGAAAGTGTAACACGAAGTACTAAGAGAGAAATAAGCTTATTTTGATATGATCTACCTGACTTCCAAATTTGAGCATTCTGTTACATCAACTTATAAAGACAGTTTTTGTATCAATGACCAACAAGAGTTCATATTCATATTTCTACCAGGAGACGGCCTCTTAATGCCTTGTATTACAAAAGAAAACATTCACTGAAATAATAGTAATTAGCTTTTTTCTTTTTGGCCTGGTGAAAAATTTTTTATGAATCCTCTATAAAAATACTATTATATAAAATAACATATTTATATAAATAAAATGTTTTATGTTAGAATGTGTAAAAGTGTATTTTATTTTATTATTATTTTTTAACATATTCTTTCTCTTTTTAAAAAAAATTTTTATTAATTTTATTTATATATTTTTGGCTGCATTGGGTCTTCACTGCTGTGTGCGGGCTTTCTCTAGCTGCAGCGAGCTGGGGCTACTCTTTGTTGAGGTGCGCAGTCTTTTTACTGCGGTGGCTTCTCTTGCTACAGAACACGGGCTCTAGGCGCACGGACTTCAGTAGTTGCAGCATGCGGGCTCAGTAGTTGTGGCTCACAGGCTCTAGAGCACAGGCTCATAGTTGTAGCGCACGGGCTTAGTTGCTCCGCGGCATGTGGGATCTTCCTGGATCAGGGATAGAACTCTTGTCCCCTGCATTGGCAGGCGGATTCTCAGCCACTGCGCCACCAGGGAAACCCTAAAAGTGCATTTTAAAAAATTAATGTATTATATTTTTTCTAGACAAGAACTTTTCTCTTTTACTTCACTCCAAACGCACATTATTTAATGATGTATTAATGGGGTTTATTAGTAAATTTTCCTAATATTTCTAAACCTCCCCTGATTTTCAATCTATTGACATTTTTCCACCACAAGGTAAAAATAGAAATTAAAATAGAAAGCACTCTCTGAAAGCCACAAATTATGATCATCTGAATGAAAAATTAAGTGTGTGTGTATATGTGTGATCCAGGCACAGCAGAGTGCATAATTTCAGGAGGAAGAGGTCTTAAAGGGAACATAATTCTATGTTGGACCAAGTCTTTATGACTATAACCCCATTAGCTAATTATACTGTGTGCTGAAACACATTACTGAAATCTATTATGTGAAATAAAACTTAGTACTGAAGCATAATTTCCACATACTGTGGAGAGTTAATTATTAAATATATTATCCATTGCACAAAAACAGTGTGGATAATGATGTTTTTGCAGGTCCCAAGTGTGAATGACAGAAAACAAATGGCACCATCAACTTAGTTCACACTGATAAAATCATTTTATTAGATTTTACTTCTGTAGTACATACCTTTTTAAAAATACAGAAAGTAATACATTCTCACTGTGTAAAATGGAAAAAATATAGGAAAATATTGCCAGTCATCCCTGTCCTCACCCTCCCATCCCAGTGTTAAAATTTTGCAGTATGTGTTTAGATATTTTATATGTATTGCTCCTGTATTTTAAATTTATAATTAAATTTAATTTTTAATAATAAAAATGTATTTAATAATAAAATATATTTATTTTAATAATTTAATTAAATTAGTATTTTATTTATTTTTATAAATTAAAACTACAGTTGATCCTTGAGCAATGGGGGAGTTAGGGACGTTGACCCTCCAATGAGTTGAAAATCCAGTTGAAAATCTGTATAACTTACAGTTGGCCCTGCACATGCATGGTTCCACATCCATGGATTCAACCAACTACGGATTGTATAGAACTGTAGTATTTACTGTTTAAAAAAATCTGCATATAAGTGGACCCATGCAGTTCAAACCTATGTCATTCAAGGTCAGTTGTACAGGAGCAATACATATAGTGCATATAGTTTTCTATTCTACTTCCCTCACTTCACATTGTATTGAGAAAATTTCCCCATGTAATATAATATCTTTTAATTATGATTTTATTTGGTATATAATTTCCTCAGAAGTTCTCTTAGAATTTCATTGAATTTATTGATTTATTTGTATAAAATTATTATCTTCATAAAGAACATTATTTCCATCCAAGCAGATAGCATTTTCTTCTTTATTTAAACATGTTTTTAAAATCTCAGTGGTATCCTATTCTTTGTTTCACATAGGCTATGCACATCATTGTTCAGTTCATTGCTAGGGTTTTTCCTTGCTCTGTGGATAAGAACTCTTATTCTATTCTGATTTCTAACTGGTTATTGCTGGTAGAGAAGAAAAGCTATTAATTTGTCTATTTATTTTGTCAGCAGCCACCTTCTTAAATTTGCTTACAAGTTGACTCTCTGGGGTTTCCTGGTTAGAAATATGTATCATAAGTAAATAATAAATTATTTCACTCTTTTTAGGTATTTGTGTCTCATACTTTTCTTGACTTACTGCATTAGCTACAGTTCCTAGAATAATGTTAAATTATAGCTATGATAGCAAGTATCCTTGGTGATGCGATTAATGATAATTCTGCTAATGTTTCATTGTTGGCTATGATATTTGCCAGCTGTCTTTACACAGCTATTCTTTCTCTTATTAAAGAAATTTCTTTCAACACCTTACCTATAAGAATTCATATATTTAAATCAAGAAGAGTTGTTAGATTTATCAAAATATCAAAATTTCTCTGGATGATCATATACTATCTTACCTATAATCTATAATAATAATGTTAAGAATAAAAATAACCAAAATATATTCAAAGTTAATACTTACCAGCTACTGAGCTAAGCATTACATAAAATATTTCATTTATGGTTACCAAAGGGGAAAGGGTGGGGGGATAAATTAGGAGTATGGGACTAATAAATACAAACGTCTATACAAAAAATAGATGAGCAACAAGGATTAACTGTAAAGGACAGGGAAATACACTCAATATTTTGTAAGACTCTATAATGGAAAATAATCTGAAAAAATAGATATATATGTAACTGGATCACTTTGCTGTACACCTGAAACTAACACAGTATTGTAAATCAACTATACTTCAATAAAAAATTTTCATTTAATCCTTATACCAACTCCATTAGGTATATACTATTATTATCTCCAAGTAATGGTGACTGTATTCACATTATAGACTTAAGTTTCTAGTAATGAAGTATGCTTACATCGGGAAATAAACCCTACTTGTTTGTAGTGAATGATTTGTTTGCTATATCACTTGACTCTGTTTACTAGTATATTATCTATATATTTACATCTATAGCAATACAGACCTCTGCTAATAACATTACAGACATTTAATTCTAATCACAATCCTATGAGGGAAATAGGATAATCTCCATTTTCCAGGTGAAGAAACGGGCAAAATGAGAGCATAAAGAGGTAAAAATTTTTTCTAAAGTTGCATAGCTAGTAAATAATGAAGCTGAGATTTCAATCCAGGTAGTAGAAAATTAAAAATAAAGAAGAAAATGAAAAGAACAATAAAAACCTTTGAAAAGCTCAGTATTATGGATTGTATGTTTGTGTCCTTGCAAAATTCATATGTTGAAACCTTAACCCCCAACATGATGGTATTTGAGATGGTGCCTTTGGGAGGTAATTAGATCATGAGGGTGGGGCATTCATGGTGTGATTAATGCCCTTATAGGAAGAGACACACATGAGAGAGTTTGTGGAACATTTTCGGTAGCTTCCTAAAAATGAGTTAGTTAGTGGTAAGTATTTTTAGGGAGAGTTCATGTCTGAAAATCTATTTATTTACTCTCAGACTTAGAATGCATGGATATATCTATCAGTAGCCAAAAAGGAAAAAAAAATTATGAATACAAGCTTTGGTGTCCCACTGACTTTGAAGCAGTAAACCTTAAGTGGCTCAATTTAACCAAGTTAAATATAAGTAATACTGTTAGAAAATAAGTACAAAATATTTAATGGAAGAAGTGTTTTGTCCATGGTATATAAAGAGCTCCTAAAAATCAATAAGAAAAAGACAAACCAAAAGAAAAGAAAGGAAAAAAATGCGGTAGTTTCCCCTTATTTGTGGTTTCACTTTCCAGTTTCAGTTACTCACGTTCAACTGCAGTCTGAAAATATTAAATGGAAAATTCCAGAAATAAACAATTCATAAGTTTTAAATTCTGAGTAGTGAGATGGAATCATGCACCATCCTGCTGTGTCCTACCTGGCATGTGAATTGAACCTCATCACAAGAAATAAGAAAAATGAGTACAGTACAATGATGTATTTTGAGAGAGAGAGTGAGAGAGAGAGAGACCACATTCACATAATTTCTCTATAATTGTTCTATTTTACTATTAGTTAGTATCGTTAATCTCTTACTGTGCCTAATTTATAAATTAACCTTTATCATAGGTGTGTATGTATGGAAAAAAAAACAGTGTATATAGGATTCAGTAACATCTGCAGTTTCAGTCATCCACTGGTTGGGCGGGGTGGGGGGGGGGTCTTAGAAAGTGTCCCCTGTGGATAAGGGAG
Source organism: Balaenoptera acutorostrata (assembly GCF_949987535.1). Classification (NCBI taxonomy): domain Eukaryota; kingdom Metazoa; phylum Chordata; class Mammalia; order Artiodactyla; family Balaenopteridae; genus Balaenoptera; species Balaenoptera acutorostrata. Next base: position 24,175,088 of record NC_080074.1, read on the forward strand.
GGATGGGATACTGTAACAGAAAAAGAATAAGTGGTTTCGGTGCAAATTACTCAGCATTCAAAGAAATACAAATGAAACCAAAAATAAGAGAATGTTGGTCTTATCAAATTTGCAGAATACTTAAAAATACTTAAAAACTGATGGTACCCATACTTGTAAGGGTGTGTAGAAACAGGCACAAACTTTCAGAAAACAATATTGAGTATCTATTAATTTTTAAAAGAATCAACCTTTCTAGAAACTTTTTCCTACAGAAATACTTCCACATTTTACATATAAATACATAAAAGAATAGTCGTTGCAGTATTTTTTGTACTAACTCCAAGATGGAAATAACAGAAAAGTTTATCTCTAGGAAAATTGTTAGAAATATGAGAAAATTCTTTTAATGGATTACTTATATGCAGCCATTAAAAAAGGAAAGAACAGAATAAAAGAGAGAGAAAATAATATTGATGATATGAAAAGATGATTAAGATAATTGATAAGTATAAAAATCAAGTTGCAGAGCAATTATGTAATATGATCTCATTTAAAAATAATAATAAATTAGAGAAGAGCACCTAACTTTTCAGAGAGTTACCTTTGGGAATGATATTCACTTTTTATATTAGTTCCATAATGTTTGCATTTTACATAGCTGTACAACATTTGTATTCTGAAGAAAGAATATGATGATGTTAAAAAATAACAAAAGTGATTTCTGGGTCCTCTTTGATAATCTTTTCTAGTATTTTAGTCACTCTTGGGAAGATCTCTTTTCTTTTTCACTGTCTCATGGTAAGCATGCATGGTCTTTGTTTTCTTACGGAGTTGAGGTGAGAATAATTGTGTCCTCATTTGATATTTGAAAACAAATGTTATCACAACTCCTTTAACCTTTCCTTTTGAATTTTTAGTATTTCATGATTTCAAAGAAAGGTGACAAGATAACTTATTTTAAGAAGCTGTAGGATTCAAGCTAATTCACTTATTTTGGATATTAAATTGTATCTTTACTTTCAAGTAAGGACTAGATTAGGAAGTACCTTAAGAACTAATCTAACTTCCCCATTAATTAGTTTTGCTCTTTGAGCAATATTGGCCTAAATCTAACTGTAAATAAGGAGTTAGCAGTAAAATTTTTCCTCAGGCAAAATCTCATTTAACTCTTTAAGGGCAGGGGTTATAATATATAACTTGAAATGTATGCACTCTAGATACTTTCAAAAATAAATGAGAGAAAAATAAATAAATAAATAAATGAGAGTAAATAAAAGGAATTTATATTACAAATCATGTTTTAATATATATCCCTTTGTGCAAATATATCATTATAGAGCTATGTGTGCACTTCCTAAATGCATTGTCCTGGTTGTTCCATTTTGGTGAAATTGTGGTGTTTTGGTAATTTTCCAGTGGACCAAGAAATTGGTTGGATTGCCAATGTATTTTTTTTTTTTCCTTTTGTATAAATCTGGTCATCCTTGTTCAGAAATAACTGCTGCTAGACTTCAAATTTAAATATGTATGAAGGGGGAATTTCAAAACATGTCCTGTTGTGGAAGGAAGCACACACTCTTGCTTGATTTGTCTCGTGGGAATCTAGGAAGCACTTTTCTCACCTTGTTTTCTCATCTAATTTGTACAAATACAAATTTCATTAATATTTAAACCTAGATATTAAAAGATACCAAATTTCATACACAAAGCCTTTGATGTGCAATGTTTCTTTGTGGATCTGTGCTTGCCAGCCTTGTTGTCTGCACCGTAACTTGACAAACCCATCAATTTTGACTAGAAATATTCAACTGGAACTCAACCTAGGTCTCTAGGGGATCATGTGATGCAAACACGGGGTAATAACTGGGAAGTCAACCGTTCTAAAGAGAGGCTTGGGAGTAGCTTGGGTCCAAACTGGGAAGAATAGTTTAGATTCTGAGTGCTTCTTAGAAGTGAAGAGAACCGGCTGGATGGCTCCTACAGGCAAGCAGTCTAGGATCAGTTTTTAGGTAGTGAAAAGCTAACAGACAGAGAACAGACAGGAGGCTGAGGGTAAAGTCCTGGAGTCTGATAAAAATGGGTGAGTTCACATGATTCAGAAAGTGTACAATTGCTCAGCTTTCCTCTGATGCTCTCTTCCGAGGACATATGATATGGAAATCTCTGTTCTAGATGTGGGGGACAGCTGTGAACAGAAGACACATAAGCTCTGTCTTTGTGGAGAAAATGTGCTAGCAGGAAAGACAGGCATCAAACAAATAATCATAAGGTGCTGTGAATTTAAAAAAAGAGGACGAAAGAAAGAAAGTACAGTGTGCTACGGAAACATAAAACAGATGGACCTACCTTTGGCTGCAGGGTCTCAGAGAAAGTGTCTCTGGAAGAGTATTGTTTAAACTGATATCTGAAGCATGATTGGCATTAGCTAGTTCAGAAAAGGAAGGAATGGACATTCCAGGAAGAGAATGTCCCAATGCTTCCTGTCTGGATAGGGAAGTGTTGGTACAGTCTCACAAAAAATTCCATTGGTCTCTGTCATATTGTGCTTTGAGTGTCTTCACTGACAAATAGTGAACTCCTGGAGGAGAGTGTGTGTTAGTTATTGTTGAATCTCCAGCACCTAGGGCAATGCCTGTACATAGTAGACCTTCATTAAATGGTAGGTGACTATATAAAACATTTCTGTTGATTGAGATGGCTACAAGAAGGTCCATTTTCTCCCTGGTACTAAGTCTGAACTTTGGGTAAATGTCCATTGCATAGACAGTAATGCCTCAGCTTTGTTCTCAAGATCCATGTTGTTGGGTTTCCCAAAGTTGTGGTTAATATTGAGGACACATTATGGAATGTAATTTTCTATTCATTTATCATCTTTCCATTACAAATTAGAACTCTAATACAGTATCTGTGAATAAGATATATTACTTTAAAATAAATTAATTAACATTTTGAAGTGTTGTGCACATGCCACAGGAACATTTTAAAGTATAAAATTGGAAAACAATATAAAATTTATTTAAAAATATGTATTGATTTTATTGATTATTGTTTCAACATTTCCTTAATTTAGGCTTACAGATTCATAGAGCAATCTTTGATAGTGGTATGAATTGTGTTTTAATGATAAAATCCAAAAGTCCTTGGGAAATACACCTACACACACACATTTATATGTATATATATTTCTAGTACTGTGGGGTTTCAGAGCTACATGGAATCAAAAATTTTAAAGAAATTTTCTCTCTAACAATAAGAACCTAAGTACTTTCACACTTATCAGAAAAAATAGATTAATTGTCTTAGTAATAGTCTTTTTAGGTATTTGACTATATCAATATTCCCTTTTTTCTTATTTGAAATTGATGGAAAAATGACAAACATATATAGTGTGAATCACTGGTCCAAATATAAACCTCATGCTGGTCTTTGTTTTCTAAAGCATAGTTTTCTTCAAAGCTTTTAAGATAACCAAAAAAAAAAAAAAAAATCCAATTTGAGATGTCCTCCAAGTTTCTCTCACTCATACCTTAAACCAAAAACACCCTTAAACAGAATATAGGAAGATTTTTTAATGATCTCTCAGTTTCTTCCAAATGACATGGTTTTCAGAAATCATCTTTGCTTCTTTATTTTGAAATCTGCATCCCAACAGGTTCTGTTTTTAATTATGCTAAATAGGAGGTTCTTCAATGTACAGAGATTACTCTGCAGGTTAAAGTAAACCAGACTTTTAAATAGTTTCTAATTAAATTTGTCTCCATACCAACTGATTCACATAAGGCTCTGTCTTGGCCTTATTCATTTCTGAGTCTTCAGGGCTGAGCTCTGTATCTAGCACATAGTAAATGCTCAATAAATGCTTGTTAAATAAATGAAAGCATGGACTGTGGATACTAAAATCTTTTAGAATATCTGCATTATTGGAATTTTATGTAGTTCAATTAGAATGTCATTTGAGCTTCTCAGTTAAGAGGTTCTATAAAGACATCATCAATAATAGTAACAGGCTTTATTGTTTGGGAGTGAAAACATATCTTGCTGTTTCTTTAATGACTCATATGGCACAGTACATAATGTTTCTATTTGATAATGAAACATTGCATCTTCTAGACAGTATGTGAGACATGATGACTTAAGTGGCTGTGTTTAAAAATAACTTCCAAGCAGCTTCACTAAAAGAGCATGCCATACAATGAGGACTAAGTGAAATGTTTGGTTTTCAGGATGAAATTATTGGTAGCAAGTCTAACTTATTTTTATTGTGAGTAAAGCATTTATATGCCTATAATTTCACTCACTGATTTAAAACAAAATTTCATTACAATAAAGTATAGGATAAGTGACTGTTCCTTATTTGTTTTTTTAATGTACTATTTAAGTCCATAGACAGAATGGATAAAAAGTGTCTACTTTTGGTAAGTAAAATATTGGGTCTAAGGAAAACCACCAAATACTACACTCAAACAATGTTTATTCATGCAAGTAGCATGATTATATTAACAGGATAGCCAAGTGCATTTTAACAAGGGAGAGGATGAGAAGAAAACTCGGATTTCTTGAACACCCACTATGTGCTGGTTTTATTGAAGTGTTTTAGTTGGTTCAGGATGCTATAACAAAAATAACATAAACTGGGTGGCTTATAAACGACATTTATTTCTCACAGTTCTGGAGGCTGGGAAGTCCAAGATCATGACACCAGCCGATTTGTGGTCTGGTGAGAACCTTCTTCCTGGTTCATAGATTTCGTAGCCTTCTCACCATGTCCTCCCATGGTGGAAGGAGCAAGGATCTCTCTGAAGCCTCTTTTATAAGGCACTAATCCCATCTGTGAGGGCTCCACCCTCATGACCTCAGCACCTCCCAAAGGTCACATCTCCTAATGCCTTCACTTTGGAGGTTAGAATTTCAACATATGAATTTTTGGGGACACAAATGTTCAGACCATAGCACTCATAAAATCCTCATACCCCAGGTGAAATCCAGATGGGTGAGTACAGGCCCTGGGTTATAGGCTTGGAGCCACAGACATTGGGGGATGTTTGGTGGAGGGTGTGAAGTGCACACGTACACCTGAATCATTGGCATGGGCTCCTGGGGGCCACAGTACATTTGCCATCTTCCAAGCCTGTACCATCACAGTCTCTCTGGGGCATAAGATCCACTTTTCTTCTTTCTTGGATCTTTTCATTGTATGTATTGGTGTCTGGCACCTTGCTGGCCAAAGTGAGTGCTGATCACCAAGCAGTGCTATCTCTCTGCTAGAAGTCTTCAAAGAGATTACATTTACAATGATTTAAAGTAAGCTGGGACTTTTAAGAAACCTCTGCTGAAGGAACACCTGCAGGTAAAGCCCATACTCATACTACCCTCTGAAGTGCATACTATCACTGTTTGGTAGATAAGGTAACTGAAGTTATAAAAGTCTGAGTAACCTGTCCGTGTTCACACAGCTGGCAAGCAGAGGAGCTAAACTGAAGTCTGAAGACGGCTCTGTTTCTCCACCTCCAGTCACTAATGGGGGGCCTTGAGCCATTCATGACACACCAGTTGCCTGAAAAGAGGTGAGGGAATCCTCCTATGTCTAATGCCATATCAAACTGAAAAACTCCAGTTTCAACCCCACTTGCTTAAGTATTCAAGTATTTACTTGTAGGGACCCTGCATTGCTCCGTGGAATATTGAAAAAGAAGGTGGGATCAAGAACACACCTTTTGCCAAGACAGCATGGCCTCCCACCTGTGGGAAGAACGTGATGATGAGTTGTGATAAAGAGCTGTGACCAGATTCCAGGACTGTCTTGTCCTCACCACATCACAAGCAACACAGAGCTAATTGTCCAAATATCTGCCCACGAATCTTGTCACCGTGTATGCAGTTCATTAAGTGTGTCTTCTCAGGTAAGATCACAAGGAGGGCCTGCCTGGTAAACAAATCTCAGCTCCACTAAAAAGTAGATTAGAAAGAATGGTCCAAGTCAAATGGGAAAGGGGCTTGAATTGCACACTGATTGGAAGAAAACCTATCCTAGCTCTGTGTTTATGCTTCTGAGCTTAATTGGCTGCTGCCAATATATTTAAATGCCAAAGGGTGTGCAAATACCCAGACTCTTCTTTTTTTTTTTTTTTTACCCAGACTCTTCTTACAACAAAAAGGTACCTTGCGTTTAGATAACCCTTCCTCATTTACAAAGTATGGTTGCATACCTGATATACTTAGAAATATAGTATAGCCTGGTCTGAAAGCTATGTTGTCAATGCACTTGAGTTTCTTCCTAATTAATCCATCCCTCTTATTCCACAGAATTTCAAATGTAGAATCATTCTCTTATTCTCATATTCCAAATAACTCCTGATAACTGTGAAAAGATAGAGCCCCTGGACTGAGGTAGAAGTAAACAAAGATATCTAACTCCCTGCATTAGAGACACATAAAAAATATGTACTTCCTCAGAAGGAAGGAACAAAGGAGAACCATCTCACCACCATCCTAATGCAAAACCAGATATGACATGCAGTACACACCTTTTCTTTTTCACTTCCTGAAGTTAGTTCCCCATTGTCCCCTTTACTTCATCACTTTCTCACATACACGATAGGTTTTGTATTTCATTATCCAAAAGAAAGTCAAGATGCCACTCGGCACTTGATGTTAAGGCAATAAAGACTTAAAGATAAAGCATAACGATATTAGGTATAGAGGTGTTTGGTTTTGCTTTTGTTTGCAAGTTCAGGGCTATGGTGAGTAGTGGGATTTTCAGGGTGCTGAAAGAAGCCTTTGTCTTCTTCAGCTTCACCCCATCTGGGTGACTCAATATGTCTGTTCATCACACAGCACAGTAGAGAGCATGTAAAACAGAGTGGGTTAGATACACCAGTCTGGGTTTAGCAAATTGCGGCTACAGGCATCTTGAGGAGTCTATTGGAAAGTGTCAAAATACCTGGCAGTTGATTAAAGAACACTTAGAGTGAACTTTATGCCAACACATTTGCAGAGACTGAGAGTTATCTGCAAAAAGAAATGAAGATTAATACAAAGATACTACCAACCTCAGCACGGATTGTGAGAAACATACACAGGAAACCAGGAGAGTCTGAATGAAGAAGCCTTAATAGATGAAACTTTTCTTTTGACCTCATTGGTTAAGGGTTGTCATCAGTTTCTAAGTGAGGACAAATTGGTAGTTTATCTCAGAATTTAATGGACATAGAATTTATCATTTGTTATGTATGTATAATGATGTCCTAGTCTTTTTGTAGTGTGTATTCATGTTATTCTGAACCATTTCTTTTGTCTTGCTGAAGTCTAGAGTTAAAGCCCCTCCTGATGGTATTTTATATTGATTCCTCTAGAATAGACTCTCAAAGCCTATTTCAGTTAAACTTCTGGGATCCAGAGTGGGTGGGTATAAGCAGTTAAGCAGCCCTTCCTTCAAAATGTTGCCGTAATGGGGCTTAATTTTGTGGGTGTGCTACCTGCACATCAAGGCACTTAAACTTTTTATGGATCTGCTGTTGTTTAGTATAACAAAAACATGTAATTATAGAATTTTTCGTCCCGTTTTCTTCTGATATTTAAATAAGCTAGCATCTTTATCTGCTTCCAGGAGGCATAGGGATTCTCTCACACATTTTAGAAAAGGGTAAACAGACAGATAGAAGTAAAATGACTTGCTTAGAGGCACAGTGGATTCTCTGAAAAATGGAAAACTGATATCAGAAGTCCTTCCCTTCAGGGCTAATTCTCGATTGCACTTTCTTCCTGAGCAAATATACCAGAATCAAATCATCCCTCATCCTTGTCTTAACAACATCTACTTATGTAAGCTCTGTAAATTCAAAATCCTGACAAGAAAAAGGACAGAACATTTTTAGTTGTGACCCACATGATTTAAAGTTAGCTGGAAGGCTGGCAAAACACAGTGTCATGCTGAAGTTATTTCCAGAACAGCAGGCATCTCTTCACGCAAACCAGCTAAAAAGATGTCAAACTTGCCATCCTATTTTCTCCAACACAGTTCTCTTAAGATTGAGTGAATGGTAGAAAAATTTTATCTTCCCATATATTGAATTTAATTAACTGAGAGTTATGAGTCAGACTATGAAACAGAGATCTCAGCAGTTGCATGGAGTCTGGATTTGGACTGTATAGGCTAGAAACCTGGCTCTACCTCTTACTGAGCAGGCTTAGGCAAGTTACTTAGCCTCTTTGTGCCTCAGTTTCTTCATGGGTGAAGTGTTGTTCATAATACATAGTACCTGCCTCATAGCTGTAATGGAGATTAAAAGAGTTAATTCTACTTTAAGTGCTTAATGAAATATGTGTCTGGTAGTAAGTGCTCAAAAATACTAGCTGTTATCGTATCCCCAGCACCTAGTCCAAAGACTGGCACATTGCTGTCTTTTAGTAATGTGAGCTTTACCCTTGAACTCTCAAGAAGTTTTTATTCTAGTTGGGAGACAATATATACATATAAGACAAGAGCAACCAAATAGCGTGGACAATATACACACAAGGGTATAATATTATATAATAGTAGATCAGATAAAGAAACTGTCGTTGGTGGCAAAGTACATATAGAAGTTTCCATGGGAGCAACAGGTGATCTTGGATTAACCAAGGGGTTTGTGTGGAAGATTATTTATTCAACAGATATTTGTGGATCATCTACAGTGTTCTAGACAGTGCATATGAAAGTTGACTCCCTTGACATCAAAATTATTTTAAAACTTTTGTTGAAGGAAATGAAGATGGAACAGCCATGAGATATCAATTGTAAATGGCAAGTTGGGTCCCGTTGGGTCTCTTGAACCTGTGTGGTTTTTTTTTAACTTTTTGGATTATTTATTTATTTATTTATTTATTTATTTATTTATTTATGGCTGTGTTGGGTCTTCGTTTCTGTGCGAGGGCTTTCTCTAGTTGCAGCAAGTGGGGGCCACTCTTCATCGCGGTGCGCGGGCCTCTCACTATCGCGGCCTCTCTTGTTGCGGAGCACAGGCTCCAGACGCGCAGGCTCAGTAGTTGTGGCTCACGGGCCTAGTTGCTCCGCGGCATGTGGGATCTTCCCAGACCAGGGCTCGAACCCGTGTCCCCTGCATTAGCAGGCAGATTCTCAACCACTGCGCCACCAGGGAAGCGCGAACCTGTGTTTTTATATTGGGCTTGGAGAAAAATCTGTAAGAACCTCCCCGGGAGATTAGAAGTTGGGAGAGGGGAGTGAGATGGTATGTGCTTGAGGGCGTTCCATTTTTACCAATGAATTATTTTATGTTTTAGAAAACAGTTAAAAATTAATTGAAAAAAAACCAAAAGACATGACTGTGAGTTTTAAGGATTCTTTACCTAGTACCTGGTCTAAAGATGAACAAGTGGTGGACCCTCAATATATTTTTGTTGAATGAATGAATGAATCAAATAATCTTTAAGTGAATTAGAGAAATATCATTGCCAAATCTCTTTACCCAAAATACCAGAGAAGAAAAACATTGTCTCAAAGAAAACCAAAATTGACTTGAATGAGGAATAAACACAAAAGTTCACTGACGTGAGGATCTCTATCTTATATTCTAGATGGTGCTACAGGAAGTGGCAGACATTTTCCCTTCTTCCCCAGAGAGACCAGGGAATGTAGCCTGGCGGGGAAGAATAGCTAGTGAGTGGAGAAGGGGTATAAAACGTAAATTATTCCAACACTTTTTAAAAAATTACAAGGAAGCCTTTATTCAAAGCTATTGCAATAGGGGTCAAGACTATTGCAATAGGGGAGAAAGATTGAACTCAACTCCAAATACAGCAAGGACAGCCAGAGATTTATAGGAAAGTGAGAGGGTCAGTAGACAGAAAATTACCAAGAGGTAATACCAAGGGTGAGGGATTATTGCTAAACTGGCCTAACAGAATTCTTGCTAGAGGCAGGCCAGGGTTGAAGCTTAGTCAAAGAGGGCATAGAGGATCCTGACTTAGGTTTGATCAAAGAAGGAGTCTTTATCAGGGGGCATCTCTATGGAGAGTTTTGGAGTCTAACTGTGCCAAATGTTTTTGACGCTCATAAAGCTTTACGCCTTTATCTTTTGTGGTCCTCTCCTGGAAATCTTCTTTTAAGACATGATGTTTCTGAGAAGGTTGAAACATGAAGCCAGTGTGTTAGGCAGATTTGGGGATCTTGGCATCCCATATTCCTCTCTCTGAGAAATAAGCCCATCCCCAATGTCCTTGGGCACACATAGCTATTTTTTTCTGTTGTGCCTCCCTCCCTCCTCCCGCGGCACCATCCAGAATATAAAGCAGGGTCCTTATACAGTGAACATTTGTGTCTATTCCTCATTCAAGTCACTTTTTGTTTTCCATGAGATCATTGCTTCCCTGATATTTTGGGTAAAGAGGTTTTGCAATGATATTTCTCTAATTCATTTAAAGGTTATTTGACTCATTCATTCATTAATTCGACAAACATATATTGATTGAGTGCCCACCATTTTTTCATCAACATGCTAGGGATTAGGCATAGAAGAGTCCCTTCCTGGCCAGTCCTGTTTAGACCAGGGGATGATGTTGGAAACACTCCCAAAATTGAACAGAGTGAATTGGATTATCTCTATGGGAATATGGGCAAGCTAAGGTTGTATTGGGCCATGGGCAAGAAGAGAAAAAGCAGTTGCAGAAAGTCCTTCAGTCTTGAGGCTCCGTGTTTCCAGGGCCGGCCAGTATAAAACTTAGCTACACCTCCTACAAATGGGTACCATGAGCTCCTTCTGTATTCTTAATTAATTTAGCAAAGTTTTTGTTCTTTGTGATGAAATGTGTCCCAATCAGTCCTTCCAGTGGCACCATAATGGAAAAAGTTATCTACATTCTCTTCCTAGTATGGGAGAGCCACAGTTCTTTAAAAGCAAAAAACAAAACAAAGCAAAAAACCCATAAATGGTGTCTTAAAGATAACTCACAAAGATAAAGTATAGATCACTGTATTTGTGCACCCCTGGCTCCAGCTCCACTGCCACTTGTGCCTTCAAATCCTAGAATTTGTCCGGGGAAAAAATTATCGCTAAGAATGGCTCAGTAGCACTCTCTTACATTACAATACCAACAATCAAGGATCCTAGGGATATGCTAGAGACTGTCTCATCCTCTCTACATCCAAGCCCCAAGTGGTACAAGACTTCTGATTGTCCAGGAGAAATGAGTCCAAAATAATACTAACTCAGATTTCTGCCCCATAGTCACCCATAGCATTTGACTTGCAAGTTTGCACTGAAGACACTGTACAACAAGGCTTCCCTCACTTCTCTTTTTCTTGTGAGGTGTTACTCTTCAGGCCAAATTTAACATCTGCCATATGCCAGGATCCTAAGCATTCTTTCCATGTATTCTATCTGTATGTGTAAAAATGTCTTTTGGTTTAGGAAATAGGGGAAATTCCCTCCCTCCTACCAACTTTAAAGGTATGGTATACTCACAATAGCCCTGATTTTGAACTTTCACAGAGTGGGGAAAATAAGTTTAGTGTCTTAAAATGCGACTCCACAATGGCAGTTCAATGTAAAAATCATGGCTGATGATTATCAGCTGTGTGATTTCTCTGCACTTAAAAGCCCTCTGAATTGGGTCAGTTTCTGAATAAAGACTGCGCCTACTCTCCCAAACACCTCTGCTCTGCTGGAGGTCCAGTCCTTAAGTACACTTTCTGGTCTTTTTAGATTCTTACTACACTTGCTCCTCAAATTCCTTTTCTTTCATGAAAGCTCAGGTGATAAAGGGTAGGTAGCAAATATAACCATGGGTTTCAGCCATGAAAATGCAAGCAGGGGAACAGGTTTCCACCAGGACAGCTTCAGCAAGCTTTCTCTGTGAAGACTCTTTCCTACTGGGATACTAACGAGAAGGTGGCATACACAATGAAAGGGGAAAGATGGCAAAGAATAGGAGCAAATGGAAAATTGGAAAGACACTGGTGACATTACAGTTTCTGAATAATAGGACATTTTCTGTTAACAGAGCTGTCCTCTGTCAATCTGTTATTCAATCAGGTTTCTTGGTTTTATTTGCATGTGGATAAGCAGAGTATAGTTGGCTGTCTTGGGGCTGGAAAGAGGAGGACCTAAAACAAGAAATCAGGCATTTATAACAGAATGAGCTTGCTGATGGAGGGAGCAGTTCTCAGACAGGAAGCAGAAGTACCAGGATATTATGATGGTTAACTCAGCAGTACAGCAATTGTATTTATGAGTCCAATCTGGAATTGTCACAGCCCAGGCGCATCTGGTATTGTGAAATCCAGGTGCCTCTGTAGACTCTGGAGGATGGGATTGGTTATTAACAAACAATAACTAAAGGAATTTGCACGTTGATCAATTATTAATAAGGAAAATTTTTATGTTAGTTGACTAAAGATAGTGTTGTACGTTGTTAAAATTGTAATGCATACAGGTGAAGATGGAATCACCTAGGATGTTAAAGCTGCGTTGTCACTTCTGGTTGGACTAGGGTCAAGAAATGAATTCAACGAACAGCCAGTGTCATAAGTACAAAGTCTTGGTCCCTGGAACCCTGTGGGTGGATGTCCCTGAGAGCACTCTTAAAGAGTTGTAACCTTTTAATGAACCAGAACAAGGTCTAATATTGACTGATAAAGCCAGGCAAGTGGGTGGCATCAGGGAAAAATTTCAGGTAATATCACAGAGCCAGTCACTGAACACCAGTTCAAAGACTAGGTGACCATTGCTCTCAGGTATTGAGGCTCTAGAGGAGATACAACGATGAAGGCACAATAGTAGAAAATCAGTCATTGGAGTGGAGCTCAAAGGCCAAGCTAAAGGAGTATTGAGGAAAACACAATACAAGGCTCAGGGAGAGGTAAAAGATTTGCTCAAATCCCCCCTGCCCTAGGTATGAATTGATCCCAATGGCAAGGATGTCTCCATTTTTGAGAATAGAGAGCAAAGGATAAGAAAACAAAAAGTGCTTGTCATCCCGGGCGGTCCCCAAATGCTGCTTTGTCAAAGAGTAAGATGCCAAATATTTCAAGAAAGTCTTTCTGGACTTGAAAAGGGAAAATTGAAGCCAGTCTTGTCATTTGACTTTTAAATGATCTCCTGGAGGAAGGTTATCTTGAAAATAGTCAGCATAAGGAAATCTTTTCAAGACCAAATTGAAGCAAGGATTTTTCCCTTGACAATTACTTTTAGAAATACTACCTGAGCTAGAATATCTCAAGTCCAAAAGGATTGTATGCCAAAAGATGCCAAAATCATCATGCGATACTACAAATGATATGAGAAACCTGGCTCTCAAGTAATTTTTGGAAATGAGTGCAGATAAATGCAGAGTGTAATAAATAACTTCCTGCTGGGTGATTTATGTTAAAGGACATCTGCAAAGCAAAAATTGAGGACTCAGTTCTAAAAAACCACTGCCCAAAAGGCTAATAAATTCTTTTCCCTAATGGTCGTGTGACAACAGCTACAAATAATCTCAATGCCATACTTCCTGATTTTTTTCACCCATGCAAAGGAAAAGAAGAAGAGAGATTTTGAGCTGGAAGGAAACTTTGAGCTGAACAAAGCTCTTCCATTTTAATTTTTTAAATTATTATTATCTTTTAAAATTGAAGTATAGTTGATTTACAATGTTGTGTTAATTTCTGCTGTACAGCAATGTGATTCAGTTGTACATATATATATATATATATATATATATATACATTCTTTTTTTAATATTCTTTTCCATTATGGTTTATCACAGGATACTGAATATAGTTCTCTGTGCTATGCAGTAGGACCTTGTGCGCTTCCATTTTTAGAGGAAGGCAATGAAGTGACTTGCCCGAAGCTGAACAGTTAATCAGTTTCAACGCCACCACTAGATCCAGGATCTAGTTTCTAAAATTTCTATTATTTCAGTCTAGAGCCTTGAAGTCTGAACCATATCATGTCTCCTGTTTCTAAAAGAGTAGTCCTTCTTTCTTACCTTAGAGTTAAACTCATTCAGAGTTGCTCAACAGATGGTTTTAGAAAATGTTGACTCATCCTTTATACATTGGGAAGGAGGTGGGCACCAACAGCTGGTCCCCTACCAACTTCTTGTGTATAGCAGTTAGAGGCCCTGCCTTACACCCCCTCTGCCAGGCATCCAAAGGTCCCCTGGGGTCCATAAGAGTTCAAGTTCTCAACTTGCTCCCAAGAAATTATTTAGCACTAGGAGGCTCTGGATTATTAGTTATCTATTGAATGAATGTAAATCCTGCTTTTGGAGGGTTACTTCCACGCTTTAAAGTAAAAAACAGCTCAGGAGGGAAGGAAGTACTATGTTGTTTGCCATAGCAATTAAACCTTCTCTAGCATTTGCTTCATGTTCAAACAACTCCAATCCTTTGGGGACTCTGATGACCCCCATTTTTGATTCAGCTTGGACTGTTCTAAGATTTAGCATAATTAAGGACGAAAAGTAACTTAACTGTCTGAGATTACAACGTCAAGTCTGTGATATGTATTTCTCCATAAAGAAGGCAGTCTGGTTGTGATTGAAACACCTCCTTCTCAGAGTCCTACTCTTATCATGCGCTGCAGTCAGCGTCTTTGACCTATATTTGATTCCCTTTTGCAATATGCGCTTTTGATCATGAAACTGCTGGGAAAAGGTTCCTTCTAAACCACAAAACAAGGTAAGCTGTTTCTTATTTGTTTGAATATACAGGAAGCAGATGACAACCAATTTTCTTCTTCTACATCTAAGAAATCGAAAGGTCAGGTGTTAGGAGGGATTATGGAGAGCTTATGAGGCAAACAGCCTGCCCCACTGCAAGCCTTATCAGGAACAAGCCCAGCTTTCTTTCCTAAGCCTCCGGTGGGCGTCTTGTGCTCAGAGTCACCACGGCTGGCAGTCTGGGCTGCGCACTGCACAGTTTATCATCAAGCATCATCTTTGAAATGCCAAACTTTATTTATTGATCTTACAACTCTATGTTATCTCCAGCAAGCCACAGGAAAAGTAATACATTTTATATGGATTAATCCTTGTAATTCTACACAACGTACACTCAGAGATAACTCAAGCTCGCTTTGTCTTCTCATTATCTAAACAGACATGTCTTTTTTTAAGTCATCAACAGAGGTCATCTCCCAAATGCCCTTGTGGAATATTCATTAATCAAATAACTAATTTGAAATGGACCTTCAAAGCATTATTCATTTCCCCATCATTCTCCCAACATCAGTTTAAATGCTTTGTGGGTATAATGATTAGGCTGATGTTTAATTAATTGTGAAATTGTGAATTAAGGCTACGTTAAAAGATAAATCATTCTTCAGTGCATGAGAGAGAAAAGGAGAAAGCCAGAAAGGGCAAGTGAGTTTGATTGGTGGCTTTAGCTGGGGATTCTTAGCAAATATCCCTTTATTTGCAGCAACATGACAACGTTAGATTTTAAGGTTAACATTTGTGAAGCAAAGCTTCTTTGTCCATTGTTTCTTGATGGATTTCAGATTCATCACCATATCAATGAGAAGATGCTACAGGCCATCACACAAATATGCAGATCTAGGTATAACCTGCTACTCTTGACAAGTTTTATTGTGGAACAGGTAAAAGGAAACAATCACAACCATGATTTTGTTTACTGCATGTGATGGTCAGAGTGCTCTATTTTTAACCCTAGGAAGTAAAGATTTGATTCCAAACTGAGGTCTTCCCTGATCATCCCTGTCCTGTCTTCATCCCTCATGGTGCCCTAACCCTCATTGCCAGGTGCATTGTGAGGTCAATCAATCTAATCGTTTACATTTTAAACTTACCCGTTTCCCCTTATTTGACTATTAACTCCTTGAGTTCAGGGTCCAAATCTGACTCGTCTTTTTATGTTCAACATGACATATAAAGCCTGTGTTCTCGAAGTGAATGAATAGACACGTGTCTATTGTGTTTGCCCCTCCCCCTCCTGGATCACTCTTCCTCTACATGTCCACATGGTGCACACCTTCACTTCATTTAGCTGCTCAGATGTCACTTCCTTGGTGAGACCTTCCTTGATCACTGTCTTAGTCTGTTTAAGCTGCTATAACGAAGTACCATAGGTGGCTTATATATAACAAATTTGTTTCTCATAGTTTTGGAGGCTGAATTCCAAGGTCAGGGTGCCAGGTGAGGACCCTTTTCTGGGTTGCAGATTGCCGACTTTGTATTCAAAGCACTTAGAATAGCACCTGGCACACGGTACGTATGCAATATATGTTGCTATTATTGTTTTCAATAACAGATAGAACCATCCCTCCAATGAGATGCCAGAAGGATGAAAAGATTTTATCTTCCCTCTTGTGTTTTGTAAAGCTCAATTGAAACCAAGACTGTCTCCTTTTTCTTCACCAATATTCATCCATGACTATATAAGACGCTCCTGTAGGGTAATGACTATGTTTTGTCTGTCTGTGTCTCCAGCCCAGTGATGGTCATGAGTAGGCACTACACCTGTGCTAGGATTGTTTATTAATATCCAATAATCAATAATGATTCTTAATATCAATAAGTACAAATTTTATTAATGGCAAATCAGGGTGGTTAGTGACTTGTTTCTTTTCCCTTCTTTCCCAGTGAGATTTCCCTTGGGTTTAAGTTCCAGGAGACACACATGCATTCTTCCTGGACAGGCTTATGCCTTGAGTCCTTGTCTGCTTTCCTTCCCTGGGAAACTGACTGTCCCTGGGAAGGACTCATCAATGATGTGTTTCTCTCCCTTAAAATATTAGACCTGGAGAAAGCCCTAATCAGTCAGTTGGACTGCTTCACTTCTTCTGAAATGGAAGCCTGAAACCTGGTCAGCACTTTTGAGGCCAACAGGATAACCAAGGACCCTCAGGACACCAACAATCTCCTTAACACTAGGCTAAAATGAGTTTACTGAAAGCTCCTTTACTTTAAGTCCATTCTAATTACCTCTCTATCCTACGGTCCTAAGACAAGAATATCTTGCATGTAATAGTCACTAATAAAATTTTGATTTTTAATGGATTGATGAATGAATGGACCAACCAATCAATGAATACACCAGTGAGTGAATAAAAAGTGGGTAAGGAAATGTAGAATGGATGGCTGGTGGGAAGCAGCTGCATAGCACAGGGAGATCAGCTCGGTGCTTTGTGACCACCTAGAGGGGTGGGATAGGGAGGGTGGGAGGGAGACGCAAGAGGGAGGGGGTATGGGGATATGTGTATACGTACGGCTGATTCACTTTGTTATACAGCAGAAGCTAATGCACCATTGTAGAGCAATTATACTCCAATAAAGATGTTGAAAAAAAAAAGAAGTGGGTAAGGGATGTTTACTATTTTCTCTATTTTAAGGTCTGGAGGATGAGGCATTGATCACATACTAGATTACTCTTATTTCTTTTCTTTGCTGGCTTTTTAGCATTGTTTATCTCCTTCATTCTTCAGGAACTGAACAAACCTAAAGGAAGCTGGGAGACGTGGAGAGTAGATACAATAGGACCACCTAATGAAAATTCAGGTCTCTCTGGTTACCCCAGTGGATGGCCAATATGCCACTCTTGAGTATCTCTTTGCCTCCTGGTTAGGCAAAGATAACTCACCCTTCTAAATTCCAGGAAAGAATTGTTCTATGTCTAACTAGTTCCTTAAATAAGCTTTCACAATGGCCCTCCTACTTCCAAACAGTTATTCTAACAAGAGTGGCTTGGATAAAGTGGGCCAGGAGTGCCTGTAGCATGATGAATGATGTGCAACTCAGGGGTCACCAACCGTGAAGTTTGGCTGAAACATGCTTATTGCTAATTTGGTGTGATGGCTGTTGTGGATAAACAAATCAAATTCAAATTCACAGATCAATTACTCTGAAGAATGCCCTGCTAATTTTCCTGTTTGAAAAAGTACGGGTATTGTTTTCATATAAATCAGAGGCTTTCAACCAGCTCAGCTGCTTTGACCAACAAGTGGGTCTTCTAGTTTTTGAACACTTGCAGTAATGGTGGTACAGTCTCTAAGCTACAGGATTTTAGGAAGTACTGCATGCAATGCTTCACTTTAGAATGGCATGTCCCTTAGCAACTAAAAATGCCGCTAACAAACTCCGTCTCATCCTGAGCAAAAGAGGGCTTTCTTAAAACATTCCAAACATAATAAAAATCAATTCAAAATCCAGGCTACCTTCCTTTTTAGAAAATGAATGTTCAGGGAAGTCCTCTGCGATTTTTCCCTGGGGTTTCTCAGCTCTGGGGCTACCTAAGAGATGAAGCAGTTGGCCAAGATTAGGTATCCAAGACCTTTGGATTTCATGAGTCGGTAAAATCCCCTCCCTGTCCAAAAATATGGAAACCTACCCTGGGGTTGCCAACGTTTTCATTTGCCAAATACAGGCACAAAACTAAATGACACAAAATAAAAATTACTTTCTACTCTGACCATGGTTTAATTTAAAAAAATAGCTTAACAAATACCAAAAAAGTAGAAAGGATAGAATTTTGGGACCAACATGTAGCCATTTAAATTGAATTAATTTACGGGACTTCCCTGATGGTCCAGTGGCTAGGGCTCAACGCTCCCAATGCAGGGGGCCCAGGTTCAATTCCTGGTCAGGAGACTAGATCCCACATGCTACAACTATGAGTTCACATACTACAACTAAAGATCCCATGTGCCGCAACTAAGACCCGACCCGGTGCAGCCAAACAAGTAGTAAATAAATGATTTAAAAAAAATAAATGGAATTAATTTAGCTTAAAAATTTCCACATTATTCTTAATTTTCTAATTTCACTGAAGATGGATGTAAACATGACATCAACACAGGCCTTCAGAGTAGCCTCTTAAAACCAGTGGTCTAATTTTGAGCTCCATAGGTAAAGTGTTTAAGTAGACTAAGGCAGGAATAGCTGTAGGAATTATTGTAAAATGTGTTTTGAAGATCCATCCATGTCTCCTGTACTGGCCTCTCCCCATCTGATTTGTCCCATTCTCCAGGTGCCTCTTGCTCCCGAAATGCAGGTGAGGGAGCACCTGTCTTCAAACAGAATGTCCCTCACTGACTGTTAGGTCCAGGAGTCTTCAGTCATTCTGGTCCTGTGCTTCTGGTTCCTCTTCTGTAATAGGGAATGGAAGCCACTACACTAACCTCTGCAGTCCATTCAGTTCTGAAGCATAATGATTCCAAAGACCTTGCCATATCCTCCCTCAGAAAGCTCTGCCAGGAGCTTGTCCCAGGATGCTGTCATTGATGAGTCTTCTCCTGTTCTGAGAGCAGAACATTTTTTATCCCTTGAGAACTCACTCCATGTGGTTCTGGTGGGACTAAACTCAACAGCCAACTCCTTCACCACAGATCTAGCACATGATCCCATCTGGGTCCACTGGAGGGGGACTTTGTACCATAGATAGTGGGAAAGATGACTTTGCTGGGTGTAGTGGATTTAATAGTGTCCCCTTAAAATTCATGTCCACCTGGAACCTCAAACTATGATTTATTTGGAATGAACTCTTTGTAGATATAATTGAGTTTAGGATCTCAAGAAAGATCATTCTAGATTTAGGGTGCGTGCTAAATCCAGTGACTGGTGTCCTTACAAGAGAAAAAAGAGGAAGATTTTAAATAAAGAGGCACAGAGGAGAAACACAGAGAGGACAGGGATGTGAGGTGGAGGCAGAGATTTGTAGAATGCATCTAAAAGCAAAAAAAAAAAATGCCAAGGATTTCTGGCAAACACAAAAGCTAGGAGACAGGCATGGAATGGATTTTTCCTTAGTGCCTCTAGAAGGAATCAACCCTGCTGACACCTTGATTTCAGACTTCAGACCTCCTGAACTGTGAGAAAATAAATTTCTGTTGTTTTAAGATACATAGTTTGTGGTGATTTGTTAGAGCAGCCCTATGGAATGAATACACTGGGTTTGCTGAGAGCCATCTTGCCTGCCAGAGAGAATCTGTCATAAGAATGGAGAGAGAAAGATTGAGCTCTGATTATAACCTTGAGTCCCTGGATCCAGCTAGGCTTGAAGTCAGCAGCACCTCTGGGCCAGTGTGGGAGCCTATAATGCTCTCTTCTTGTTTAAGCTCATTTGCGTTAAATTTTTCTCATGGAGAGCTGAAAGACTTCTGATGAAAACATGGCTCAGCACTGAGAAAATCATGCAACTTTTAAAAATTTTTTATAGAATTTTGAAAGGTTACTTTCCATTTACAGTTATTTTAAAATGTTGGCTGTATTGCCCATGTTGTACAACACATCCTTGAGCCTCTCCTACACCCAATAGTTTGTACCTCCCACCTCCCCATCCCTATTTTACCCCTTTCCCCCCATCTCCACTGGTAACCACTAGTTTGTTCTCTATATCTGTGAATCTGCTTCTTTTTAGTTATATTCACTACTTTGTTGTATTTTTTAGATTTCACATATAAGTGATATCATACAGTATATGTATTTCTCTCACTTACTTATTTCACTTAGCATAATGCCCTCCAAGTCCATCCATGTTGCTGCAAATGGCAAAATTTTGTTCTTTTTTATGGCTAAGTAGTATTCCATTGTATATATACACCACATCTTCTTTATCCATTCATCTGTTGATGGACACCTAGGTTGCTTCCATATCTTGGCATCTGTAAATAATGCTGCTATGAACATTGGAGTGCATGTATCTTTTTGAATTTGTTTTTTTTGTTTTTTTTGGATTTATACCCAGGAGTGGAATTGCTGTGTCATATGGTAGTTCTATTTTTAGTTTTTTGAAAAATCTCCATACTGTTTTCCTCAGTGGCTGCACCAATTTACATTTCCACCAACACTGTACAAGGCTTCCCTTTTCTCCATCTCCTTGCCAACATTAGTTATTTGTGTTCTTTTTGATGATAGCCATTCTGACAGGTGTGAGGTGATATCTCATTGTGGTTTTGATTTGCATTTCTCTGGTGATTAGTGATGTTGAGCATCTTTTCTTATACCTGTTGGCCATCTGCATTTCCTCTTTGGAAAAATGTCTGTTTGGTTCTTCTGCCCATTTTTTAATTGGGTTTTTTGTTTTTTGATGCTGAGTTGTATGAGCTATTTTTACATGTTGGATATTAATCCCTTATCAGTTGTATCCCTTGCAAATATTTTCTCCCATTTGGTAGATTGTCTTTTCATTTTGTTAACGGTTTCCTCTGCTGTGCAAAAGCTTTTCATATTCATCTTTGAAGGCCCAGCCATGGTGGTATTTTTTACACAAAGCCTTCCCTGGGGTCCCCAGTCTGAAAGGCTCATTTCTTCCTCTGGATTCTTGTAGCTCTGTTCTCCTCCCACACATGATACTCTTACCAAAAATGGGGGTCCGGCTGCTCACCACTCAAAAGCCAATAAAGAGGTAAGTTGGTGGAAAGGAAACTGCTTTATTTCTGATGCCGGCAACCGGGGGCAGTGGTTGGGGGTGGGGGGGAGGGCGGACTCCTGTCCAAAGGCCGACTCCCCCCTCCCCAACCAGCGAGCAAAAGCTTTTGTAGATGGAGGGAGGGGGCTACGTGTAGAAACAGCACAGTCAGCTCTGACAGTCATCTTGAAATGGGTCATACTGTGGTCTGACCAGCATCATTTTGATAGTTTTAAGTACAGTTAATCTTCAGTTCCAGGACCAGTTTGCTCCCATTTCCATGAGGCCAGTTCTCGAAATTGTGGCAGCTTATGTCATGGCTACAGCCTGGTCATCATGTAGTTAACTTCTTCCACCTGGTGGGGGTTTTAGTATCTATAAGACAGCTCACAGGATATGGCTCAGAATATTATCTATAGCCCTTGAGGAGGAACTAAAGGCCCTTGACTTTGCTTAATGACTAAACTATTATTATTTTGTCTCTGTTGACTGTTTTCCTTTGTTTCTGCATTTTCTCACTTGTCTGATTAAACTTACTGTTTGGCTAAAATTTTTTCACAGACAAAAGGCAGGCTGAGGACATGGTGGGGTATGGACCATAGGGTCCTGCTCTGTTTCAATACTATTCAGTTTGTCTTATCTCCCCTGCTAGACCTTTAGCCTTTTGAAAACAAGAGCCCTGTCCTTATCTTCTTTTCTTTACTGTATAAGCTTTATTCCATTTCCATAGCAGGTGCTTGGTGCATATTTGATAAACAGGTAAAAGAAAAAAAAAAAAAAAAGAAAGAAAAAGCAAATAGAGTGGGGTTTCAGTGTTGATGGCAGAGAGTGGAAAGTATAGTTTTGTGTTAGAGGCTCTCCTGGTGTTCCTAATCATACCAAACACACAAATCCCCAATTCACTTCCACATAAATCGCCCTACTAAGGAAACCAGCCAAAGACCAGGACTGCTGTGAGCAAGCATTGGATTGGGTTGGGTCTTTTGCCAGCATAAAAACTGCTAGGCTTTCGTAAAGGGCAGTTGTTACTTCAAATATGAAGTATCTGTCATATCACTTTCTTCTATTTGAAACCTTTCAATGGTATCCCATTGCTCTTAGGAAAAAGTCCAAACTCTTATTCATGGCTTACAAAGTCCTGTGAAACCTGACTCCTCCTCATGGCCCTAGTCTTGTCTCTCAAAACTCCCCCACCTTGAATCTATGCTCTGGATAGTTCCCTGATTATGTCAAAAGCTTCATCTGCTTTCTCCTCTCTTTTTTCTGTCTTCCTCTTCTTCTTCCTCTCTCTCTCCTCCTGGCGTTTGTTCTTGTGGAACAATCACTCATTCCCCCCTGCTCTTTTCACCTAACTTATTCCTCTGCAGATCTTAGACATTTGCTTGGGCATTATTTCCTCCAAGGGCCTACCCTCATCCATTGAGTGCCCCAGTGTGTCCCCAGAGGTCTCTGCACTTTTCTAGCAAAGCTTTTACTACACTGCATTGTAATTGCTCATTTCTTGACAGTCTCCCTCAATATATTGTTTGAATCATGTCTATTTTGATAAATATCTCATTCCTAGCACACAGCATATAGTACAGATGCTTATTACATAGTTGTCAAATGGTCAAATGATTACATAGATAAATAAATGATGGAGAATTTAATGTAATTCTCAAAGTCTAGCTTGGTCTGAACTACGTCCTCTTTTGTTCATTTCTCCACTTTCAAGGAGTGACCAGGATTTCCTACCTGGGCCAGAGGGGAAGAGAGGGAAGAACCACAATATTTTCAGAGAAAGGGAAATGGGTCATTTCTAAAGGGGAGTCCCTGTTCTTTTAATTGTCCATGAGAACAATAATGGGGGGTTTCCAAATATGTTTAATATTTTGAAGGCCTGACAAAAATCATACAAGGAGTACATCCCACGGAACTACAGTTCACAGAACGCCAGTCCATGCTGCTGAACTGAGAACTCGGAAGTCTCAGAGAGGAGGCCTTCAAGATGGCAGAGGAGTAAGACGTGGAGATCACCTTCCTCCCCAGAAATACATCTACATGTGGAACAACTCCTAGAAAATACCTACTGAATGCTGGCAGAAGACCTCAGACTTCCCAAAATGCAAGAAACTCCCCAAGTACCTGGGTAGGGCAAAAGAAAAAAGAAAAAAACAGACACAAAGGAATAGGGATGGGGCCTGCATGTCTGGGAGGGAGCTGTGAGGGAGGAAAAGTTTCCACTCACTAGGAAGCCCCCTTCACTGGTGGAGACAGGGAGTGGGGGGGTGGGGGGAAGCTTCGGAGCCACAGAAGAGAGCGCAGCCACAGGGGTGCAGAGGGCAAAGTGGAGAGATTCCTGCACAGAGGATTGGTGCCGACCAGAACTCACCAGCCTAACATGCTTCTCTGCTCACCCACCGGGGAGGGTGGGGGCTGGGAGCTGAGGCTTGGGCTTCAGAGGTCAGATCCCAGGGAGAGGACTGGGGTTGGCTGCATGAAGGGGGCTAGTGCACCACAGCTAGCAGGTAGGGAGTCCAGGAAAATGTCTGGTACTGCCTAAGAGCCAAGAGATGATTGTTTCAGGGTGCACGAGGAGAGGGGACTCAGAGCACCGCTTAAGTTCCTATTACCAAATGGTAATAGGAACATATATATCGATAATTACCTTAAATGCAAATGGGTTAAATGCTCCAACCAAAAGACAAAGACTGGCTGAATGAATACAAAAACAAGACCCATGTATATGCTGTCTACAAAAGAATCACTTCAGACCTAGGGACACATACAGACTGAAAGTGAGGGGATGGAAAAAGATATTCCATGCAAATGGAAATCAAAAGAAAGCTGCAGTAACAATTCTCATATCAGACAAAATAGACTTTAAAATAAAGACTATTACAAGAGACAAAGAAGGACACTGCATAATAGTCAAGGGATCAGTCCAAGAAGAAGATTTAACAATTGTAAATATTTATGCACCCAACATAGGAGCATCTCAATATATAAGGCAAATGCTAACAGCCATAAAAGGGGAAATCGAAAGTGACACAATCATACTAAGGGATTTTAACACCCCACTTTCACCAATGGACACATCAACCAAAATGAAAATAAATAAGGAAACACAAGCCTTAAATGATACATTAAACAAGATGGACTTAATTGATATTTATAGGACTTTCCATCCAAAACCAACAGAATACACTTTCTTCTCAAGTGCTCATGGAGCATTTTGTAGGATAGATCGTATCTTGGGTCACAAATCAAGCCTTGGTAAATTTAAGAAAACTGAAATCATATCAAGTATCTTTTCCAACCACAACGCTATGAGATTAGATATCAATTACAGGAAAAAAAAAACTGTAAAAAATACAAACACATCGAAGCTACGCAATACACTACTTAATAACCAAGAGATCACTGAAGAAATCAAAGAGGAAATCAAAAATTACCTACAAACAAATAACAATGAAAACACATTGGTCCAAAAACCTATGGGATGCAGCAAAAGCAGTTCTGAGAGGGAAGTTTACAGCAATACAATCCTACCTCAAGAAACAGGAAAAATCTCAAATAAATAACCTAACCTTACACCTAAAGCAATTAGAGAAAGAAGAACAAAAAAACCCAAAGTTAGCAGAAGGAAAGAAATCATAAAGATCAGATCAGAAATCAATGAAAAAGAAATGAAGGAAACGATAGCAAATATCAATTAAACAAAAAGCCAGTTCTTTGAGAAGATAAACAAAATGGATAAACCATTAGCCAGACTCATCAAGAAAAAAAGAGAGAAGACTCAAATCCACAGAATTAGAAATGAAAAAGAAGTAACAACTGACACTGCAAAATACAAAGGATCATGAGAGATTACTACAAGCAACTCTATGCCAATAAAATGGACAACCTTGAAGAAATGGACCAATTCTTAGAAGAGCACAACCTTCCGAGACTGAACGAGGAAGAAATAGAAAATATGAACAGACCAATCACAAGGACTGAAATTGAAACTGTGATTAAAAATTTTCCAAAAAACAAAAGTCCAGGACCAGATGGAAAACCAGACAAAGATGCCACAAAAAAAGAAAACTACAGGCCAATATCCCTGATGAACATAGATCCAAAAATCCTTAACAAAATACTAGAAAACAGAATCCATATTAACAATTTGAAGGATAAAAACCATATGATAATCTCAATAGATGCAGAAAAAGATTTCAACAAAATTCAACACCCATTTATGATAAAAACTCTCCAGAAAGTAGGCATAGAGGGAACCTAACTCAACATAATATAGGCCATGTATTACAAACCCACAGCCAACATCGTTCTCAATGATGAAAAACTGAAACCATTTTCACTAAGATCAGGAAGAACACAAGGTTGCCCACTCTCACCACTATTATTCAACATAGTTCTGGAAGCTTTAGCCACAGAAATCAGAGAAGAAACAGAAATAAAACAAATCTAAATCAGAAAAGAAGAAGTAAAACTGTCACTGCTTGCAGATGACATGATACTATACATAGAAAATCCTAAGGATGCTACCAGAAAACTACTAGAGCTAATTAATGAATTTGGTGAAGTAGCAGGATACAAAATTAATGTCCAGAAATCTCTTGCATTCCTATACACTACTTATGAAAGTTCTGAAAGAGAAATTAAGGAAACTCTCCCATTTACCATTGTCAACAAAAAGAATAAAATACCTAGGAATAAAACTGCCTATGGAGACAAAAGACCTGTATGCAGAAAACTATAAGACACTGATGAGAGAAACTAAAGATGGTACAAACAGATGGAGACATATACCATGTTCTTGGATTGGAAGAACCAACATTGTGAGAATGACTCTACTACCCAAAGCAATCTACAGATTCCAGGCAAGCCCTGTCAAACTACCAATGGCATTTTTCACAGAACGAGAACAAAAAATTTCACAATTTGTATGGAAACACAAAAGACCCTGAATAGCCAAAGCAATCTTGAGAAAGAAAAACAGAGCTGGAGGAATAAGGCTCCCGGACTTCAGACTATACTACAAAACTACAGTAATCAAGACAGTATGGTACTGGCACAAAAACAGAAATATAGATCAATGGAACAGGATAGAAAGCCCAGAGATAAACCCACACACATATGGTCACCTTATATTTGATAAAGGAAGCAAAAATATACAATGGAGAAAAGACAGTCTCTTCAATAAGTGGTGCTGCAAAAACTGGACAGCTACATGCAAAAGAATGAAATTAGAACACTCCCTAACACCATACACAAAAATAAACTCAAAATGGATTAAAGACCTAAATGTAAGGCCAAACCCTATAAAACTCTTTGAGGAAATCATAGGCAGAACACTCTGTGACATCAATCACAGCAAGATCCTTTGACCCACTTCCTACGAAAGTTGAAATAAAAACAAAAATAAACAAATGGGATCTAATGAAACTTAAAGGTTTTTGCATAGCAAAGGAAACCTTAAAGAAGATGAAAAGACAACTCTCAGAATGGGAGAAAATATTTGCAAACGAAGCAACTGACAAAGGATTAATCTCCAAAATATACAAGCAGCCCATGCAGCTCAATATCAAAAAAAAAAAAACAAACAACTCAATACAAAAATGGGCAGAAGATCTAAATAGACATTTCTCCAAAGAAGATATACAGATTGCCAACAAACACATGAAAGGATGCTCAACATCACTAATCATTAGAGAAATGCAAATCAAAACTACAATGAGGTATCACCTCACACCAGTCACAGTGGCCATTATCAAAAAATCTACAAACAACAAATGCTGGAGAGGGTGTGGAGAAAAGGGAACCCTCTTGCACTGTTGGTGGGAATGTAAATTGATACAGCCACTATGGAGAACAGTATGGAGGTTCCTTAAAAAACTAAAAATAGAACTACCATATGACCCAGCAATCCCACTGCTGGGCATATACCCTGAGAATACCATTCAAAAAGAGTCATGTACCACAAGGTTCATTGCAGCACTATTTACAATAGCCAGGACATGGAAACAACCTAAGTGTCCATTGACAGATGAATGGATAAAGAAGATGTGGTACATATATACAATGGAATATTACTCAGCCATAAAAAGAAACAAAATTGAGTTATTTGTAGTGAGGTGGATGGACTTAGAGTCTGTCATACAGAGTGAAGTAAGAAAGAGAAAAACAAATACCGTATGCTAACACATATATGGAACTAAAAAAAAAAACAAGGTTCTGATCAACCTAGGAGCAGGACGGGAATAAAGACCCAGACTTAGAGAATGGACTTGGGGACCTGGGGAGGGGGAAGGGTAATCTGGGACGAAGCGAGATAGTAGCATTGACATATATACACTACCAAATGTAAAATAGATAAGTAGTGGGAAGCAACCACATAGCACAGGGAGATCAGCTCGGTGCTTTGTGACCACCTAGAGGGGTGGGATAGGGAGGGTGGAAGGGAGACACAAGAGGGAGGGGATGTGGGGATATATGTATATGTATAACTGATTCACTTTGTTATACAGCAGCAACTAATACAACAATGTAAAGCAATTATACTCCAATAAAGATGTTTTTTAAAAAAATCATACAAGTGCCCATGTGTGACATGTCTGCACAGGCTAACAAAACTGAACTGGGTGGGGAGTGTCAGGGAGCAAAGTCAGTGTGTGGAAAACAATCTTGTGTTCTATTTCTCTTTCTCCTCTTAATGAAACTGTTCTGGCGGTTGCACTTCTACTTAGGGGCAGACCTGGCCATGCAAACAGAAGAGCTCGTGTCTCTTTCTGATGGAAGCATTTAATTACTGCTACCAGGTTTTCCATTCTGGTTGTCCCTAGTCTCAGCAAACACAGAAACCCAGGCTGCCATGGAGGTATCAGGTGGACTTTGTAGGCTTGGTGTAAGCAAGAAATAAACCTGTTGGGATAAGCCATAGAGATAATTTTGAGCTTGTTTATTACAATAGCAAGACTTAGTCTATTTTGACTGAAGGACTGTGTTATTCATTTTTAATCCCTAAGATCTAGCATTGTGCTTGGCACAGAAGAGATATGCAGTAAGTGTTTGCTGAATGGATAAACAAATGAAGGAGTGGATGAATAGAAAACAATTAGCTGTGAAGCCATCTCACTGCAGACCCCTGAAAACCAGAAATCAGAGTTTGAGGATAAAACAATTACATGTGAACTAGATACCCCCAGGCATTGCATCACAGAGCCTTCTTACTTCTTGCAGTAGGAATTAGTAACTTTGCAAATAGAACTCAGTTAAAAACACAAATATTTTATATGAACCATTGCTCAGAAATCTAAGCCCTTTGATTATCTCAGTCATGAGCGACTTTGTCCAAAATATCAAGGATGTAGGATTCATTGATATTGGTTTTAGTTACTCACTGGGATTTAAGACTCAAAAATGAATCCAGGAAGTGGTTTGCAATTCCTTTGATCAAACAAAAGGTTCCTATAAGTAGTATTAAATCAGGCGGGGACCAATTTTCAAAATCATTTTTGGTAGAACTTTGTGATTGCGTGACTGTAGGCACCTGGCTAGAAATAACAACATGGCATATGCTGTTATGTGTCTTTGCCCCTGAGTTTGCAGAAGCCTGCAGTTCAATGTCGATGCTGGAGGCAGGGGCTTTCTTCTCTAGTTCATTGATTTTAAATTAAATTAACTCTGATCTTTAGGTCATCTCCTAGATTATAAAAGCTGAGGGCCTCATGAATGATGAAAACAGTAGGAGTAAATGTATTGGAGCAGGTTGAGCAATTTAAGTGCTTTGAAATGCAACTGGTGTGAAGCAAGGGTATTTGCAAGCTATCCAATTGAGGGTTGATTCTAGAGATGCTGATGGGGAAAAACCACTTGAGCAGAGTGAGTGTTAGAAAATAGTTGTGATCTTCGGAGGACAGCTCCTTTCTAGCCCTCTTTATGTCCTTCTGCTGTGTTTGCGTGCATCTTGTTTTCCACTTGAATCTTGATGGCTCCATCTTCTTTCACAACATTCTTCACTTTTAGCAGAGTGTATTAGTTACCTATTGCTGCGTAACAAATTATCCCAAAACTGTGGCTTGGATCAACAGTATTTATTTTCCTCATAGTTTCTGTAGGTTGGGAATCTGGGCACAGCTTAGCTGGGTCTTCTGCCACAGGGTCTCTCACAAGTTGTAATCCAGGTGCCAACTGGGGCTTCAGTCATCCAAGGCTTGAAAGGAAAGAATTTGCTTGGGGAAGAATTCAGTTCCAAATTTAATCATGTTGTTGTTGGCAGGATTCAGTTTTTTGTATGGTGTTGAACTGAGGGGCCTCAGTTCCTCAAAGTCTGTGGGCCAGAAGCTATGCTAAGTTCCTTGCCACGTGGGCCTATGCATAGGGCAACTCCAAACACTACAACTTGCCCCATCAAAGCAAGCAGGCAAAAAGATCCAGAAGAGAGGACAAGCAAGCAAGATGGAAGTCACAGATTTCTATAACCTAACTTTGGAAGTGCCATTCCAACACTTCTGCTGTATTTTATTCATTATAAGTGATTAATTAGGTCCAGCCTACATTTAAAGGGAGGGGATTGTATCAGGCCTGAATACCACTGGTGGGAATCATCAAGAAGCATCTTAGATGTCTGCCCAGCATGAAGGATCTTAGAAGTCTGCCTAGCATGAAGAGTAAATCCATGGTAGCAGAAACTGTTTCTCCACTCGACCCCATTAGAAGAGGACAATGAATGGATATATGTGATTGAATC
Source organism: Balaenoptera acutorostrata (assembly GCF_949987535.1). Classification (NCBI taxonomy): domain Eukaryota; kingdom Metazoa; phylum Chordata; class Mammalia; order Artiodactyla; family Balaenopteridae; genus Balaenoptera; species Balaenoptera acutorostrata. The sequence continues at coordinate 24,205,147 of NC_080074.1, forward strand.
AGCATTCTGTAAGTGAAAAAATTCTACAATATGTTTTAACTTTAAAATTAAAAGAATTTTGCATTTTACTTTATTCAATAATGTAATAAGAGTTAAATATACAGGACTTAATGCAATATATAAATATATATATTCAATTAATCCTCATAAAAACCTATAAACATACTATTAAATCTCCATCTTAAAGATTAGGAGACTGAGATACAGACAGGTAAATAACTTGCCCAAGGTCATTCAGCTGGTTCATGAAAGAATCAGGATCCAACCAAAGCAATCAAACTTTCGAGTCCAGGCCACTGTGCATTGTATTTCACCTACTTTTTAATATGTTTTTGATTACTTGCTACTATGAGCTGAATTGAGTTCCTTCGAAATTCATGTTGAAGTTCTAACCCCCCAGTACCTCAGACCGTGACTGTATTTGGAGAAAGGGTCTTTAAAGAGGTAAATAAGTTTAAATGAGGTAATTGGGGTGAGTCCTAATCCAATATGACCGATGTCCTTATGAGAAGAGGAGATTAAGACCCAGTTACAAACAGAAGGAAGTCCATATGAAGATATTTGAAGAAGATGGCTATCTACAAGCCAAGGAGAGAAGCTTCAGAAGAAACCAACTCTGTCCATATCTTGATCTTGGACTTCTAGCTTCCAGGACTCAACAAATTTCTGTTGTTTATGCCACCCAGTCTGTGGTATTTGTTATGGCAACCCTATTATACTAATATACCTGCCAGCAGGAATATTAATGTCCCAGGATGATATGCCATATATTAGCTGTGGTACCAGTATCCGCAGCACACACCAGTTTCACTAGCTCAGGTGTGGTGGAAAGTACTCGGGATTTGGCAGCCAATGCAAGGACTATCTTTAGCATGTAAAGTTAGGCAAGCTCCATAACTTTTCTCTAAAGTGAGGCTAATAAGACCTACCTCACAGGTCTGTTGAGGGGATTAACGAGATAATGTGGAAGTGTCTGGCACAGTAGCTGACATATATTAAACCCTTAGTTAATGTCATTTGTTGCTTAAATGGCAAGTCACGTGTTAAAGAGATTACTGAAGACACATAGCAGAAGTATAGTCCTTTGTTCACTCTCTCTCTTGTTCTGGAAAGAGATGAAAACAATATTATCAGTTTTATTATCAGAGTGCAGGCACTCTCTATATTGATCCATTGCAATTTTTCTCCATACTGGTCCAGACCTTTATTACTGTTCTTAATGTAAATTCAAAAATATCAAGAGAACACCAAAATGGCCAAGTTTCTAGTCTTGTATGAACCCTTTAGACAGGAGATGATTCAGAAAAAATAAAACTTAAAGATAACAAAAAACTCCTTCAGAGTGGACTTCAGTTCAATTCAACCAGTGCTTACTAAGTACCTAAAATGCTAGAATAAGCTAATTGCCTATAAACTGTCATCCAATGACTAACATATTGAATGCAATGTCAGCCTGTGACAAAGGAAGAATAGTTATAACAACAGAGAAGATACTAATTTCTTTGCATTTTATATTGATCAGATCACATTTGAAACATTGTTTTCAATTGTAGATACCATTTTTAAGCATAGAAATTAACAAAGGATATAGTGTTCATGGGATGGTCTAGGTGAAAAATTATTGAAAGAACTGGGGACATAAGACAAACTAGAGAGGACACTTTAAGTGTTTTGAATTCTTATACGTTTGTCATGTGGAGGACGTCTCATTTCCTTTGTTGCCGTTGGTAACAAAATTGTGACTTATAGTAAGGCTAAATTCAGTTCAGTAAGACTAAAAATGTTTGCTATGGACTAAATGGTGTCCCTCCAAAATCTATATGTTGAAGTCCTAACCCCCAGTGCGACTGTATTTGAATATAAGGCTTTTAAGAGGTAATTCAGGTTAAATGAGATCATTAGGGTCATCCTATCGAGTTAGAGACCTTTTAAAAAAGAGAAAGAAATCTCTCTCTCTTTATGTGCACACACCAAGGAAAGACCATGTAAGGTCACAGCAGGAAGGCAGCTGTCTGTAAGCCAGGAAGAGAACCCTCACCAGAAACTGAATGAGCCAGAACCTTGATCTTGGACTTCCCAGCCTCCAGAACCATGAGAAATAAATTTCTGTTGTTTAAGCCACCCAGTCATGTTATTTTGTTATAGCAGCTGGAACTAAGACAATGTCTAAAGTTAAAATTAAATAATTTGATGAGCATTGAGTAGCAAGCAGAGGCACACATGCATGTGCGCTAGGGCATACTACAGAAGACATTTCCAGAGCAGGACAGAGGCTACAGTGGCTGACTCTTATGGTCCTTTTCTCCTCTGAGATTCTGTGATTTCACAAGTCTTTAAAGCTATATGGACACAGAAACACAGGTCTCTACTTGTATCATTGTCTTCTCACTTTATAGAGGATGGAGACTAGACAAATTGATTTCATCTCTTATGTCAACCCTTATTCATTGACAGTGGCTTCCTGGAACTGTTTTGAGAAGGATTTTTGAAGCTGTATGAAAAAAACCCATGATAAAAGGAACTAATGTTTATTGGGTAATTGTCATGCACCTGGCCCCATTCTAAGCACAGTATTTGTTTTAATTTACTTTATACTTGCAACAACTCTAAGAGTTGACTCCTAGTAGCATCAACATTTTTGATAAGAATGTCAAGGCGCAGACAGGAGGGACTACTCAAAGGCCATGTGGTTAGTTAGTGGCAGCATCAGACCATAAACCCAGTAGTTTGGCTTGAGAGATTTTGCCTGTAACTGTTACACTATGATACCTCTCCAGCAATCCATTTGCAATAATTATCAAAAGTGGAGGGGGTTGAAGAGACAGATACATGCTCCAAAATCCTTATGTCAGGATCTGCTCTGGGGGACACTCAAACCCAAACAAGTGGGCATAATATATTTTTATATGAATGCCATAACCATTCAGACACAAACCAGAAAATTTTAAAGACTCTTTAATAGTTGATTAACAGATTAGAGCCCAGTAGTCCAGACACTGTAAATTATAGGGAAACAGTGTTTGGAATTCCATCATTTCTTCGAAAATTCTGTTTGGAACCATATTATCCCAGTTCATGTTATAATGGAGAGTAGAAATAGGTAACATCAGCTATTAAACCATATTTCTCTGACCCTTCAGCCCTCTATGATTGCAAAAACACCAACTCCCTTCTTAATCAACTCCCACCCCCAGATATCTATTTATATAAGTACCCTGGGGATCATGTGGGCTCAACGCTTGCCCCAGACACCTCTTTCCTTCTACAGCTCTCCCCCTCTCTTATCTGCTGTCGAAGTTTCTCAGGTAACTTCTTGCCCAGGTTACTGATAGCTGCAAACCTTTCCTGCCTTGTCTTGTCATCCAACTGTGTCTGTTGAAGGTAATATCACTGCCTTTCTCTTCTCTGTTCTAGATTTGGTTGATCTGCACAGTAAATCACGTCTGTTGAGTGCTCTATCAGCAGGCCCCAAACTTGACACATAACAGTGGGCTTTTCCCTCCAGACAAACACAGCCCATTAACCCCAAAGAACAATTCCCAATATCTCATGCCCCTCGGTATCTGACAGATTTATGAGAGACAAGCAAATGAGAGGGACAGGCTTATAAAATCTTTCCAAGCCAAGCATTCATTGTGAATATACCTGATTTTTTATACTATTTGAAGAAAATTCTGTGCCTCCTTGCACAAGTCTCAACATGTCATTTTTTAATTTATTTAAAATAATCCTTTCTATTAAATTGGCCTCAAGAGTCCCGCATCTTTTCACCTTCCAAAATTTCCCTGTATTGCCTTTATTTTAGAGAAAGCTAAGGAAAGATGATAAAAATCTACAGTCCTTGATCCTACATTTTAAAATGCAAGATGTTAAAATCAAATAAAGTAGGTCAAGCCTCCTCCATATTTAGCAGAGACTAGCGCTTTTCCATATCAGCAAATATTAAAGTTGATAGGCAATCAAAAGTGCTATATCTTCCTTTAGTATAAGAAAATGTTATTAAGCAGCTGACATTCTATTTTTATCCCAGCCAAAGAAATAGAACAAATCCAACTCTGTGACTTTATTGCTTATGATTTTATAGACGGCTATTTTGTACATTTAAGTAGAGGCACTTTATTTTGCATTTATTTGGACAATGAGTAATAGTTAAACACATTCAACTAATTAATTATAAGTGAAGTCTGTTTAAATGCTGCCTGTGGTTAAGCTTATAAAACCCTCAGGGGTTTGAAGCAATATTTAAAGCTGGAAGGTCTGATAGAACAAAATGGAGGAACGTGTAAGGAGGAATAATACTTGAATTCAAGGCTACAGGTACCTGGGGAGAACTTTAAGTCCTTGCTTTATTTTGAGAATGGAGAAAGTTATGAATATCCTTCATTATTCTGGGACATAATAGCACTCAGTTGGACAAATATAATAAAATATGTAAGTAAAATTAAATGATGCTACTTTTCTTCCTAATAATAGCAACTCTAACATCTAGGATGTATGCTATGTTCATTTAATGAAAAAGAAGAATGTAAAAACCTCTAAAGCAGGCTAACAGTGTTAATACAATGAATTATTTTGTAAAAATTCACCTCACTAATAGCAATAAATGATTTTCACAAGTACTTGCGAGGCAAAGAGAAGTTATTGCTATTCATTAATGGAGAGAATCATTGGGTTGAAGGACTTTGCTACGGGAGGGACTGTACTCTGAACCCTGGAATCTTTCATCTTCTTCCAAAAATGACACCTGCTGTTAAAGTATGAAGAGAGTCATACCTGTGCCAATTTGTAATTGGAATCATTGCTTGAAGAGGCTGTCATGAACTCCACAGCTAACTTTATCTCTGGGAGTCCACACTGTTCCTCAGGGGCAGGAAACTCTTATCACTGTGATGTCCAGCCAACAGCCAGGTCCAGTCCTTCAAAGTAAGGGGCACTGGCTGCCAACCTGGCCCTGGATGTCATTCCCGGCCCACATACCTCTGACTGTAGTTTTGCATCCCTGATATCACCTCCATTTTGGTTCTGATCTAGGACATAAACTGAGCCCACATCTCCGAGTGTTTCCAATGGACTCATTCTCCATCCCCTGGTCACTTGACTCTTTCAGTCTCTAATTTAGACTTTAGATGAGTCTCTGAACTTCCTGGCTCTGTTCTTAGACTTCCTGGAACTTTATGTCTATGTGGGTTCTTCCCCGGTACTAGCACCTCCTCCCACCGAACCAGCCACTTGCAGTTTGGCCTCAAAATCCTCCTAATCCTATTCAGAGGGTCCACATCTGCTTTGCCCTGTGCCACCCTCTGGTACCACAGGAAGAGCAGCCCTACCTGGAATGCAGGTTGACCTCTTGTGGGCTGGAAGTACTCTTCCCGGTGCATTTATTTTCCTTATCTCTTTCTCTTGGACAAAATAAATTATAGGGTTTGTTAAAGGAGGAGCAGGAGGGAGAAGAAGATGACCATGGTGACACACAGAAAGCCATTGCTGGGAAGGTCACGAACTTGATCATGCATGTGAAGTGGTTAAACACTCTAACCTCTTGCTAGAAAAGGAAGCTCACAGAGAAGCCTAATGGGAAAGCATCTTATCAGCTCAGACCTCCACCAATCCTGCATAAGTGACTATTCCCCCAGGAAGAAAGAGCTTTAAAATATCCTTCTCCATCTCACCACCAAGAAGTCTGATTTAACAAACGAAAAAAAAGCAATGTTGTAAAGAACAAAAATTCAAGCCAAGTGCACTAAACTCTATGTGTTTTTGTGTGTGTGTATGTGTGGGTGTGTGAGAGAGATCTCTCTCTCTATATATATATGTGTGTATATATATATATATATATATATATATATATATATATACACACATATATATATACACACATATATATATACACATATATATATAAATATATATATATATAGAGAGAGAGAGGGACTTCAGTCAGAGATGGATTTAAGTTTATGGGAGCCTGAAGCTTTTACAATTTATGAAGCCCACTTTAAGAAAAAGAATGCAAAATTATAAAGGACAACTTAATTACTAGAATAAATATTTATTTAGAATAAGAATAAAAATCACAACAAATGATACATTTTAAAAAGCTGTCAAATACCACAAACATTACAAAAAATAACAAAGTTTTTATTTAACTGCCTATTATATCTCTATGATGCTTTGGGCTGCATATTCTCTGGCTGCTTCTTCATATGACAATAATTTTGAAATATAATTTTTCTAGAGAAATTAATCAGTCTTCTATCATTATTGATTAATATTTATTTTTATTATCAACAATTTAGAAAAATATTTTATATTTAACCCTAATTATTGATAACATTTCACAAATTGGGGAAATTCTGTAAAGTTTCATTTGTATATAAGCTATTATATGTGTACTCACTATTTGTAATACTGGTATAATTTTGGGTCCTACAAACACAGGAATTCTGATAAATTCTATTTCTTGCTACTACCTTTGAAAAAGTAAATGGATGGTACATTGGTAATTGCAAATACCATATTATGGGTATATTCCTGGTAGGAGAGAAATTCTGTTCTGACCAGATGTCAATGAGAACTGAATCTTCCATTTTCAATTTTACATGACTTCTGATTGGAAGATTTTCCACAGGCCTGCTTCCTTCTCCGCATGTCTCAAACCATGTTTCTCCTCCAGGACCCACATATGTCCCATGCCACCTGCCATCGGACACGCTCACATGATGCTGTGACCTCCGCCCCTGCACCCTGGTGTCATGCAGCTGAGTGAGGCAGCTAGTGAGGAGCAGGAGAGTGCCTGGGAGACACGTCCTCACCAGGAAGCCTAGCAGGTTCTTAACTATGCTCTGAAGGGGCTGTGAGCCGCGTAAATATATGCGACGCAAATGAAGGTATGAGCAGTTCAATCTCCCCTTAGTTGGATCCCCAAATACCTGCAGCCACATTGCTATCTGACTTGAAGGGAAGTAGGACAGAGTGGAGATTGGAGTGGAAAGAAACAGTAGCCTTAAGTAATTGTGGTTAAATTATCTTATTCGTACAAATTTTACACATTTATAGGGTCCTCTCCCAGAGCCTTGGAAGGGGCCTGTGCAATTGAAGGGTTCCAAAGTTTGACCTCATTAGCTTCATAGTAAGTCCACCTCAGGCACCAGCCAACATTTTCCTGAGTGTTTAGGAAATATGGAAAGCTAAGCCTTCCATAAAAGTTAATTGATGATGACAGTATTTGGAGATTATCCTTTGAGAAAAGGCGTTATCAAAGACTAGAGATAAGCCATATTTAATAATTAGGGTCCTAAAGCAAGGTATAGACATTTCTCTGAAAATGCCAACTGGTGGGGATGGCATGCAACAGATTGCAAGAAAAATCCAAAAGGGTGTTGAAGTATCCCCATGGATCTTGAAGTTCCTAATTGAGGAGAAATTTGATTTTTCTGTCAGAATTCAAAGTATCTTACTCATAATTTTTAAATATAAGAATGTGTTTTAAGACAAATATTTTTTTATCCTATAGTCTAGATTCCAGTCATTCTCAAATTCTGCTTTGTTTTTTTAAAAATAAATTTATTTATTTTTGGCCGTGTTGGGTCTTCATTGCTGTGTATGGGCTTTCTCTAGTTGCGGAGAGCGGGGGCTACTCTTCATTGCGGTGCACAGGTTTCTCATTGCGGTGGCTTCTCTTGTTGCAGAGCACAGGCTCTAGGCGCGTGGGCTTCAGTAGTTGTGGCACACAGGCTCAGTAGTTGTGGTGCACGGGCTTAGTTACTCTGCGGCATGTGGGATCTTCCTGGACCAGGGATCAAACCTGTGTCCCCTGCATTGGCAGGCGGATTCTTAACTACCAGGGAAGTCACTCTGCTTTGTTTTTGTAAACCTTCCAGGCAGGTACCTGATCTGTATGGGCACTACATAACTGTTATAGTCCTGATTTTGGTGTCAAAGTCGGGATAAACCAGAATAAATAAACTCCACATAGAATTCTATCTTAAGGCTTTTTTTTTTTTTTTTTTTTGGCATGCCACAAGTTACAACCGAAGGAAACATTCCAAGGACTGAAACAGTCACCCATATTATGAATACACTATTTGCAATAACTAAACCTGGGTATCTTGGGCTAAAAGCTTAAACTCCAAAGGATGGTGGCTCCTCGGGTGATACATAGAAAGTGGAGCAAACGAAGAAAATGATGGCAATAGATTCAAGCAGCTGATAGATGCGCTGTATGAGAAATTTAAACAAGATTTAAAATGACAATTATAAGGTCCATGACTATTTGTTGTAAAATAAATCACTTTTCTATCATGAAGGAGTTGTATAGAGACACCAAGAATCTCTGCAAGAAAATGAGATTCTCTTATTGAATAAAACTAAATGTGAGGCATGGAGAGTCAAGAAGTCAAGATTCTGACTATGAATGTAGAAAATAGAAGTATAGGTCACCAGGACAGCATTCTAAGGCATATCCTTAGAATGTCTTACCTCCAGTTATTGAAGGTACCAGGTTTGCCTCACATATTTATCTATTTCTTCTATGTATAACTAAGACTTTTTTGAAGAAATGTAGGGCTGAAAAATACTGAAAAGCGGTTACTTAATTTATTTTTCTTTGGGATAAAAATATATCTAATTTTAGATAGAAAATATATGTTGCCTTCTTAAAGATTTCTAGAAATGGAGATTCAGAGCCATGCTCAAACAGAATTCCAGTGTTTGTTCTCTTCAGAGATGAATTTATCCATCTAACTATCTTACAGTATAATCTTGGGTCTTGCTTTTTTCCTTCTATAAAAAACAAAGCTTGGGCTTCCCTGGTGGCGCAGTGGTTGAGAATCTGCCTGCCAATGCAGGGGACACGGGTTCGAGCCCTGGTCTGGGAAGATCCCACATGCCGCGGAGCGACTAGGCCCGTGAACCACAACTACTGAGCCTGCGCGTCTGGAGCCTGTGCTCCACAACAAGAGAGGCCGCGATAGTGAGAGGCCCGCGCACCACGATGAAGAGTGGCCCGCGTTGCCGCAACTAGAGAAAGCCCTCGCACAGAAAACGGAGACCCAACACAGCCAAAAATAAATAAATAAATTAAAAAAAAACAACAACAAAGCTTATTCATAATCCTTTGCACACTAACCATTCACACAATTTTGCTAAACTCACTCTCCAAGTTCTGTATTTTCTTTTCTGACCAGAAAAAGTCGACTTGCTTTGATGTTTTCTCATATAACTCTTAATCCATTTTTTTATGACTCTTCTCTTAATTTTATCCCTCTTTATTCATGCAGCTCAGTTTAGCTCATCTTATATAAAAATTTGCTATTGTATCAGGAATGTGTTTGCCTGCAAGCAACAAAAACCTCAACAAACAGTAGCTTAAACAGGAAACGGGTTAATTTGTCTCATGCAATAAGACGGCAGGAGTAGGCAGTGCGGGGCAGGTTGGTGACTCAATGATGTCATTAAGCATGAAGGATCCTTTTTTTTCTTCCCCCTCTGCTATCCTTAGAATGAGGTCTTTCTCAACATGCTTGTAACCTCATGGTCAGGAGTTGACTGCTGCACCTATGAGCTTATGTTCATGTTACACAAAGAAAGATTCAGGAAAGGACTCAAATCCTCTCAATAAGAGGTGGAATCTGGTTCCCTACCCACCAAGTCTGGGTTGGCCTTTTCACTTGCCGTGAACAACAGAATGTGAAGGAATTGAAGATATTTCAGTTACAAGCCTAGGCCTCCAGAAGTCCTGCGTTCCTTCACTCTCTTTTGGAAACCACCGTTGATGCCACTGAAACAGCCTGTTGGAGGCTGAGACCATGTGGAGCAGAGACTAGCTATCTCAGTTGAGGCTACAGTAAATCAGTGAGCCCCCAACAGACCCATTACTAACCACAGACACATGAGTGAGCCAGCCTAAATTGCAAAGCATGCTTTTCTGACTCCCCACTTACACTGGTGACCTAAGGAATCACAAGCTAAACAAATGGTTAGGAGACACTAAGTTTGAGGGTATTTTCTTATGCAGCAAAAGCTAACTGATACACATGAGCTCTTCCAAGTTGCACTATTCCTACCCCATATCCAGTAGTAGCTCATTGACCTAGATGAATTCATTTCTATTCTGGATGAACACTTATATCTCACTAGTCATCAATAAAAACTGAGTGATGCCTTTAGCTTCTTTCTGCAAAATTCCTTTTTATGAGTTTTGGACAAGATAACAATGATCCCAAGTGGGTTTCTCTTGTGCATATCCCATACATGGTTCCATAGTTTTTGCTCAGATTAATTCAGATAATTCTAGGAAAGCAGTTTGCCAAGGACAGTGACTCCTTCTTACCTTTAGATGTTTCTGTGTTGGTGAAAAATATCAATATATAATATCCCCCAAACTTCAGAGCATAGTTATAAAACTCTCTGAGTTATTTTAAATTCTCTCTCTGCTGGCTTGAGGTGAAGAGGGAAATACCCCTCCTACACCTTAGTAAATGGATGGGACTCACAGTACACCAAATGACTCCAAAAGTCACTCTGTAATCTCCAATAATCTAACCTGTTGTGGTACTGGGTTAAGAATCTTTTAACTGATTTTTAATTACTTCTCTTGCAAATCCCACATCATGGTTTCTCACTGCACATCAAAATATGACACCTACTTCCATTTCATCATCCTGTACACTGAGGTAAAGTACTCTCCACATGCAGATTTTTAAGTCTATCAGCAAATACTATTTTTAAGTCTATCAGAAAATAGAGTCATTTTGGGCCAGAGGTAAGGAGGGGAGGAAGTTAGGTAACTGCTTTCCAGAACCCAGAACTCAACAGAAAGTATGCTACATCTTACCTCAAATTTTAATCACAAAACTATGAATTCATTTGAACATCATCCTTACCACTTGGGAGTCAAAGCTACCTGAAAAACTCTAAACAAAATATAATGAATGCCAGGGAGATGGTGTCCTAAACGCTGAGAGCACTCTTGGTGGGGTGCTGTAGGAAGCAGCTGCCCTACAATGTCTGTTCTTATTTAACATCTTCATTCATAAGCCAGAATAGGGAACAGACAGCACACTGATGAAATTCACAGATGGTACTCATTTGGGAGATATTATGAATACCAGGGATATCAGGGAAATGATACAATAGGACCTAGAGAAGGAATAACAATGAGACTTGACTTTGAAAATGCAAGGCAATGAGTCTGAATATAAAAAAAGAAACCTTCAACATTTAAATAGAGGAGAGAAAACGAGAAGTCAATGTTGAAAGTGACATGGAGTTGGATAATGGAGTTAAATTTTAAAATGGGCCCTTTGAAATATAGCAGTAAAATTACTAGTGTATTTCTTTTTTTTTTTTTTTTTTTTTTCAAAACAAACCCAGCCCAGAATCTTGGGAAGGGGTTTTTTTTTTTTTTTTAAAGGATTTTCTTATTTATTTATTTATTTATTTATTTATTTATTTTTGGCTGTGTTGGGTCTTCGGTTCGTGCGAGGGCTTTCTCCAGTTGCGGCAAGCGGGGGCCACTCTTCATCGCGGTGCGGGGACCGCTCTTCATCGCGGTGCACGGGCCTTTCTCTATCGCGGCCCCTCCCGTCGCGGGGCACAGGCTCCAGACGCGCAGGCTCAGCAATTGTGGCTCACGGGCCCAGCTGCTCCGTGGCATGTGGGATCTTCCCAGACCAGGGCTCGAACCCGTGTCCCCTGCATTAGCAGGCAGATTCTCAACCACTGTGCCACCAGGGAAGCCCACTAGTGTATTTCTTAATCATCTCTGATCTTTGAGAGATGAATGAGGTGCTGTTACCATGTGGTCCCCTATTCCGAACTTATCACATTGTTTTTGTAAATTACCTTTTTTTTTTTTTTCTTGAAATACAGAATTTATTTAGAAACTGTTTAAAGTAGCAAAAAACTCTGTCAGGACAGACCAGGTGGAAAATGGGTTCCCAATAAAATGGAATTTTAGGGCAACAAAAGTCTAAAAGGCCACAAAAGAGAAATAGCACCACTGTTATTTGAACAATGGCTAGTTACTTGCATTTTTTGGCATTGTTAATCACTGAATCTGGGTTTTCCTCTGAATTCCATACAGAGCATGCACCACACAATTTTATCATAAAATACCTGCTTGCTACACACATTTTAGGACAAGCTACCACCAGAAACAAATCCATACAAATACATCAGGGGCAGAACAATCTCAGTAGTGGGTAACACACATTTTGCAGAATTCTGCCGAACAAAGGAACTGAATAGACTGTGGGCAAAGCAAATGAGGGAGTTAAGGGATGAAATATTTTAAATATTAATAATTAACTCAGACATGGTACTGTATTTTCTGCAAAAGAAAATTAAAATTTAGTAACACGTTAACATTTTTATCTCCAAAGAGATTAGTGCACTGGCAAAGTATTCCGATAACAGTGGAGGGCTGTGGACAGCAGGTACCGAAAACACCCAGCCTTGCAGATCCCAAGGTAGCAGTGGCCCTCCTTCACTGATCACTCCCCTTGCCAGAAGTCCAGAAAGAGCTTGCAGCATGATCACCTGCCTGCTGAACTTCCACTCTAAGCGGCAAACTTTAAGGAGCCAAAGAGTTGTCCCCAGTGGGCAAGGGGAGCAGAGAAGAGAAACATGTTAAATGTAAACTTAAAAGACAGTAAAATGGGACACAACCCACATTCAAATCCCAGAGATGTGGGCAAGTCCCCAAAAGTAGTTGTTAGATTTAAAAACTGGACACACCTCATTTCAAAAACGACAACAACAACAACAAAACACAGAAATAAATGCCTTAAGAGTATTTAAAAGATGCTTCCATATTTCAAAATGTAAAATGTAACATGACAGGAGCTTTTGTGTGTTTGACGTTGTGTCTGGGAAGGAAGGGCCAGAACCTGGAACCTTTGGGACCTGCTGTTCCCAGCCCTCACGGAGGCTGCCTGATGCTCATAGGCCCAGACCTTGGCCCAAAAGGAAAGCTTGAAAAGTTGCTTTGTAAAGCCATTTAGTGTCCTTGACCAATTGCATCCCTGATAAGAAGCAAGAGGCATTGCTGCCTGGATGAATAGAGGGTGTGTTTCAGCCCTGAGGCTTTTTTTTTTTTTTAGTTGTTTTGTTTGTTTGTTTTTTTATACTGCAGGTTCTTATTAGGCATCGATTTTATACACATCAGTGTATACATGTCAATCCCAATCGCCCAATTCAGCACACCACCATCCCCACCCCACCACAGTTTTCCCCCGTTGGTGTCCATATGTCCATTCTCTACATCTGTGTCTCAACTTCTGCCCTGCAAACCGGCTCATCTGTACCATTTTTCTAGGTTCCACATACATGCGTTAATATACGATATTTGTTTTTCTCTTTCTGGCTTACTTCACTCTGTATGACAGTCTCTAGATCCATCCACGTCTCAACAAATGACTCAATTTCATTCCTTTTTATGGCTGAGTAATATTCCATTGTATATTTTGAGTCAAAGAGCTTGATTTTCATAGAACATTTCTCTGTTGATTTTTCCAGTTATCTCTGATATTTCTATGTACTGTAAATTACCTTTTGATTTGTATATCCTTTCCTATCATATCAGACTCTAAGCTTCTTGAACACAGGGATTGAGTTACATTCGTTGTTGTAAATCTGTCTTAGTGACTGGCACATAGTAGGCACTGGATAAATATTTCTTGAAGGTAAAAATGAACTACTTCCAACAGCATCTCTTTTTTATGGGGTGAGATGATGAAATGTTATCAGATAACATTTTGATTTCAGGATATGAGTAAAGCAGGAGCAAGGGAGAATTATGAATAATGAATAATAACAATAATATCACCTTTCATTTGTATAGACCTTTCACAATAACCATTTGAAGAGTCAAAAAAAGACTAACTCTCATATTCAAACGGGACAGAGGGTATGAACTCCTAACTATGGAGATCAGGCATTTGAGAATTGTAGACCTCTGTCTGATTTGTAGAAGACATTTATGTCAGTTGTGCCATTATGTTAGACATATAAGTCATGTTAGCATAGAATGTAGAATGTGAAAGTTACAACAGCTCTCTCTGAGGATGGTTTTGGGACCTCTACTGACCTCAAAACTTTTTCAGGGAGTTCACAGGTTAAAATTACTTTCACATTACACTGCGATGTTATCTGCCTCCTTCAGTCTTCTTCTTTTGAGTGTATAATGGAGTTTTCCAGAGGCTAAATAAGGTGATCACATCATCGCCCTAGTGACTAATGAAATGTTTGCTTGTGTTTTCTAGTGTTTTAAATTTTTCACAGCTTGAACTTCTAAAGCAGTAAATATTGATAGACAGGACACACACAAGCAAAAGCTTTTGGGAGCCCTTAATAATTTTTAAGAATGTAAAGCAGTCCTGATACCAAAAAATTGAGAATTACTAGCTTTGGAGTCAAACAGACATAAGTTATAACTGACTTCCCAGTTATTGACCTTTTCTAAGCCTCAGTGTCCTGGGCATAAGAGTGACATTTACATCATGGAGTTGTTGTGAGGACTAAATAAGAAAATATAGGCAAGCAACAGAGCTCAGGGTTGAGTATACAGTCAACTCTTAATAAGTAGTTTATCATCATTGTAAAGGAATGATAAAAGCATTTTTATGACCCTTTGGAAACCAAGTTTTCTTTGTAGTACTCCATCCATCCTCCAAGGAGAGGAGAGGAGAGGAGGTGAGAGGGCAGAGTCTTCATTCCTCATCCTTGAAATCAATGAGAAATTGATGATTCTGCTGCTTCTGACTTCTGGAGGGTGTGGTTTCATTCATCTCAAACCTGTTGCTAGAAGCTCCTGTGTGTAAATCAGAACAGGAAACATATGATGTCTCCCTGCTGGTGGTTAGAGCAGAAGGTCATCAATTTCAAGCAGGAGGAGCAAAGGGCTCTATGCTTCTGACCAATGGCTTTTACAGAGACAAATCTCTGCCACTGACAACAGTCCCATATGGAAGCTATCAAAGACCATGCTTTTTCATTTCTTAGAGAAGCCTTGTTCCCGAGAACTGCTGCATTCAAAATAGTACAATACAAATGTTATCAATCATAAGGGTAATCAAATTTACTTTTCTCTAACACTTCCCAATTAATGCTTTCATATGCATAGATCTATAACACCAGAGCTAGAAGGATCTTGGTGATTATTTGAACAAGGCCTCTAACATAGAGTTGACACGGAGAAAATAGGACTCAGACAATTTAAAGTTACTTGCCCAAGATTATACAAATAATGGGAGAACCATGATCTTATTAAAATTTATGATAACTTGATGACATATGCTATTATATTATATGATGATATAATATATACAATAATAATATTACATATGATATTATTTATTAAAACCAATGTGCAGATGAGAGAACTTAGGTTTAACTATTTCCCCAGAGTTAATCTACTGAGGCTTCACTACTTTATTTACAGAATTACTGTCATATTTTGGGTAAGACTTACTTCCCAGAAAAACAACCGTGAGGAACAATGATTCTGGAAATGCTGGTAGTAGCGTACCTACCCTTCCTTCCTCCACCAAACACTTTAGTCCTGCTGTATCCTCCCATATCTCAAGAGTTCTCAGTGTGTCCCTGATAAGACCCTACCTATTGGGAAGAATGAGCATATTCTTGGGAGGCGCTAATACCGATGACGAATTGATCATCCTCAGGCAAAGTTGATGACTCTAATGCAAGAAGCTTGCTCAGAAATTTTTCCTTTGCTATTTTGCTGCTGTAGTGGAAATCCCACCACCACCTGTTCATTTACATTATACTTCTAAAGGCCTTTACTAAGAATGAAATGTTACTTCGTGAAGGTGATGCATTAACTTTATTCAACACCAGAAACTGGCTTTTCATATTAACTTAGATTAGTTCTGTATTGAGGTCAAGAAGGAATAGGTGACTATGATGAGAGCTATAGTGGTGGGCAACCGAAGGGCACTGAGTATCAAGGGAAGTCTTACCATAGTTCCTTCTACTCTGGTTTGAACTACATGAATGAATCAGTAAATATCTTCCTAATATTGTAAAAGATCTTTATTCTTATGGGTAGCCCCTAATTATGATAGAGTGTGGGAGACATATTCATGGACATGGGGTTTTGTTTCAGTGTCTTTCTCTGCTTCTTATAAACTATGTGACTTTGAGTAAGTTATCTGACCTTCTGAGCTTCAGTTTCCTCAAGTATGAACAATAATAGCTACCTCATAGGATTTTTGTTATAAACTTAATAATGGCAACACTTATCATCACGATTACTAGGTTAAGTAGTGAACCACGCTATTAGTCAGGATCAACTAGGTTATGCTACAATAACAAATCAATCCCCAAACGCTGTGGCTTAATACAACGAAAGATGGTTTTCCACTCATACTACATGTCCACTATGGGTTAGTGGGCCGCACTCAGGAACCCAGGCTGGCACTCTCCCCCATATTGTAACCCACCCATTTGAGACATATGTTTCTCTCAGTAACCCCAGCAGAGGAAGAGAGCTCTGGGGAGTCTTGCACCAGCAATTACGACCTTTGGCTCAGAAATAAGACATGTCATTTCAGCTCACAGCCTGGTGGCGAAAGGTATCCTCGCGAACTCATCTGATTGCATGGTGCCTGGATATAATGGGAGCCCAGTGAATGTCTGTTGAAGGAACAAAGCAATAGACAAAAATAACAATTTACGTAAAGCATTGTTTCTATGTGCCAAGAACGGATTAACACATTTTTCTTGTCAAATGACTAAATGGACACAGCTAGATATAAGGTTAGCTCTGGGGACTGCTATTAATGTACTTTCATAATAAACGATTTTAGAAAAATATTAAATCTTTCTTTTCCCTTCCTTTGCAGCATCAGTTTAGAGAGGATAATTCAAAAGCCCCTAAGTCCTACATTCGGTTTGCCTCATTTAAAAACTATTCGTAGGAATTTGACAATGACATTAGGTGTCTCCATTACAGCTTCATACATCAGTTAATGTGAGCGCGCTTTCAAGTCCGAATCTAAAAGTCCAGGTGCATCTTAGCTCTGAACGCTTTGAAGTTTACCCATCCTTATTTAATGTGCTAATGTAATCTATACGTTCAGAATCCATCTGAGGGGCAGTAAAGGGAAATTGGCACACCGAAGGAAAGATGAACTGCTCTCTGGGGCGAAATCTATCTTGCACATGCATTCATCTTAGGCAGACATTGTTGTTTAAACTAAAAATAATCACAGCCAGTTCTGTGACATTAACCTTAGTTACTCCTGTATAAACCAGGAATGAAAATGAGGACAAAGGTTGGCAGTGAGTCTGATGATAATTTCATGTCCATGCTCATACTGTTTCATCCTGCCTGGAGGAAAATGGCGCCTGCGTGTTAGATGCGCACGTTCATTTCTCGAGTTGTAATTAATATACTTGGGTCGTTGTTACCTATAAGAGATTAGAATGCTGAATACCCTACTGACTCTAACAATGCAGACAGATTACCACGTAACGCTCGGAAAAACCTTTGCCATGACCGTCAGCTCCACGGCGTTATCCAGAGGGCACTGCTTACTTATTTTTTTTTCCTTGTCTTTTACCGCATTCTAAATTGGTATACCGGTAAACACATTAATAGTCTTAATAGATACCCATCCACCCCAAAAGAATGTGAATCCTGGAAAACGACAAAAGAGAATACTCATTCAGAAAAATTAAGGGGAGGGGAGTTAGCACTGAGACTTGAGGGGGAAAAAAAGGAAGCTGAAAAATAGAATTTACATAATGAGCAAAGGAGAAAGGTTAAAGCCTTTTTTTATTCATCTGCTGGCTCTTCTTAAGAATGCCTCAAGGATTAGAATAGACACTAGTCATATTCATACCAAATATGAGGAAAGCAGCCTGAGGATATTCCTTCTTTTTATTCCTCAAGAAACAAGCAATTATTTCTTATCTATCGGGGGAAATCATTGGGGGGCGGGGCACCCAGGAAAAAAAAAACAACAAAAATACAAAAACCCTGAGGAGGTAATCTTTCACACTTCAAACATTTCTCATGGCTCTGTTTGTTATCACGAAGCAATCCTGTCAGGTAGTCTTAAAATCTTTTGAATTCTTCCTTACAGTTTCCCACTTCAAACAAGAAGCAGTTGCCTATAACAAAATGACAATTATCAAAACCTAAACAAAATGGAAGTTGTTTGCACAACAGTCGATCTGTTCAGGCTGACTGCAACAAACAAAATGAAGCTAAGACATCTCAAATAGTTATATCTTGTGCAGTAAACAGCTCAAGTATTTCCCTACTCTCTCACAGGGGTACATATAATACCATTGTGATGTTAACATTGGGACAGGGTCACATTTCTTAGCTTCTCTGATGGACTCAGATGCCCCTTTTTGGGTTCTCATTGTTCTGTGTATTTCTCCTTTGTAACACTAACTACTGCTGGAATTTTACATTTACTCATATGATTGTTTTAGTAATGTTTGGGTTCCCTCGGCATTGGGTCTCTGAGGACAGCAGACATGCCCCCTTCTCGGTTCACCATTGCGTCCCCATCTCCTGGCATAGGTCTGGTAAATGCAGACGTGCATGGATCTGTGTTGGATAAGTGTATTAATGAAGGTAGATAAAACTGTTAATTAGCTCAGTTAAAGTCTGGGACACTGATGGTCGTCCCCCTTGTCACCTCTTTATTCTGTTCTCCACACCCTTATTCAATGTGCTCTTTACCCAGGGACTCTGTCTTCAGTAACATTTTCTAATATATATATAAACTTCATTTTTAGAACTGTTTTATATTTATAGAAAAATTGCAAATATAGTACAGAGAGTTCCCACATACCCTGAACCCAATTTTTCCTATTATTAACATCTTATATTAGTGTTTGTTACAATTAATGAACCAATAGTGATACATATTATTGTTAACGAAAGTCCATTCTTTATTCAGATCTCCTTAGTTTTTTTTTAATGTTCTTTTGCTGTTCCAGGGTCCCATCCAGGATGACACAGCACATTTAATTACCACGTATCCTTAGGCTCTTCTTGGCTGTGACAGTTTCTCAGTCTGTGCTTTTTTTTCTTTTTTCTATGACCTTGACAGTTTGAGGAGTACTAGTCAGGTATTTTGTAGACTATTCTTCTGTTTGGATTGGTCTGAAGATTTTCTCATAATTAGACTAGGGTTATGTATTTGAGGGAGGAATACCACAGAGGAGAAGTGTTATTTTCATCACATCATGTCAAGGGTACATTTATCAACATGACTTAATCACTGAGATTGTTGACCTTGATCACCTGGCTGAGGTTGTGTTTGTTAGCTTTCTCCGCTGTGTGCAGCTATACTTAAGTGATTTGGGACTTATACCCCATATTCCAGAAGGTGAAATATCTAAAATTATTTGAAATTCTTCTGTATGGGAAACTTGCCTATTCTCCCTCATTTATTTATTTATTCAATACTTTACATAAGTATGGCTCGTGGATATTTATTTCATATATTAGGTTATAACCCAATACTACTTTATTTATTCTGTTGCTCACATTGTACCAGCTCTGGCCACTGGGAGCTCTTTCCGTCTGTTCCTATGTCTCTTTGACATACCCTCGTCATTGAGGGGTCTTGTTTGTTTGTTTTTGATTTTTCAGTCCTTACTTTCTGACACTATAAGATACTCCAGACTCATCTTGTGTAGTTCCTGTCCCATTCCTGGACTCAGCAATTTCAGCTATTTCTTCAAGGAACTTTTCTTCCTTTTGTTGGGGAATGGTCTTAGAAACCAAGATCTGCCTACTAGGTGTGCTCACTGCTACTGGGGGTATTGTTGCTTCTAGACCAGCTCAGCTGACACAGCAAGATATTGCTGTATTCATTTGCAAATACATGCATATCTCTACCTATTTTTATATGGAACCATCCGTACCTATGTGACGCTAAACATGAGTTCATACTGATGTTTCTAATTCTGATTCATTGCAACATGGATCACTCTAGCCTCTTCCCTGTGTATATCTGTAAACTTCCACTCCAGCAGTGATAAACTTGGCTTCTACCATCCACCATCCATTTACTTAATTGTTCAATTCCAGTGCACACATAGAGAAATATCAGGATTGTTAACTGATATTCTTGTGGGATATGAATTTATCAACTAGAATACGGTGCTTATCTACAACTTCTTTTGCCTTTAGTTTTATATTCCACTCATTTCCAAAGTTACTTTGGTCAGCACTTTTTTCTCCCACCACTTCCAGTGAGGTTGTCTTAAACATTTGCAACACAGATTGTTTTAAGACAGTATGCTTTACATTCTGTGACTGCTAGACCTCCAAAAATGATTTTTTAAATAATTTACAAAAATTAAGGCTCACTTTTTGTGCTGTAAAATTCAGTGAGCTTTGATAAATGCATAATGTCATGTATCCACAATTGCAGTATAATACAGAATAGTTTCACTACCCTAAAAAATTTCCCATGCTTCACCTATTTAACTTTCCCTCCCCTTTCCCCCAAATCCCTGGCAATCACTGATATTTTTTTATTTTACCATTACTAGATTTTTGCCTTTTCCAGATGCCATATAATTGGAATCATATAACATATAGCTTTCTTAAAATGGCTTCTTTCACTTAGCTATATGAATTTGATCTTCATCCACATCTTTTTGTGGATTGATAGCTCATTTCTTTTTATTGCTGGGTAATATTCAATTGTGCCACAGGTTGTTTATCCATTCACTTATTTAATGAAAGACATTCTGGTTGCTACCAACCTTTGGCGGTTATGAATAAAGTTGCTATAAATTATTCACTTGCAGATTTTTATACAGACATAATTTTCAAATCACATGAATAAATACCTAGGAGTGCAATTGCTGGATACTATCTCCAGTAACTCAATAACTACCAGCTAAATCTCACTGAAGCGTTAACTGAAAATATATATATTTTTTAACATCATTATTGGAGTATAATTGCTTTACAATGGTGTGTTAGTTTCTGCTTTATAACAAGGGAATCAGCTATACATATACATATATCCCCATATCTCCTCCCTCTTGCGTCTCCCTCCCACCCTCCCTATCCCACCCCTCTAGGTGGTCACAAAGCACCGAGCTGATCTCCCTGGGTTCTGTGGCTGCTTCCCACTAGCTATCTATTTTACGTGTGGTAGTATATATATGTCCATGCCACTCTCACTTCGTCCCAGCTTACCATTCCCACTCCTCATGTCCTCAAGTCCATTCTCTACGTCTGCATCTTTATTCCTGTCCTGCCCCTAGGTTCTTCAGAACCATTTTTTTTTTTTAGATTCCATATATATGTGTTAGCATATGGTATTTGTTTTCCTGTTTCTGACTTAATTCACTCTGTTTGACAGACTCTAGGTCCATCCACCTCACTACAAATAATTCAATTTCGTTTCTTTTTATGGCTGAGTAATATTCCATTGTATATATGTGCAACATCTAGTTTATCCATTCATCTGTCAATGGACACTTAGGTTGCTTCCATGTCCTGGCTATTGTAAATAGAGCTGCAATGAACATTGGGGTACATGACTCTTTTTGAATTATGGTTTTCTCAGGGTATATGCCCAGTAGTGGGATTGCTGGGTCATATGGTAGTTCTATTTTTAGTTTTTTAAGGAACCTCCATACTGTTCTCCATAGTGGCTATATCCAGTTACATTCCCACCAACAGTGCAAGAGTGTTCCCTTTTCTCCACACCCTCTCCAGCATTTATTGTTTGTAGATTTTTTGATGATGGCCATTCTGACCAGTGTGAGGTGATACCTCATTGTAGTTTTGATTTGCATTTCTCTAATAATTAGTGATGCTGAGCATCCTTTCATGTGTTTGTTGGCAATCTGTATATCGTCTTTGGAGAAATGTCTATTAAGGTCTTCTGCCCAATTTTGGATTGGGTTGTTTATTTTTTTGATATTAAGCTGCATGAGCTGCTTGTAAATTTTGGAGATTAATCCTTTGTCAGTTGCTTCGTTTGCAAATATTTTCTCCCATTCTAAGGGCTGTCTTTTCATCTTGTTTACGGTTTCCTTTGCTGTGCAAAAGCTTTTAAGTTTCATTAGGTCCCATTTGCTTATTTTTGTTTTCATTTCCATTTCTCTAGGAGGTGGGTCAAAAAGGATCTTGCTGTAATTTATGTCAAAGAGTGTTCTGCCTATGTTTTCCTCTAAGAGTTTTATAGCGTCTGGCCTTAGATTTAGGTCTTTAATCCATTTTGAGTGTATTTTTGTTTATGGTGTTAGGGAGTGTTCTAATTTCATTCTTTTACATGTAGCTGTCCAGTTTTCCCGTCACCACTTATTGAAGAGGCTGTCTTTTCTCCATTGTATATTCTTGCCTCCTTTGCCAAAGATAAGGTGACCATATGTGTGTGGGTTTATCTCTGAGCTTACTATCCTGTTCCATTGATCTATAGTTCTGTTTTTGTTCCAGTACCATACTGTCTTGATTACTGTAGCTTTGTAGTATAGCCTGAAGTCAGGGAGCCTGATATCTCCAGCTCCGTTTTGCTTTCTCAAGATTGCTTTGGCTATTCGGGGTCTTTTGTATTTCCATACAAATTGTGAAGTTCTTTGTTCTCATTCTGTGAAAAATGTCACTGGTACTTTGATAGGGATTGCATTGAATCTGTAGATTGCTTTGGGTACTATAGTCATTTCCACAATGTTTATTCTTCCAATCCAAGAACATGGTATATCTCTCCATCTGTTTGTACCATCTTTAATTTTTATCATCAGTGTCTTATAGTTTTCTGCATACAGGTCTATTGTCTCCTTAGGTAGGTTTATTCCTAGATATTTTATTCTTCTTGTTGCAATGGTAAATGGGAGTGTTTCCTTAATTTCTCTTTCAGATTTTTCATCCTTAGTGTATAAGAATGCAAGAGATTTCTGTGCATTAATTTTGTATCCTGCTACTTTACCAAATTCATTGATTAGCTCTAGTAGTTTTCTGGTAGTATCTTTAGGATTCTCTATGTATAGTATCATGTCATCTGCAAATAGTGACAGCTTTACTTCTTCTTTTCCAATTTGGATTCCTTTTATTTCTTTTTCTTCTCTGATTGCTGTGGCTAATACTTCCAAAACTATGCTGAATAATCGTGGTGAGAGTGGACATCCTTGTCTTGTTCCTGATCTTAGTGGAAATGGTTTTAGTTTTTCACCATTGAGAACGATGTTGGCTGTGGGTTCGTCATGTATGGCCTTTATTATGTTGGGGTAAGTTCCCTCTATGCCTACTTTCTGGAGGGTTTTTTTTTTATCATAAATGGGTGTTGAATTTTGTCAAAAGCTTTTTCTGCATCTATTGTGATGATCATATGGTTTTTCTCCTTCAATTTGTTAATATGGTTTATCACATTGATTGATTTGCATATATTGAAGAATCCTTGCATTCTTAGGATAAACCCCACTTGATCTTGGTGTATGCTTTTTTAATGTGCTGTTGGATTCTGTTTGCTAGTATTTTGTTGAAGATTGTTGCATCTATGTTCATCAGTGATATTGGCCTGTAGTTTTCCTTTTTTTATGACATCTTTGGTTTTGGTATCAGGATGATGGTGGCCTCATAGAATGAGTTTGGACTGTTCCTCCCTCTGCTATATTTTGGAAGAGTTTGAGAAGGATAGGTGTTAGCTCTTCTCTAAATGTTTGATAGAATTCACCTGTGAAGCCATCTGGTCCTGTGCTTTTGTTTGTTGGAAGATTTTTAATCACAGTCTCAATTTCAGTGCTTGTGATTGGTCTGTCTATATTTTCTATTTCTTCCTGGTTCAGTCTCTGCAGGTTGTGTTTTTCTAAGAATTTGTCCATTTCTTCCAGATTGTCCATTTTATTGGCATATAGTTGCTTGTAGTAATCTTTCGTGATCCTTTGTATTTCTGCAGTGTCAGTTGTTACTTTTCCTTTTTCATTTCTAATTCTACTGATTTGAGTCTTCTCCCTTTTTTCTTGATGAGTCTGGCTAATGGTTTATCAACTTAGTTTATCTTCTCAAAGAAAGAGCTTTTTGTTTTATTGATCTTTGCTATCATTTCCTTCATTTCTTTTTCATTTACTTCTGATCTGATCTTTATGATTTCTTTCCTTCTGCTAACTTTGGGTTGTTTTTGTTCTTCATTGTCGGATTGCTTTAGGTGTAAGGCTAGGTTGTTTATTTGAGATGTTTCTTGTTTCTTGAGATAGGATTGTATTGCTATAAACTTCCTTCTTTGAACTGCTTTTGCTGCATCCCATAGGTTTTGGGTCATCGTGTTTCCATTGTCATTTGTTGCTAGGTATTTTTTGATTTCCTCTTTGATTTCTTCAGTGATCTCTTGGTTATTTAGTAGTGTATTGTTTGACCTCCATGTGTTTGTATTTTTTACAGTGTTTTTCTGTAATTGACGTCTAGTCTCATAGCATTGTACTTGGGAAAGATACTTGATACGATTTCAATTTTCTTAAATTTACCAAGGCTTGATTTGTGACCCAAGTTATGATCTATCCTGGAAATGTTACATGAACACTTGAGAAGAAAGTGTATTCTGTTGTTTTTGGAGGGAATGTCCTATAAATATCAATTAAGTCCATCTTGTTTAATGTATCATTTAAAGCTTGTGTTTCCTTATTGATTTTCATTTTGGATGATCTGTCCATTGGTGAAAGTGGGGTGTTAAAGTCCCCTACTATAATTGTGCTACTGTTGATTTCCCCTTTTATGGCTGTTATCATTTGCCTTATGTATTGAGGTGCTTCTATGTTGAGTGCATAAATATTTACAATTGTTATATTTTCTTCTTGGATTGATCCCTTGATCATTATGTAGTTTCCTTCTTTGTCTCTTGTAATAGTCTTTATTTTAAAGTCTATTTTGTCTGATATGTTATTTACTACTCCAGCTTTCTTTTGATTTCCATTTGCATGGAATATCTTTTTCCATCCCCTCACTTTCAGTCTGTATGTGTCCCTAGGTCTGAAGTGAGTCTCTTGTAGACAGCATATGTACAGGTCTTGTTTTTGTGTCCATTCAGCCAGCCTATGTCTTTTGGTTTGAGCATTTAATCCATTTACATTTAAGGTAATTATCAACATGTATGTTCCTATTACCATTTTCTTAATTGTTTTGGGTTTGTTATTGGAGGTCTTTTCCTTCTCCTGTGTTTCCTGCCTAGAGAAGTTCCTTTAGCATTTGTTGTAGAGCTGGCTTGGTGGTGCTGAATTCTCTTAGCTTTTGCTTGTTTGTAAAGTTTTAATTTCTCTGTCGAATCTGAATGAGATCCTTGCTTGGTGGAGTAATCTTGGTTGTACAGTTTTCCCTTTCATCACTTTAAATATGTCCTGCCACTCCCTTCTGGCTTGCAGAGTATCTGCTGAAAGATCAGCTGTTAACCTTATGGGGATTCCCTTGTATGTTATTTGTTGTTTTTCCCTTGCTGCTTTTAATGTTTTTTCTTTGTATTTAATCTTTGATAGTTTGATTAATATGTGTCTTGGCATGTTTCTCCTTGGATTTATCCTGTATGGGACTCTCTGTGCTTCCTGGAGTTGATTGACTATTTCTTTTCCCATATTAGGGAAGTTTTCAACTATAATCTTTTCAAATATTTTCTCAGTCCCTTTCTTTTACTCTTCTTCTTCTGGGACCCCTATAGTTCAAATGTTGGTGCATTTAATGTTGTCCCAGAGGTCTCTGAGACTGTCCTCAATTCTTTTCATTCTCTTTTCTTTATTCTGCTCTGTGGTAGTTATTTCCACTATTTTATCTTCCAAGTCACTCATCCGTTCTTCTGCCTCAGTTATTCTGCTATTGATTCCTTCTAGAGAATTTTTAATTTCATTTATTGTGTTTTTCATCATTGTTTGTTTGCTCTTTAGTTCTTCTAGGTCCTTGTTAAACGTTTCTGGTATTTTCTCCATTCTATTTCCAAGATTTTGGATCATCTTTACTATCATTACTCTGAATTATTTTTCAAGTAGGCTGCCTATATCCTCTTCATTTGTTTGGTCTGTTGGGTTTTTACCTTGCTCCTTCATCTGCTGTGTGTTTTTCTGTCTTCTCATTTTGCTTAACTTACTGTGTTTGGGGTCTCCTTTTCGCAGGCTGCATGTTCATAGTTCCCGTTGTTTTTGGTGTCAGCCCCCAGTGCCTAAAGTTGGTTCAGTGGGTTGTGTAGGCTTCCAGGTGGAGGGGACTCATGCCTGTGTTCCAGTGGATGAGGCTGGATATTGTCTTTCTGGTGGGCAGGACCGCATCCGGTGGTGTGTTTTGTGGTGTTTGTGACCTTATTATGATTTTAGGCAGCCTCTCTGCTAATGTGTGGGGTTGTGGTCCTGTTTTGCTAGTTGTTTGACATAGGGTGTCCAGCACTGTAGCTTGCTGGTCATTGAATGGAGGTGGGTCTTAGTGTTGAGATGGTGATCTCTGCGAGAGCTTTTGCTGTTTGATATTACATAGAGCCAGGAGGTCTCTCTTGGACCAATATCTTGAACTCGGCTCTCTCACCTCAGAGGCACAGGCCTGACACCCAGCCAGAGCACAAAGACACTGTCAGCCACACGGCTCAGAAGAAAAGGGAGGAAAACAGAAAGAAAGAAAGAAAAAATAATAATAAAATAAAATAAAAATGTTATTAAAATAAAAAATTTCAAAAAGTTATGAAAAATTAAAACCATTAAAAGTAATTTAAAAAAGAAAGAAAGAAGAGAGAAACCAAACCAAAAAACAAATCCACCAATGATAGCAAGTGTTAAAACTATACTAAAGAAAAAACCAAAAAACAAACAAACAAAAATAGACAGACAGAACCTTGGGACAAATGGTAAAACAAAGCTATACAGGCAAAATCACAGAAAGAAGCATACACATACACACACAAAAAGAGAAAAAGGAAAAAATATATATATATCTGTATATATAAAAGAAAAGGAAGAGAGCAACTAAATCAATAAACAAATCTAATAAGCTCTAAATACTAAACTAAGATAAATATAAAACCTGAAACAAATTAGATACAGAAAGCAAACCCCAAGTCTACAGTTGCTCCCAAAGTCCACCTCCTCAATTTGGGATGATTCGTTGTCTATTCAGGTATTCCACAGGTGCAGGTACATCAAGTTGATTGTGGAGATTTAATCCACTGCTCCTGAGACTGCTGGGAGAGATTTCCCTTTCTCTTCTTTGTTCACACAGCTCCTAGGGTACAGCTTTGGATTTGGCCCCACCTCTGCGTATAGGTCCCCGGAGGATGTCTGTTCCCCACCCAGACAGGAGCGTGTTAAAGGAGCAGCTGATTCGGGTGCTCTGGCTCACTCAGGCCCGGGGGAGGGAGGGGTACGGATGTGGGGTGAGCCTGCGGTGACAGAGGCTGGCATGACGTTGCCACAGCCTGAGGCGCGCCGTGCGTTCTCCCGGGGAAGTTGTCCCTGGATCACGGGACCCTGGCAGTGGCGGGCTGCTCAGGCTCCCGGGAGGGGAGGTGTGGATAGTGACCTGTGCTTGCACACAGGCTTCTTGGTGGCGGCAGCAGCAGCCTTAGGACTTCATGCCCATCTCTGGTGTCCACGCTGATAGCCGCAGCTCGCATCCATCTCTGGAGCTCGTTTAGGCGGTGCTCTGAATCCCCTCTCCTCACAAACCCTGAAACAATGGTCTCTTGCCTCTTCAGCAGCTCCAGACTTTTTCCTGGACTCCCTCCCGGCTAGCTGTGGCACACTAGCCCCCTACAGGCTGTGTTCACGCAGCCAACCCCAGTCCTCTCCCTGGGGTCTGACCTCCGAAGCCCAAGCCTCTCGGGCTGGTGAGTGCTGGTCAGCACTGATCCTCTGTGCGGGAATCTCTCCTCTTTGCCCTCCGCACCCCTGTTGCTGCGCTCTCCTCTGTGGCTCCAAAGCTTCCCCCCCGCCCACCCCCCGCCCCGTCTCCACCAGTGAAGGGGCTTCCTAGTGTGTGGAAACTTCTTCTCCTTCACAGCTCCCTCCCAGAAGTTCAGGTCCCGTCCCTGTTCTTTTGTCTTTGTTTTTTCTTTTTCCTTTTTCCCTACCCAGGTATGCGGGGAGTTTCTTGCCTTTTGAGAAGTCTGAGGTCTTCTGTCAGCGTTCAGTAGGTGTTCTGTAGGAGTTGTTCCACATGTAGATGTATTTCTGATGTATTTGTGGGGAGGAAGGTGATCTCCACGTCTTACTCCTCTGCCATCTTGAAGGTCTCTCTGAAAATATACTTTTAAACCAACATTTATTGAATATTGATTATGTTCCAAGCTTTGCCCAGATATTTTTACATCCCTCATTTATTCATTCATTCTGCAAATATTTATTGAATCTCTAGTACCATGGGCAGACTCTTCTAGGCACTGGGGATGGAGCCATGAACACCAGTAACAATAATCCTTCCTTTAAGGAGATTTTTTTCTAGTTAAGGAAAACAGATTATAAATGAATGAATAAATAAAAATCTAAAATGGCAAGTAAAGCTGAGTGTTTATAAAAAGTATGACAGGGTAGGGGCTTCCCTGGTGGTCTGGTGGTTAAGAATCTGCCTTCCAATGCAGGGGATGCAGGTTCGATCCCTGGTCGGAGAACTAAGATCCCACATGCCACAGGGCAACTAAGCCTGTGCACTGCAACTACTGAGCCCATGAGGCACACCTAGAGAGCCCGCGTGCTGCAACTGCTGGGCTTGTGCACCCTGGAGCCCACATGCCACAACTAGAGAGAAGCCCGCACGCCACAGCAAAAGATCCCGCATGCCGCAATGAAGATCCTGCATGCTGCAACTAAGACTCCACACAGCCAAATTAATTAATTTTAAAAAATTAAAAAAAAACCTTATTAAAAAAAAGAAAGTGTGTCAGGGTAAGGTAGGCTGAGGGGTATATTTTGTGTCAAGTGGATTAGAAAAGGCTTCACAGACAAGGTTGACATTTGCCCAGATATTTAACTGAAGTGAGAAGGTGGGTAAGGAATAGTTAAAAGTGTATGCAAAGGCCCTGAGGCTGTACCATACCTACCATGTTTACATTTTAGAAAGATCAAGGTGGCCAGTGTGAATGAAGCCAATGAGAGAAGAGGGGGATGTGAAACACTAAGATGAAACAGGAAGAAGTTAGGAGGGCAGATTCTATAGGGTCCTTTGACCATGGTGAGCACCTTGCATTTTATTCTAAGATAGGAAGCCACTGGAAGGTTTGAGCAGAGGAGAGAGCTGATCTGCCGAACACAGGCAATGGTTCCCCTTTTTTCACTCAGAGTAAAAGCCAAGCACTCATCTGCAAAGTTGTGCTGGAGCAGCTTACTGGAAAATGGCAAATATGGTAGGATTCCAGCAACATCACTGCAAAGGTCTGGTCAGACAATTTTTACTTAAAAGAGGTACCATGAGGGAAGGGCATCTGACTCCTGTAAGTTCATTAACAATGCCGTAAACACAAAACTGTTTTAGAATGTCTCTTATTCTTTCAGTGTGCCATCACGTGTTTGTTCTCACTTTCATCCTGTGTGTTAATCAAGGAAGGCAAAGTCCTGTGTTAAATTCGAGGAAACTGAGGCATAATAATTTTAAAATGATTGCTAGCAGCTATGAATGAGCACTTACGATAGCCAAACATTTTCTAGCTGTAGATAGATAGATAGATATAAATATGTATATTTTAAACTGTTTAGTCTTCCTCCAAAACTCTATGAGTTGCGCCATTTTATAGACGAGGAAACCGAGGAACAGAGATGATGTATCCTGCTCAAAGTCACACAGCTGAAAAATGGTAGAGCCAGAATTCATCTGGTGTGTCTTGCACCAAAGGCTGAATTCTTATAGGCTCAAAGTCACATAGAGTATAGACAAGAGGCTTGGTTCTCAGTTTTCTTTCCATAACAGCAACTATAACTTGGTTCACTCACACTAATTCTAGACACCTCCCTTGGGACATCTCTCTCGCGTCTCTGTTTATGCTGTTTCGGCTGACGGAATTTTACTCCTGATTCCAGAAGTTTATATATATGACCCTGTTCTGGCCAGCTATCCTGGTTTAGAGGGACGGATTCAGGGGTGGGCATGTGACCCAAGTTGCCAAGGAAAGACTTCACTTTGGAAACTCTTCCTGTGGGGAAGAGAGGATCTTTATTTCCACTGTGAAGCTATTTGCAAGGAAATGCTGGCAGCCATATTGTCACCCGTTAGAGGAAGGGGAGAGTCCACTGAGATGCAGCCAACAGTCAGGAAGAATGAAGACAACCGAGAGCCATTGGGCTTGCTTGGGTCCCTGAACTCACCTGTGCCTAAAACCACCTTCTCCTGAATCTTTCCATTACTTGAGTCCATAAATTCTCCTTTTTTCATAATCCAGTACTATTTAAATTTCGCTTATTTGTGCCAAAGAATTCTGACGAATGTAAAAAATTGCCGAGTCAACCATAGTAATAACGTAGTCATAGATAAAGGCTTTATTTTTTAGATCCTAAGTTTAGACCTCCTAACTCTGCTGGCACATGTGGTTGGGGGAACAATGGGGAGAGGCCTTAACCTGGAATTAAAAGACTTGGATCTAATTTCCAACCCCAGCTTCTAGTAGTTCAGTAGTCTTCAAGCAAACCACACACTCCCTAAGCTTCATTCTGTCCCACAGCGAAATGGGAATTACGCAAAGTACCTTGAGTGTCATAAGACATGAATGAGATGACATATGTGAAAGCATCTATCAGATTACCTGGCACATGGTAGGAGCTCAGTAAACATTAGCTGCCTGTCGGCTGCACTGTTCCAAGAACAATTTTGACTTGAGAGTTTTCTGAACTGTGAGACTAACAGCTTCAGTCTCCACCAATTGTGCAAACACTACACTAGACTTAGTACCAGGAGGTTAATATGATGTGAGCATAAGATGTCCATTTTATCTATGAGAAAAAAAAAAAAAGGCTCAGACAGGCTAAGAAACTCAACCTAAAGACAAATAGTTTGTCAGAAACTTAACCTGAGAACAGTTTGTAAGTGGCAGAATCAGGATTTGAACCAGTGTCTGGTGACAACTGAAACCTATCCTTTTTCTTCTGCATTGAGATTTTCCTCAAAAAACTGGCTCATATGCATCACAAATCAAGATGTTAGGCTAAAGATATCTCTTGACTAAAGCACATATCCAGGGATGCCCAATGTACCTCTATTCAACTGAAAATCAGGAGAAGTTGGGAGGGCACCATTATTTTTTACTTTGGAGAAGATGCTGGAAAATCTGCACCCCTGAGGTCCAACCATTAACTCAGTAAAAGTGAAGAAAATGCTTCCCTATACACAGTTCCCATTTTCCTTCTAAAAGAAAAAGGAAAATAAAATCCACATCTCTGCATCAAACTCTCTCCTCTCATTCCCAATCAATCTTAATGTTTAAAAGGATCCTCTGAATAATTAAAGTGGTCATTGTGGAAGAGGCATTATGATACAAGGGGACAATTGGTTTTATATTTGCCATGGTTCTCAGGCCTTGAAGACTTGAATGCTTAAATGAGGGAAATGGTAATATATGGCTAAAGAGTTCATTCATTGCCGTTTGTTCATCAATAATAGATACTTTCACTTAGGAAGGTTAAGTGACCCATGCCTTATTTGCCCAGTGTGGTTTTGTAGTCTAAAACACACCCAGGAGACAACTGCATTCTGTCCTGCCTGCAGACATCCTCTCAAACCAGTCTTGTTTTAGCTGCTATGCTGTGTAACTGGAACTGCAATTTAATGCAATTCCTTGTCCATTTCACTGATTGCAACTATTTAGTACATTCTCAAAGAAAGATGATTACAACTCACTCGTTCTTAATGCTTAATTTATTTACATGCATGCCTGCTACAGAGTTATTTTATTCATCTCCCAAATGATGGCATAAAATCATTGAAAATTGATGGGCAGTAAACATGGTTATTCCGCCACAGTCCTCGGTGGAGAATAATACCCACAGTTGCTCCTAACGCTGGTTGACCTGAGTTCCATTGCTCTTAAAACCCAGCCATAATGAAGGCAGTACAGACATAAAATTCCTTTATTGCTACTTTGTTCTGACAGTACTTGCACAATAACAGATTCTCTTAGTTTAAATAAAACCCGTACCAAATTGCCATTTTTTGTGCTGGTAACTGAAGAAAAAACACATACATGTCCTCTTTTTCTTTCTCTTTCTTTTCTTTTTGAAAGAATGTCATATTAGCAGGAAGAAAGGGTGAATTTTGGGAACCATGACTGCATTCTAATTGTCTCTTCTGTTGTTGCCTGGGCCAGGCTATTCACATTAAGCTGAACAAATGCCACATTTGCATTTCCGATAAGTGCTGGCATTTTTTGCATTTCTTTGGCAATTCTAGTTTCAGTTAAGAACACCTGAAAAGTTACCTAAATTAGTCTACCAGGATTGCTCAACATCTCATCAAAATTGGGAGGAAAAAAACAGGATTTTTCTCCAAATTGCAAAAAAGTCTTGAATCAGCATAAAGGACTTTGTCCTTTTTATTGGAGGATTAGAATAAGAATGAGACAATAAAGTGAAAACAGGCAGAATGGGTATTTTCTTCTTTTTTTTTTCTTTTCTCTCTAACAAAATGGCAGAGGCGAATTGGTGCCAGTAGTCAGGGAGAATTAGCTCACATGCCAGACGGCAGAATGCATCGCTGAGTATAATCTTCCTGCTACTTCTTATCTAAACAGCATCCAACAGCCTTCCGTTCCTCCATTTAAAAAAAAAAAAATGCAGGGACTTCCCTGGTGGTCCAGTGGTTAAGACTCTGAGCTCCCAATGCAGGTGGCATGGGTTCAATCCCTGGTCGGGGAGCTAAGATCCCACATGCTACACAGTGCAGCCTAAAAATAAATAAATAAACAAACAAACAAATAAATAAAATGCAGCTTCTATTTTTTTCAACCAAAACAAAATCCACACTCATGCTGCCTCTTTCAAAATCACATTATTATGTTATTATAAATAAGGACTAGACATTTCCCTTCAAAGAGGTTGCTGGGGGCTTGCCATGAATGTACTGTTTGTACTGCCAATTATTGGAGCTTCTGATATCTGGTTTCGAAAAGATAGCAGAGAGGAAAAATCAAAAGGTAACTGAGCATGCTATCCCCAATCTCATGACCTTCTTCCAGAATATAATCATCACTGCTAGATATTCAAAGTTATTTCTGATAAGAGCTAAAGTAAAATGACTTGAAAATTAAACAGCAAACAAAGGAGCATGAAGGAGCCCTAATGTCTTGAGGATTACACATTTCACTTCTTTCCCTTTTTTTAGCTTTTAAAGGATTCAGCCTCGGTGTGAGTCAGCTCTGGTTTCACTGAAACATAGGGGCACATCTGACTTCCTAGCCTCAACTAATCTGAAAGAAGAGCAGAATTTCCTTTATCATAACTATGAATGTCTCAGTTACCCAAAGAAACATGGAAAAACCTGTTCACAATTTTGTCTATAAGTCTGATCAAATGAAGGGCATGGCATGGTTGTCTTTGAAATAATATGAGATGATAGGATTGTAGATAATCAGTCTAAGACAGAGTGCTTCAAACAAGAAAGGGGAAAGAAAATAAAAGAGAGAAAAGTCTGGATAGTACAGATTCCTCTAAAGAGGGAAAGATAATTCTGATGGAGAGAGTGGGGAAGAACAAAGAACAGGGAAATTGGTTATTAAATCCATGCTTTGCATCCCCTTTGTCTCACTTGCCTGGCATTTCCTCACCCTCCCTCCTTAACCCTCTGTCCCTCTTTCATCAGGGTAAGGAATGCTCCAAAATGATCCTCACTTGGCAAGAGAAGGGATCAGTCCCCACACAAGCTCCGGCACAGACGTGACATCCCACCTACAAACGTGTGCATGTTACTTAGAGAGAGGCTGTACATCAGAATTCCCTGGTGTTTGGGGGTGAACGTCGGCTCCCCAAAAGATAGGTGCATGTTTTGATTCCCGGAACCTGTGCATTTGACCTTATTTGGAAAAAGGATCTTTGCGGATGTAATTAATTTGAGGTCTCGAGAGAAGATCGTGTTGGATTACCCAAGGCACCCTAAATCCAATGTCAAGTGTCCTTATAAGAGACATACAGAGGAGAACAGAAACACAGAGGAGAAGGAGATGTGAAGATGGAGGCAGAGATTGGAGGGATGTGGACAAGCCAAGATGCCAAGGAATGTGTACAGGCACCGGAAGCTGGAAGAGGCGAGGAAGGATTCTCCCCTAGAGCCTCCAATAACTTAATTTCAGACTTCTGGGCTCCAGAATTCTGAGAGAATAAATTTCTGTTTCTCTAAGCCACCCAATTTGCGGTAATTTGTTATGGTAGCCCAAGGGAACTAATATACCTGAGGAGATTGTAAAGATTCTCATGCCAGACTGCACCCCAGAACAATTAAAGAAGAATCTCCACAGGTAGGATCTAAGTAGCAGAAACTTTTAAAGCTCTCCCAGGTGATGCCAATGCACATGAAGGCTGAGAACCACTGACTTTGGGCTCGGGACGTTGTACCTACTAACTGGCAAAAATCACTTCCATGCAGACCCTGAGGCAACCCTGATTTGGGAAAACTTTGCCTTTGTGAGTCTGTCAGTTTGATTTTTCTGATAGAAGAGTTGTAGGTTTTCAGGCTCACCCAAAATGACCCACTTTACCTAATCCTACCCTGATGATCATGACAATAAGAGCTAGTATATTTTGAGTACCTACTAGGTGAGGGTACTGGGTATAAAATCAACAAGGCAAACTTCATCCCCGCCCTGTGGAACTTACAGTCTAGGGAGTGATGTAAATATGTAAATAAGCAATTATAATATAAAGTGGTGAGCCAGTGGTGGGATAAGTGCAGGCTGTCTTGGAATCTTTTTTTTTTTTGAATTTTATTTAATTTATTTTTTATACAGCAGGTTCTTATTAGTTATCTATTTTATACATGTTAGTGTATATATGTCAATCCCAGTCTCCCAATTCATCCCACCACCACCACCCACCCCGCCACTTTCCCCCCTTGGTGTCCATACGTTTGTTCTCTACATCTGTGTCTCTATTGCTGCCCTGCAAACCGGTTCATCCGTACCATTTTCCTAGGTTCCACATGTATGCGTTAATATACGATATTTGTTTTTCTCCTTCTGTCTTGGAACATTTTGGGGACAGGGCAGGTGACCCAGAGTGGGGCATCAGGAAAGATTCTTGGAAGAAGCAGCACCAGTTAAAAACAGGTTGCTCATGTGAGAGGCAGGTGGAAGGTGTCCCAGGCAGAAGGAATAAAGAACATGGATGAAGGGATAGAGCTGGGGTCAGCCAACTACAGCCCACGGGTCAAATCTGCATCTCCACCAACTGCTCCCAACCTCCCGTAGGCTAGTTTTCCTGGCACAGACATGCCCATTCATCTGTGTACTGTCTGTGGCTGTGCTGGTACCACCATGGCAGAGGTGAGTAGCTGTGACAAAGACCATTTGGCCTGCAAATCCTGAAAAAATATTGGCAATCTGTGTCTTTACAGGAAAAGTATGTTGTCCCCTATTCTAGAGTCGAGCAAAAGAGCTCACAATACTGAAGATGTCAGAGGGCTGTAGTTTTCAGTGTGAGTGGGAGAGTGGTGTGGGGAGAAACTCAAGGGGGCTGTTAGAGTCCAGAATCTGCAGAGCCTGTAAGACAGGATGCAAGGTTTGGCTTTTGTGCACAAAAGCAATAGTGACCCCCTGAGGTGCTCTGAGGAGGGCAGGCACCCAGTCAGAATTGCATCTTGGAAAAAAGAACTGGTCATGGTATGGGCCATACAGCTAATGAAATCAAGATCTAGGCTTTGAGCTCAGGCCTCTCTGGAGCTAAAGGAAATGAGCTGCTCCCATCACACCAGGCGGACCCCTGCAGGTGAAGCGCACCAGCAGGAAGGCAGCCTGGCCAAGCGAGATAAGCCCAAAGTCTCATTGAAAACTGAGTCTTTTCTCTCCAGTCTGACCTTCAGGCCTGGCTTGAAGGAATTGTGGAATGTGTTAGGGCGTCACTGAAAGAAAAACAAAGGCTGGAGAGCAACGGAGAGGCAGGTGGAGGCTGGAAAGCATCATTTATATTTGTTCTCATCTGCAGGGCTCATTTCCTCCCAGGGTGAAGCAGGGCAGAAGTTCAGGTTCAGAACAGAATGAGGTGACGTAGAGAGGAAAGCATGGAGATGGTTGGCGGTGGTGTCCTGAGTGAGCCCTTATTGAGAGATTTCTTCTAGGCGTTTGTCAAGGAGTCCAGCTCAGTGCCCTTCCTACTCCTATTCTAATTGCTTGTTGTGGATGTTGTTCAGAAAGTCAGTGCAGCTTCTGCGACAGTCTTTTTTTTTTTTTTTTTTTAATATTGTAATGTTACTGGAGTATAGCTGATTTACAATGTTGTATTAGTTTCAGGTGTACAGCATAGTGATTCAGTTATACATATATTCAATCTTTTTTAGAGTCTTTTCCCATATAGGTTATCACAGAATATTGGGTAGAGTTCCCTGTGCTATACAGTAGGTCCCCATTGGTCATTTGTCTTATACATACTAGTGCACATGTGTCCATCCCAAGCTCCTGCAACATTCTTTTTTTCTTTCCTTCTTTCTCCCCGACCTCTCTCAATCTGTCTCCCCTCTCCTTCTCCCTCCCTTCTTTTCCTTCTCCTTCCTTTCTTCTCCTCCTTCCTTTTTTTCTTTCTTTTTTTCTTGGTTTGGAAAGTATAGAAATTTCTGATATTTAAACTGGATTTCCAGCCAATTGGAGCTCTGTCACTTATTGGTGTCATAATACATAAAACACTCTGGATTTTCTTGGAGTTGAAGTAGCAATTTCGCCATTTTTTATCAGAGACAGTCTTCTGTAAGCCTTCTTGATGAGTTTTGTAAAAACAAAATCCATGTGGACTGGAATTTCTTAAACTTAGTTTCAGGTTAAAATTAAAGATAAACATTTACTGAGAGTTAATGCTTTGCAAAAAAAGTGGTTTTTTTTTAAAAAAGAAAACCTTTCAGAGTCTTTCATAACTGGAGAAAAATTGACATGCTTTCTGAAATTCAAACTTTCATGCATTAATCCTCCCCAAGCCCCAGTGATGCAGCATACCTGAAAAGAACTGACTTAGGAATAAAATTTAAGCAATCAAATTGGTAACCTTTTCAATGTTGGCAAATCAGCTTAGCAAAGCCTATGGCAGGTGTCATGTGTGATGGTCGAGGTGTCCAGATGGGACATCAACTAATGGTCATATCTGTCACTGACCCGTCACTCCAATGGAGAGGAACGAGAGTCATTGTTTTACAGCTCTACAGACACACTCCACTGATTTTAAACCTGCCATATCAACTGCATTTTTAAAAAAGATATAGCTTATTTTTATCTTATCTACTCACCAATAAAGCATTGTAAAGAGATGTAAAACTGGAATAAATCTACTTGTTATAGAAGGGACTTCGTGGAGTTGAGAAGGTAGAATAGTGTATGATTAATGAAGGAGAGAGAGATATATATACATGAAAAACCTGGGAGATATATATGAGTAAGAAAGAGAACAAGGTGATTGAGCCCCATGTGACAAAAGGCAAAAGTGATGTGCTTGATTCCTTCCTCTTATCCCAGTATTTGAAGGTTATTTTAAAAATTGTGGTTGCCCAACCCAAGAATAGGAGGAAGTACTTTTCTCCTTTTCGGACATGACAATCTGGAGTGGTCTACATTGAAATATTAACAATAGAAAATGATGTAGGTATTGTTGAAGTCCGCCATGGAAAAGCAAGACCTTATCTTACTACAGTCCTGGTGCAAACTTGTAAAGGGCTAATGCTATTCTAAATGGCTATACTGTACAACCACAGCAGTTGCAAAAGTACAAAATACTAGCCTGAGAACTGATCTCCTTGGCATAAGTTACAGTAAAATGCTTTACAGATTGATCCAAAATGCGAAATAGGAAAATTGAGCTATATTGGACTTTGCTAGATGGAAACACCATTTTCCCACTCTTGGTTTCCATGAGGAGGGGAATTTTTCTCTGGCTTCTCCACCTTTACACTGGAGAAGAGTAATAACTGAGCATGCTTATCCTAGTTCACTGTCCTGTCTTAGAGGAGAGCTTCCTGCAAGGAACATGCTTTTGCCCTGGCCCTTCTGCAGTGGAGGGAACAGAGGACACTGCTGGCCTCAGCATCAGGGAGACCCCGTAGGTAGGTGTGTGGGATTCTGAAATTCAGTAGTCATAAATCTGCTTGGCTTCTAGAACTGGCTACTCACTCCAATTCAGTCTTTTTCAGTATTTTCATTCTCTATCTCTTTTATTTTCTCAAATTATTGTGTTCCAAATTTGAACAAAGAAGCAACCCACATACAACGGGTCCTCTGCATTACCTCAATTAGTATTGGCAAAGACGCTCCAGGAACTTAATGGATTCTGAGAAGTTTTAGCCTCACCAGGATATTATCTAGTGGATGCCAGTTGTTCCAGAATCACAGCCTATGAACTTAAACACTATGGACATAAATGTTCCCACAAGAGCTTAATTTTGGCACTCTGTGTTTACCGTGTACAAGAGACAAAGCATTTGTCTCCATATTGGCTTCATTTTCACAGAAGGGCCCTTGAGATCTTCCTACATTCTAGCAAGGTTTAGAAATTTGGATGGTGGCAGCTCGACACACTCTGTGAACTCTATTCAGTATTTTGGCCTCCACAAAATCTTGTGAGCATTTTTATTTTATGCTGCTATATCCACTGACACTGATTCCCGTCATGGAATTGCTTAGGCCTGAGAAACATTCCTCCCAAGAAGCCTTCAGCTTCTTATGTAATGATTAAATCCAAAGTCAGTTTGAAGTCTTGTGGGGAAAGTGTCTTTTGCAGTATGAAGCTGCCACACAAATTTAAGGTGAACTCCCTCTCTTAGTCACGAAGGCAGTTCAAGGCAACATAAAAGAGGAAGAGAATTTGAGCCGGCCATTCTTCCCACATTTACCGATGAGATCAATTATTTCATCTCCATAGGGGCCAAGTGAGTTAAGGAGTCTGAAAAAGTCCTCCGCCTACCATGGGAATCAGAAGGGGAGATGTGCTGATCAGAACACGTCTCACATTGCTCCTTGGTAAAATTCAATTTCCTTCTTCAAAGGCAACAAATAGAAGCAAGTTGCCACAGGTAAAACATTTAGTAAAATGTCTTTTTGCATTTTAGCAGCAGCTGGGACAATGTCTGCAGAAATACAGTATTTGCACGTACAACTATATGTGTAAATAATTGATACACTTTTGGACAACTTCCCAATTTATAAGTTCCTCTTTAAAAAAGTAAAAATAAAACCAAACCCAAAAAGCAACCCATGGAGATCAACTAGATGTGTGAAACGCACTTTTCATAAAAGAAAAAAAACCCTAATTCTCATCCCAGCTTGGGCTGGATAGTATGTGTGCTGGCATGTGGACCGGGAAACATGTTTCCCAAAGAGTGAAAAGTGAATGTCTAGTACCTATTACTTCAGTAGTTACTGAACTATGAAAAGTTTGAGAAAGAAATAAACTGGGAAAGGTTGACCTGTCTCGTGTGTCTGTGTCTGACTGGCCTCCAGTCGGCTGTTCATGAGATAGCTGATGAGCAGAGATTCCAAGTGGGAATGCGAATCTAGGGGTGCCTGGGATGCAAGGGAAGATGGCCACTTGTGAAGAGACGGGGTACAGCAGAGTAGTTTAGGGCTGCGGCTCTGGAATTAGTCAGCTTAGGTCAAATCCTGGACCTTCTACTTTTTATTACTTTAATCTGGGGCAAGTTACTTAACATCTTTATGCCTCAGTTTCCTCCTATGTAAAATGGTGATGATACAGGTTCTACCTCCTAAGTTTTAAAAATGAAATGAATCTAAGGCACTTGGATCAGTGCCTCTCACTTTAGCAATACCATATACTATGTCAGCAGTCCCCATCCTTTTTGGCACCAGGAACCGGTTTCGTGGAAGACAATTTTTCCACGGACCGGGGCAGGGGGATGGTTTCAGGATGATTCAAGCACATTACATTTATTGTGCGCTTTATTTCTATTATTATTACATTGTAATATATAATGAAATAATTATACAACTCACCATAATGTAGGATCAGTGGGAGCCCTGAGCTTGTTTTCCTGCAACTAGATGGTCCCATCTGGGAGGGATGGGAGACAATGACACCCAAAGTGTGTTGCTTATGATCAGTTTACTCTGTAGTCTCGTTTTTGTTGCTGTCACTGCAGAAAACCCTGCTTCACAAAGATAGGATGTTGGAAATGGAAGCAGGCTTCTCAGTGTTTTTGTGGCAATCTCAGTATATTCCACCTTGACTTTAATCCAGAATGTATGGCGATTTGAAGTTGTCTCAGACATACTTTTAAGGCCACCGTCATTTGCAATCTCAAGCAGTTGATCCTCTTCTAGCACGGACAAAGTTGATTCACCTGGCTTACTCACAAATGGGTCGCGGATCCATTCCTTCCCACTTCGGGGGTCTTTGTGGTTGGGAAGTAATGCGCAAACTCTTCTGAAAGCTGAGATAGGTGATCATGCACCAGCTCGGAGAAAGAAGGCCCTAGCTCAGTCTCTTTCAAAATCTCTGCTAATGTTTGAAACATGTCAAAAATCCCAATGTTCACTCATCGCCCCCATAATTCCAGTTTGGCTTTGAATGCAGCCACATTATCTGATGACTTAAACACAGTTGTCGTTCTTCCCTGAAGTGACAGATTGAGTTCGTTGAGCAGGTTGAATATGTCACACGAGTAAGCAAGTTTTGTGACACATCCTGTGTCACTGAAATGTGCTGCCAGTGGTGACTGTTTTTCTAAAAGAAATCTCTGGAGCAGCTCTTGTAACTCAAAAACTCTGGCCAGTGATCTACCTTTAGAAAGCCATCTCACTTCTGCGTATAAGAGAAGCCGTGTGTGCTCTGTGTGCATCTCCTCAC
The DNA here is from genome assembly GCF_949987535.1 of Balaenoptera acutorostrata. Lineage (NCBI taxonomy): Eukaryota > Metazoa > Chordata > Mammalia > Artiodactyla > Balaenopteridae > Balaenoptera > Balaenoptera acutorostrata. The sequence goes on from NC_080074.1 coordinate 24,246,079, forward strand.
AGAGCTGCGTGAACAGATGTGAGTTACGGGCATGTACTTTAATGTGGTTGATAATTTTAATCCCATCCTGCAAAATGTTAAGTTCAGTTGACAGCTTTTGGCTAGCCATCGTTTCTCCATGGATGACACAGTGCGTAGACTCACATTCAGAAGCGACCTCTTTGACCTGAGTAGTGAAACCAGAAAGCTGTCCAGTCATGGCAGCCTCTCCACCCGTGCATATACCGACACAAAATGACCAGTTCAGTTTTCCTGATACGTAATCATTCAAAGACTTGAATAGTTCTTCAGCTGTGGTGGTGGTTGGCAACAAAAGTGCACATAACACACCCTCATGCACATCCTCCTGAAAAACATATCGCACAAAAACAAACATTGCTGCCTTGCTGTCAACATCAGTAGACTCGTCAACCTGGATTGTGTACCACAGTGACTCATTAATCCTCTCTAAAAACTGTGCCTCAATATCCTCTGCTATTTCATCAATTTGTCTAGTTATGGTGCTAGCCAAAAGAGGAACACGTGCCACCTTTTGAACTGCAGCCTCTCCTGAAAGTTCACAACAAATGTCCTTAGCAGCAGGCAGGATCAACTCTTCACCAATAGTAAAGGGCTTCTTAGCTTTAGCAATGCGATTAGCCACTAAGAATGATGCTCTCAGTGCAGACACATTTGATGAAGTGGTGGCCTTCAAAAACTGCTTCTGTTCTGCATGTTCACATTTTTTTCTTTTGAAAAACTCCGAAGGCTTGTCTTTTAATGCAGGGTGCTTGGTCTCCATGTGGCGAAGCAGTTTTGAAGGTTTCATGGGTAGCCAGTCGCCACATATTATACAAAGCAGGCTTGGAGAATGTGAATCACCTGTTGCAATAAACCCATAATTTAAGTAGCACTCTTCATATTTTCTTTTAACTGCAGCTTTCTTTTTGTTGGCAGTCTTAGAGTCTTCTGCTGTCTCATCATTGGGTCTTTCCCCCTTTTCAAAGAAGCTCTCCAGTGACATTTGTTTTTTACTCATTTTTGCCACGGTTAGCTTGTGGTCTTACCAAAACTGTGACTGAGACAAGTGTGCAGTGTGGGAAAGAGGTGCAGTCAGAAGTGGTAAATAAAATGATGGGCGGGCCACGTGCAGACTAAAATAATTGTTGGATTCTGACTTAAAGCCTGCCACCAGATGCGGCTGTACAATTGAAATAAATCAACTCACTGCCACTATAAAGCCTGCCACCAGATGCAGCTTAATTGTCACTTGCCACTCACTGACAGGGTTTTTTTTTTTAACATCTTTATTGGAGTATAATTGCTTTACAATGATGTGTTAGTTTCTGCTGTATAACAAAGTGAATCAGCTATATGTATACATATATCCCCATATCCCCTCCCTCTTGAGCCTCCCTCCCACCATCCCTATCCCACCCCTCTAGGTGGTCACAAAGCACCGAGCTGATCTCCCTGTGCTATGTGGCTGCTTCCCACTAGCTATCTATTTTACATCTGGTAGTGTATATAAGTCCATGCCACTCTCTCACTTCGTCCCAACTTACCCTTCCCCTGATAGGGCTTTGATATGAGTCTGCAAGCAACTGATTTTATTATGGTCTCTGTGCAGTCAAACCTCTCTGCTAATGATAATCTGTATTTGCAGCCACTCCCCAGCGCTAGCATCACCGCCTCAGCTCCACCGCAGATCATCAGGCATTAGATTCTTGTAAGGAGCGTGCAACCTAGATCCCTCGCACGTGCAGTTCACAGTAGGGTTTGCGCTCCTATGAGAATCTAATGGCGTCGCTGATCTGACAGGAGGCGGAGTTCAGGCGGGAATGTGAGCGATGGGGAGCGGCTGTAAATACAGATGAAACTTTGCTCGCTCGCCCGCCACTCACCTCCTGCTGTGTGGCCCAGTTTCTAACAGGCCGGAGTCTGGCACCGGTCCATGGCCCAGGGGTAGGGGACCACTGTACTATGTTACTCTCAGATTTACCCAAGCTACAGTTGAGTGAGACTTCTTAGAAAGAGTTTGAGGTCAAGTATTGGAAACATGCTGGGCGTGCGTTGGAATTCTGGTTGTGCCACTAACTACCAATAACTGCTAACTACATGTCACTTATCTTCTCTGAGCCTCAGATTTCTCTTTTGTAAAATGGGAAAAACTACCTGTCTCCATAGCATTGTCATGAGGATTAAAAGAACAAAAAGTTTCTGAAAGACCTATCCTGCAGTAAATCCTTAATAAATGTTTATACTCCTTTTTCACTTTCTTCCCTGCCCCAACTGTCAATATTCTTCATGTTTTCTCAAAATTAACATCTACTCTAAAAACCTAAAATATCACGGCACTTATCAAGGTATTGTACTTCATCTAGAATCAATGCCGTAAGTGAACCAATGAAGTACATCAGGGCATGAGGAGATGGGAGGCCAAAAAAACCCTTTCTGGGCTCCTGAACTCCTATCTTGAAGGCTGACCTATCTAGAAGTACCCCATTCAATTACAAAAGTTTATTTGTGCCAGAACAATGCTAGCCATCAAGGGAGTTACCATAATGAAAATAACATCTTCTCTGGCTACAGAGAACTTACATTATAGAAGAAGAGAGAAGAAAAATTCACTAGTAGCTTTAATGCATAGTGACTATGATTCATATACTGACAGATGTACAAACCGAATGTTACTGGGGCTCAGAAGAGTAAGTGCCTATCTGGTTTGCCCATATGGAAAAACTTCAAGACAGAGGTAATATCTGATCTGGTTTTTGAGGCTGGGTAGAGACTGGATGGGTTGTAACGTAGAACAAAGACATACTAAACCAATAGCCGTTGTTTTGGGCTAATTGTGTCTCCCTCAAAATTTGTATGCTAAAGTCCTAACCCCAAGTACCTCAGAATGTATTTGGAAATAGGGTCTTTAAAGAGGTAATTAAGTTAAAATAAGGTCACTTGGGTGGGCCTTATTCCAATATGACTAATGTCCTTGTAATAAGAGAAAGTTAGAACCCAGACATACACAGAGGGAAGACCATATGAAGACACAGGGAGAAGATGGCCATATATAAGCTAAGGAGAAAGGTCCTCGAAGAAACCAATCCTGCTGAAATCTTGACTTCAGACTTCCAGCCTCCAGAATTGTGAGGAAATAAATATCTGTTTTTTAAGTCACTCAGTCTGTGGTGCTTTGCTATGGCAGCCCTAGCAAACCAATACAATCATCAGCAACAAACGTTAGACATGTAGTAGGTGGTATATTCAGGGAAAGTGCAATTTTCCCCTTAGGTGATTTGAGTAGAGAAATAATGGGAGATAAGAGCAAAAAGCGGGGTTTGATATGAAGAATGGAGAACCTTGAACATAAACCAGGAATCTGTTACTCAGTGCTTGAAGGAGAGTCATTTAAGAATTTGGAAAGGAGGGTGAATAACTAGATTTACAGGAAGATGACACCAGTGGGTGGGGTGGATTAGGATAACAGAGACTGGGAGGCATAGAGCAGCTGGGAGTCTTCAGGCAACACTTGTAAAAGATATTGAGTTGTATTGTAAGTTGGAGGGGAGGTGGATGGTAGCAGCGAGAATGAGAGGTAACTTTTATAAGAGACAGAGTTGACCGGGTGTGGTGATGGAAGGGAGTAGTGTGACTAGGAGAACATCTGAGGAGGGAAGTCAGAAGGTAATTTGGAGCAAAGATGATGATTTTATATTTATCTGGTGTAAAGTGTAAAGTAAATATGAGACTTCCTGTGTTACTACACAGTGACTGGAGAAAATTTAGATCTGGAGGTCAGGATAGAAAGCAAAGCTCAAAGGAAGATATAGAAGCCCTTTGAAGAGCAGAATAATTGCCACCACAGCAGTGGATGGACAGGCTAAGAGGAGTATGCAGAAAACCAAAGCACACCTGTAATTGGGAGCTAATAAGCATGAAAGCCTTCAAGATGATTAGGACTGTCAACATTGCTCAAAGTTGTATGGATGGTAAGTAGAAGCACAGAAGGTCTGTTGTTTTTGGTGATCTTTAAGAGAATAGTGAGAATGGAAGCCAGGCTGTAGAGCAGGGCAGGTTATGTAAAAGAACAGGGTTGTGCATGACACTGAGAGCGAGAGCCTCCTTAAGCTTTGTCTTCTATCAGTACTTTACCTTTTGCCTCACTCTGCTCCTGGCCCTCTCATAGAAGCAAGTGGGCTTGGCATGAGGCAGCAGGGAGTCATAGGGACAGGTCCTAATGGAGAGAGGATGACAAATTCAACTTATTTTTTAACTTACTTTATTGTGACATCATTTACATAAGATAAAATACAACAATTTAAAGTATACAGTTCAATAAGTTTTGATAAACAGTTGTAATCACTAATAAAATCGAGATGAATATTTTACCAACACAAAAGATTTAATCATTCCCTTTTTCATCCAATATCCTCCTCACCCCCAAACCCCAGGTAGCAGCTGATCCACTTTTGTTCACTCTATATTAGATTTGTCTTCTCTAGAGTTTCATAAAAATTGAATTGAGTACTAAGGACTGTTATGTCTCTAGCTTCTTTATTTTAGCATAAGTGTATTTGAGATTCATACATGTTTTGTAATTTTTTTTCTCCTGAGTAGTTTTCCATTGTATGAATATACCACATTTTAAAAAGTCTATTCACCTGTTCATGGACATAGGGATTATTTCACTTTTTTTTTTTTACTATTATAAATAAAACTGTTATGAATACCCACAGTGAGATTCCAAATGGTATGGTATTTTGAAATTTAATATTCTGATTGTTTATTTCTAGTACGGAGCAACACTTGATTTTAGTATTTTGACTTGTGTGTTTTAGCAATTTTGCTAAAATGACTTAGTTCTACTAATGTTTTAATAAATTCTTTTGGATCTTCTATGTATCTGAGAAAAAGTAGAAGTTTACTGCTTTCTTTGAATGTGTATGCCTGTAATTCCTTTTCCTTTCCTAATTGCACTGGCTAGAACCTCCAGGACATGTTGAATAGAATTTGTAAGAGTGAACATCCTTGCCTTGTTCCCAGTCTTAGTAAGAAAGCAATCAGTCTTTTATGTTTAAGTAAAGTATCTCCTGAAAGTTTTTTGTAGATGCTCTCTCTCCAATTAAAGTTTCTTTCTGTATCTAATTCCATCAGTTTTTATTATCAATGGATGCTGAATTTTTCACATACTTTTCTTGCATTTATTGAGGTAACCAAAAATTCTTTATTTTGTTAAAGAAATTACATTGGTGAATTACAGTGGTGGTGAATTAAGTTAATTGATTTTCAAATGTTAAACCAAACTTACATTCCCACTTGATTGTTGTGTATTATTTTGATATAACTAGATTTGATTTTAATACTTTATTGAGGAATTTTTGATTCTATGTTCATGAAGAATATTGTTCTATAGATTTTTCTCTCTTGTAATGTCCCAGGATTGGTTTTATGTTTTCATTAAATGTTTGGTAGAATTCACCAGTGAATTGGGGGTCGGGGTTTTCATTTGAGAAAAGTTTTAAAGTTTAAATTCAGTTTTTTACATTGATATAGGGTTTTTGAAATTTTCTATTCTTAAGTTTACTTTATAATTTGTATCTTTCAAAGAATGTATCCATTTCATTTAGGATGTCAACTTTTAGTGGTATAAAATTGTTTAAAATATTTCTGGATTATTATTTTAATATCTGTAGTTTCTGTAGTGATATCTCCCATTTCATTCCTCATTACCCCCACTCATTAAATATCAGCCTAACTAGAGATTTATTAATTTTACTAACCTTTTCAAAGAACCAAGTTTTGATATTATTGGTTTTTCTCTACAATTTATCCATTTTCTATTTTATTGATTTCCATCTTATCTTTATTATTTCCTTCCTTTCACTTATTTTGCTTTTATTTTTCTTCTATTTTCTTCTTAAAATAGAAGTTTAGATAATTTATTTTAGAATTTAATTCTTTTAAAATGTAAGCATTTAAAGATATACATTTTCCTTTAATCACTGCTTCAGTTGCAGCCACAAAATTTGATGTTTTGATTTAATTTTTCTCCAGTTCAAAATATTTTCAATATTTCTTGTGATTTCTTCTCTACCAATAAGTTATTTAGAAATATATCACTTCATTTCCAAATTTTTGAAGACTTTGAAGATATATTTTTGATATCTAATTTAATTTTGTGTGGTCATATAAAATATACGTTCTAAGATTTCAATCTTTGGAAATTTACTGATTTTTTATGGCCCAGAATAGAATATCTTAATAAATATATGTGTGCATTTTAAAAGAATATATATTCTGCTTTTATTGGATAGAGTGTTCTAAAATTATAAATTTGGTCAAGTTAATTGATAGTGTTGTTCAAGTCTTCTATATTCTTCTTGATTTTTTTGTCTATTTGTTCTATCAGTTGTAAAGGAATTTTGAAATTTGCAACCATAATTGTGAATTTTTTATTTCCTCCTTTCTTCTATCAGTTTTTGTTTCATGTATTTTAAAACTCTGTTGTTCAGTGCACACACATTTAAATTTGTTATTTCTTCTTGATGAATTGGTGTTTTATTACTAGGTTATGTCCCTTTTGTCATTGGTAACATTTCTTGTTCCACTTTCTTTGATATTAATTTAGCCACTCTAACTATCCTATGATTAGGGTCTGTGTTGTATATCTTTCCCTTCCTTTCACTTTTAAACTATCTGTATCTTTATATTTAAAGTCAGTTTCTTTTAGACAGCATATATTTGGGGTTTGCTTTTGTCTTAGTCTGTTCAGGCTGCTATAACAAATATTATGGACTAAGTGGCTTATAAACAAAAGAAATTTATTTCTCACAATTCTGGAGGCTCGGAATTTCAAGATCATGGTGCTGCCATGGTGAGGTGAAGGCCCTTTTCCAGGTCATAGACTTCTCTCTGTGTCCTCACATTGTGAAAGGGGCTAGGGAATTCTGTGGGATCTCTCTTATAAGAGCACTAATCCCTCTCATGAAGGCTCCACCCTCATGTCCTAGGCACCTCCCAAAGGCCCAACCCACCAATACCGTCACATTGGACATTAGGATTTCAACATATAAATTTGGGGTGGATACAAACATTCAGACCATAAAAGCTTTCTTATCCAGTCTGAAAAGACCAACTATTTAATGTAATTGTCAATATGTTTATTTTACATCTATTATCTTGTCATTTGATTTCTATTTGTCCTACTTGTTTCTGTTCATTTCTCTGCTTTTCTTGCTTTCTTTTGGATTTATTGAACGTTTTTATAACTATGCTTTATCTCCAAGGCTTATTCATTAGCTATAATCTGTTTTATTTTTCACTGGTTTCTCTAGGGTTTACAGTCTACATCTTTAACTAAACACAGTCTATATAAAATAATATTATACCACTTCACATATAATGTAAAAACCTTCTATTTGTCCCCTTCCATAATTTGTGCTATTTTTGCCATGCATTTTATTTCTACATGTTACAAACCCTATGATATGTTATTTTTCTTACTTTAAACAAGTATCCCCTAAAGAATTTTTAAAGTGACAAAATATTTTTTATATTTCCAACATATTTACCACTTCCTGTTCTCTTCATTCCTTTTTGTAAATTCAGATTTTTCATGGTATTCTGTTCCCTTTCCCTGAAGACTCTCCTTTAATATTTCTTACAGTTCAGGCCTGCTAGCAATAAATTGTTAGCTTTTGTGTGTCTAAAAAAGTTTTTATTTTCACTTTAATTTTAGAAGATATTTTCACTGAGTGTAAAATTCTAGAATGACAATGTTATTTTTCTTTCAACACTTTATTTTTATCTTTTTTTCCCCCCCTTTGGCTCTGCAGGCAGCATGGGCCAGGGCAGTTCTGTTAGTCTATGCTGAGCTTGGCTGGATGACTCTTGTTTCAAGCTGTGGCATCTGCAGTAGCTTTGATTTTCCCTGATGGTCTGTGAGCAGTTGAGGTGGCTCTGATCCAAGTGGGTTCATTCTGGAGTCCAGCTTGATGGGGCAGCAGCTGCCCAGGGGAAGTTCTTTTTATGGCGATGGCAGAAACATATGAAGCTTCTTTTTTTTAAAAATTAATTAATTAATTAATTTTTGGCTGTATTGGGTCTTTGTTGCTGCGCGCAGGCTTTCTCTAGTTGTGGCAAGCGGGGGCTACTCTTTTTTGCAGTGCGTGGGCTTCTCATCGTGGTGGCTTCTCTTTGTTGTGGAGCACAGGCTCTAGGCATGCAGGCTTCAGTAGTTGCCGTGTGCGGGCTCAGTAGTTGTGGCTCGTGGGCTCTAGAGTACAGGCTCAGTAGTTGTGGCACACGGGTTTAGTTGCTCCGCAGCATGTGGGATCTTCCCGGACCAGGGCTCGAACCCGTGTCCCCTGCATTGGCAGGCGGATTCTCAACCACTGAGCCACCAGGGAAGCCCCCTCTTTCAACACTTTAAATTCATTATGCTGTTGCTTCTGGTTTACATTATTTTCATGAAGTCTGAGGTGTTTCTTATTATTCTTCTATACCTATTTGACTTTTTTCCTTTGACCACTTTTAAGGTTTTCTCTTTATCTCTGTTTTTCAACAATTCAATTGTAATGAATCTTGGGTTTTTTTCTTTTTCTTGCCTTCTGTTTCTTTTTTGGATCTGTAGATTTACAATTTTTGTCAAATTTTGAAATTTTCTGGCCATTATTTCTTTTTCTTTTTTTAAAATTTTATTTTATTTGGTCCTGCAGCATGGCACGTGGGATCTTAGCTCCCCAATCAGGGATCCAACCCATGTCCCCTTCATCCAGAGTGCGGAGTCTTAACCACTAGACTGCCAGAGAAGTCCCCCATTATTTCTTTTAAGTATATTTTCTGTTCTGCCCACACACCCTTTTCTTGGACTCTGATGATATGTATGTTAGACCACTTGATATTTTCTTTGAGGTTCTTCTTGGGTTTTTTTTAAGTTTTTTTTTCTTTATGTGCTTAATTTTGGGGTGGTTTCTATTATTACTTTTTCAAGTTTGTTGAATTTTTTATAGTGTCTAATTGCTATAAATCCTGTCCAGTAAAATTTTTATTTCATGTATTTTATTTTTTATTTCAAATTTCATTTGGTTCTTTTTTATACCTTCTATTTCTATCCTTGTTACATTATATTTTCCTTTGAATTTTTGAGCACACTGAGCATGTTTGACATCATTCTCTGCCAATTCTATCATCTCTGTCATGACGGATCTGTTTATATTGATTGATTTTTTTCCCCTGTTTATAGGACTCATTTTCCTGCTTCCTTGCATGTCTAGCTGCAATTTTAATTGAATGAATTTTATGAATTTTACAAGGTTAAGTGTTGCTTTTTTTGCTCTTCCTTTAAAAATTGTTGGTGGCAGTGAAGTTACTTGTGGATCACTCTGATCTTTTTGAGACTTGATTTTAAGCTTTATTTATTTTAAGTGTAGGGTTACTTTAGTCCCACTAGTAAGTTGTGAGTGTTCTGAAGTCTCTACTGAAAGCCCCATGGATTCAATATAGTCTTTCCTCTGGCTTCTGGAAGCATAAAGAGTTCTAGCCCTGTGTGAGCTCTGGGAACGTTAGCTTATAAGTCCTCAGAGTTGTTCTTTCCTTGAAAATTATTCTTCGCTTGATTTCATGAAGTTTCACCTTACTTATGGCATTCAGCCATACTGAATACTTATTGGTATTCAGCCAAAGGCTCAAAGTGACTCCTATGTAGATTTCATAAGCTCTTTTGCTTATGGCTCCACTGTTTCTGATACTCTCCCCTGAAATTTTTAGCTCCCTCAGCCTTCCCAATGTACAGTCTCCATTTCCTCAACTCTGGGAGAGTGCAGGGCTTTATATGGGTTCTTCCTTTCTGCACATTGATCCAGAAATTGCCTCTGGGAAAAAAGCTAGGGCTATCATAGGGCTTACCTCTGTTTTTTTCCTTTATTTATCAAGGACCACAGTCTTCTGTTGCCTATGGTCCAATGTCCAAAAGCAGCTGTTTACATATTTTGTCCAGTTTTCTAGTTATTTATGGTGGAAGATGAGTCTGGATCCTGTTAGTCTCTCATGACCAGGAATAGAAGTTGTCCAATTTACTTTTTCAATGCTGTACAAAGCAATCAAATAAAATATTTAGGGCACCAATCTATAGAAGAACTGTAGAGTGGAATTCCTTTGCTTTTCAATAATGAGAACCATAAATTGGAATTCTTTTGCTTTTCAATAATGATAGCTAGTCATTATTGAGAATCTATCCATATGAGGCACAGTGCTAGATGTTTTATATGTCCTTTCTTATTCTGTTCCCATAATAGCCTTTAAAAAGAGTATTATTATTCTCAGCTAACATGTGAGGAAATAGTGGTTGTAAGCATTAAGTACTAGAGTTAGGATTCAAACCTAACTGTAGGCTGTTTTATTGCTCCACTGTTTTGTTCCACTGTGTTTCTCTCCCCCATGTGACTTGAGTGGAAGGACAGGGTGGCCGTCCATGAGGGATTGTCAGAGAGGAAAGAAGATTTGAGGGTTAAAGGAGGAGCTAGAGATGAAAGCGTGGCCTGGCAAAACCACTATATGTGGGCAGCCTCTCCCCATGACTCACAGACTCCTCAGTTGCAGCCCTGTCCTAATCTAAAATGGAATTTATTTTCCTCACTTTGAAACGTTCATTTTAGATTCATTTGCCCTAATTTTCACAGGTTCTGCACCATTCCTAACTTGCAGAAAGTTTGCCATTTTTCCTCCTGCCACTTGGAATCTTTGGTTTGTGAGGGCTGTGTCTGTTCTCTTATTAATTTCCTCTGACTTCTTGTCACTCGGCTATGCCCCTGCAGGTTTTCTCTTTGGGATTTTTCCATCTTTTTCTGCTGCTATTATGAAAGAGACTTTGGTCTCTGGGGTTCTTTCCATAGACTTTTAAGAATATTTTCGTGATCCCTATTATTAAAAAAATCTTTCCTCGATCAACTCCTGCCTAAGCATGAGCCAATTTCTTCCCTTGTATTTTTGGATATGTTCCTTGAGAATGGAACTCAACCTGCCTTTTCTGCAAATGCAGACAATTGCAGCATCTCTCCCACCTGGATTCCTGAACTCATCACAGCACACAAATAGCACCCAGAGATCTGCCTGAAAATGTCTTACCACTCAAATCAAATAGGCTTTCATCAGCTCTGATTTTATTTAATTTAGCTTCTGATTTGGGGAAACATGGCCATTAAAATTCTTTATCAGCTTCAGTTATCCTTATTGTCTTTTCTTTATTATGGCTCACGTGCTTCCCCAGCTAGACTTCATACAACTGGATATTACTTTACACCTTCTCCTCTCTGAGTAATGCTAAATTCAATTTTGAAATCAAGATCTTTCTTGTATCCAAACCTGTTACCTGTATGGTGCAACTAGTCCCAGAGCTTTTGATCTCACTTCTTATTAGGGTAAAATTTAAATTCGCAGTGGCAGATAGGTTGCATCATGCATGCTGGCTCTAATGACGAGTTTATAAGGACTCTGCGGACTTGTTAAACTTAAAGGGGGAAAATATGGCTATCAATTAGCAATGGATAAAATGTTAATGGGAGAGGAGAGTGGTGACACAGATGTCAAATGTTTGCCAACCCTGGAACATTTTCCTTCTCTGATGACAATGACTATAGGCTGACTAGCCAATAACAAATATAAGAAAAATAAAACCTCAAACTTTAGACCTGAAATGAATTTTGCAGTATAATTAACCTTTAATGAGTGCTTATTCTAGGCCAGAAACTATGCTAAATTCTTTATATAATTCATATTGCTTAATCCTCATAGGCACTCTATGATGAATATACTATTATTATCCAATTTAAAAGCAAGGAAGAATGACACTCCAAAAATTTGTGTAGCTAGTCCAAGGCCATATATATAGCTGATAAGTGGGGAAATGGGGCTCTGAACCCAGTTCTGTCTGATATGAGAACTGACCACTGATCAGAAACGTGTGACAAAAAAGTTTCACTTGAAGGTTTATGTGGCAGAGATAAACCCCTTTCATTTTCCTCCTTGACTCATAGGAAGACTACATTTCCCAGTCTCCCTTGCAAATAGATGGGACCATATGATTGAGTTCTGGCCAGCAGAATGTGGGTAGAAGCGATACCTACAGGTTCCGAGCATATAAAGCTTCTCACACAGTCCCTCTTATTCTCTCTTTCTCTCTTCCTCTCCTGATCTGACATGATCTGGAAGACTATGAAGCCCTAGGAATCATGGAGCCAAGAGAGGGAAGTACCTCAGCTCCCTGAATGCCTTGCTGATGCAGAACCCACTGCTGGACCACATAGGCCTGTGATATGTGTGAGAAATAAACTTTTATTATGCAAATCAACTCATATTTGGGAGATGTTTGTTATAGGAGTTAGCCCACCCCGGGGAAGTTCACAACTCAGGTCTCCTAGTGTCCAGTCCGTGTTTCTCCCAATTCCCAGCACAATGAGTCAAATGTATTCTCCAAGACAGGCTCCTCAAGTTCTGATCATTTGATTTCCCATCAGTTTTGTATTTTTCACAGATGCACATGTCTGTTTCCTACATGTTGCTGCCATAATGAGATTATATTCTTCATCCATTTTCACTTATCTTGACCCTTAGGGAGGTCACCATTGTGGCAGCAGTGGGACCCATGTCCTCTAATAGATGCCTGCCATTTCATATTGACCTGAGTCTGGTTCTATCTCTCCTTGTCCTCTAACTATCTCAACTAGAACTTATTTTCCCACCAAGTGTACTTCTTTCTTACACTAAATTTCAATTTTTTACACCTAAATAACCTTTTCATTCTGATTCTAGGCTGAGGATAAGGAACTCAGTATGTTCTCTGAAAATTGGAATTGGGATCCATATTTTGTAGGTTTTCTTTTTCCTGATGTATTGTTGCTTGTTTGGTTGTTTATCTGATGTGAATCTTATGTTCCAGACTTGGTGGTATCCTTTAAAAGGAAAGGCACTGCTTAAAGAAGTTTTGTGTTATGCTTTGTCAAACACAAACACATTTGTGCTTGTTAACATTCTGTAGTTATTTTGGTGTCTATCTGACGCTATCACATATGTTTAATACACGGTCATACTGTTTATGGAATCATTTGTTACAATTACAGTAGGGGCTCATGTTCACAGCAGCAGGAAAGAACTTGTTGAACCAGCTCATTATGAACCAACTGCCCCTTTCTAAGTACAAATGGGCAGGATGGGCGTGTGCTGCCACACCACCTTGCTGTTAGGCTGTGTGTTGGACAGGGTTCAATTTTCAGCCTTCTCCATATCCCTGGGGCACATTTACACACCCCTACTGAGTTATCTCTGCTCAGAAATTCCATGCGATGGACTGTTGCCCATCAAACTGCCACAGAGGTGTCAAAGATTAGAACAGTAGAAAGAATTTGAACCAATAATAATAACAACGATAATATAGATGCGTATGTGCTTATATGCATATACATATATATATATATATATATATATATATATGTACATAGATTTCATTATATTTCAGCTTTCAGTATGAGACTAGATTCTGGATAATGCCATTCATGGAAATGCCACTCTTAATGCTTCCTAGAGAAAAGCAAAGTGCAAAGGAGCTACAGAGGAGACAAGAAAAACACTGGTGGAGATAAAGCAAGTTTTCTTCTGACATTCGTGAGATAAAACTAAGGAGACACAGAACACTCCAGAAAAGGAATTATTCATCCATGTCAGCATTTCCCAAAGTGTATTTTCTGGAATTCCGGTCTTTGGGAGGTTAATAGTTGTTAATATAAAACAAAGTGTTTTGTGTTCGAATGAGTTTCTTAAAACCTGGGTTAACCAAGTTAAATTGGTTTCTTCTTAGGTCTTTTAATATGGTGAGGAACACGTCAAGAGCAGAGGTGATACAAGGCTGGTTTTGCAGGAACGACTGGTCAGGGTCTTTAATTACAAGAACAGGTATATCAAAACAAAGAGTTCCATCATCACTGCCGTTAACAATGAGCAGTGGGAGGCAGGTCTTTGCAAAACAATTTGGCCTGGAAATTGGAAGGCCCAGCAAATCTAGTGGCTTTTGAAAGACAATTGATTTCATGTTTGTAATGTACAGACATAGGTGTTATGCCTAACTTTGAGGCTCTTTTGATGATAAATAACTACTCATGAAGCATACTGAAGTTATGAGGGAGAAATTTTAAATTCTAGATGACACTGACCTGATTTATTTTAATTTGACTTCTCACATCCATGAAGATGGCAAGGAGGACATGGAACCCTGGTTTATCACTTTCCTTCTTAAATCAGGAAAAAGAGGTCACTCTTTACAGTCACTCTTTTGCCAGACTCATATTTCTGGCTATATCCTTCTATCTTTCTATAGCCTTGTACCCACTCCTTTCTCTGGAATCTTCACCACCTTCCCCATCAACTGTCCTCTCTTTGAATCCATCACTTTTCACTGTCTCCTTCCTTCTCTTCCACCTTCTATTACATTTAACTATCCCTCAGCTTTATCACAAATCTTCCCTAGTTACCTCATTCTCTTTAACACCTAATTTCCCAAAGAATAGACTGTTCTCTGCTTCCTTCACTTATTTATTTTGCCTCATTCCTTAATCGTTTGTAATATAATTTTTATTTAAAAGATCTCTCCAAACAGAAAGTGTTTGCCAATCATATATCTAATACAGATTTAATATCCAAAACATATAAATAACTCCTAACACTCAACAACAAGAAGACAAGCAGCACAATTTTAAAATGGGCAAAGGACTTAAATAGATATTTTCTAAAGAAAACATACAACTGGCTAATAAGCACATGAAAAGATGGGCAACATAATTAGTCATTAGGGAAATGCAAATAGATACCACAATGAGATATACCACTTCATACTTACCAGGACAGGTGTAATTAAAAAAAATCACACACACACACAAAACAAAACGAGTATTGGCAATGATGTGGAAAAATCAGAATACTTGTACATTGCTGGTGGGGACATACAAGGTGCAGCCACTATGGAAAATAGTTTAGTGTCTTCCTTAAAAAGCTAAACATAGAAGTATCATATGATCCAGCAATTCCACTCTTAGATATAAGCCCAGAAGAATTGAAAACAGTGACTTGAACAGATAGTTGTATGCTGATGTTCACTGCAACTTTATTCACGGTAGCCAAAATGTGGAAACAGCTCAAGTGTCTGTCAAAAGATTAATGGATAACAAAACGTGGTATATACATACAATGGAATATTATTCATCCATAAAAAGAAAAAATTCTGACACATGCTACAACATGTATGAACCTTGAAAACATTATGCTAAATGAAATAAGCCAGACATAAAAAGACAAATATTGTACTATTCCACTTATATGAAATATCTAGACTAGGCAAATCCATAGAGACAGAAAGTAGATTAAAAGTTACCAGAGGAAGGGGACCTTCAAGATGGCAGAGGAGAAAGATGTGGAGATCACCTTCCTCCACACAAATACATCAAAAATACATCTACATGTGGAACAACTCCTACAGAACACCTACTGAATGGTAGCAGAAGACCTCAGACTTCCCAAAAAGCAAGAAAATCCCCACGTACCTGGGTAGACCAAAAGAAAAAAGAAAAAACAGAGACAAAAGAATAGGGGTGGGACCTGCACCTCTGGGAGGGAGCTGTGAAGGAGGAAAAGTTTCCACACACTAGAAAGCCCCTTCACTGGTGGAGACGGGTCGGGGGGAAGCTTCAGAGCCACGGAGGAGAGCACAGCAACAGGGGTGCAGAGGGCAGAGCGGAGAGATTCCCGCACAGAGGATCGGTGCTGACCAGCACTCACCAGCCCAAGAGGCTTGTCTGCTCACCCGCCGGGGCGGGCGGGGGCTGGGAGCTGAGGCTCGGGCTTCGGTCGGATCGCAGGGAGAGGACTGGGGTTGGCGGTGTGAACACAGCCTGAAGGGGTTAGCGCACCACAGCTAGCCGGGAGGGAGTCCGGGAAAAAGTCTGGACCTGCCTAAGAGCAAGAGACCATTGTTTCAGTGTGTGCGAGGGGAGCGGATTACTTCCCTGTCTGCCCACAGAAGGCAGAGCACTGCCTAAATGAGCTTCAGAGACAGGCGTGAGCCACAGCTATCAGCTTGGAAACCAGAGATGGTCATGAAATGTTAATGCTGCTGCTACAGCCACCAAGAATCCTGTGTGCAAGAAAAGGTCACTATTGACACCCACTGCCCCGTCCTCTCCCCCCACCACCCCGGGAGCCTGTGCAGAGACAACTTCCCCGGGAGAAAACACGGCGTGCCTCAGGCTGTTGCAACGACATGTTGGCCTCTGCCGCCACAGGCTCGCCCCGCATTCCAATTATAACTACCGTACCCCTCCCGCACCCACCCTCCAGCATGAGTGAGCCAGAGCCCCCTAATCAGCCGCTGCTTTAACCCCATCCTGTCTGGGAGGGGAACAGATGCCTGAGGGCAACCTACATGCAGAGGTGGGGACAAAACCAAACCTGAACCCCAGGAGCCCTGAACCCCTGTGTGAACAAAGAAGAGAAAGGGAAATTTCTCCCAGCAGCCTCAGGAGTAGTGGATTAAATCCCCACAATCAACTTGATGTTCCCTGCATCTGTGGAATACCTGACTAGACAACGAATCATCCCAAAATTGAGGCAGTGGGCTTTGGGAACAACTATAGACTTGGGGTTTGCTGTTTGCGACTGACTGGTTTCTTATTTTTACGTTTATCTTAGTATAGTTTTTACCACTTGTTATCATTGGTGGATTTGTTTATTGGTTTGGTTGTTCTCTTTTTTAAAATTATTATTATTACTTTTTAATTTTTTATTTTAATAATTATTTTTTATTATTAATTTTAAAAATTTTATTTAAAAAGTTTTAATATATATATATTTTTTCTTTCTTTTCTTCTCCCTCTTCTTCTGAGCCGTGTGGCTGACAGGGTCTTTGTGCTTCGGCCTGGTGTCAGGCCTGAGCCTCTGAGGTGGGAGAGCCGAGTTCAGGACATTGGACCACCAGAGACCTCCCTTCCCTGCATAATATCAATCGGTGAGAGCTCTCCCAGAGATCTCCATCTCAATGCTAAGACCCAGTTCCACCCAAAAGCCAGCAATCTCCGGCACTGGATGCCCCATGCCAAACAACTAGCAATACAAGAACAAAACCACACCCAATAGCAACGAGGCTGCCTAAAATCATACTAAGTTCACAGACACCCCAAAACACACCACCCGATGTGACCCTGCTCACCAGAAAGACAGGATCCAGCCCCACCTACCAGAACACAGGCACCAGTCCCCTCTACCAGGAAGCCTACACAACCCACTGAACCAACCTTACCCACTGGGGGCAGACACCAAAACAATGGGAACTACGAACTTGCAGCCTGCAAAAAGGAGACCCCAAACACAGTAAGTTAAGAAAAATGAGAAGACAGAAAAATATGCAGCAGATGAAGGAGAAAGGTAAACACCCAACAGACCAAACAAATGAAGAGGAAATAGGCAGGCTACCTGAAAAAGAATTCAGAGTAATGATAGTAAAGATGATCCAAAATCTTGGAAATAGAATGGAGAAAATACAAGAAACGTTTAACAAGGACCTAGAAGAACTATTGTCCAACAAACAATGATGAACAACACAATAAATGAAATTAAAAATTCTCTAGAAGGAATCAATAGCAGAATAACTGAGGCAGAAGAACGGCTAAGTGATCTGGAAGATAAAATAGTGGAAAAAACTACCGCAGAGCAGAATAAGGAAAAAAGAATGAAAAGAATTGAGGACAGTCTCAGAGACATCTGGGATTACATTAAACGCAACAACATTCCAATTATATGGGTCCCAGAAGAAGAGAAAAAGAAAGGGTCTGAGAAAATATTTGAAGAGATTATAGTTGAAAACTTCCCTAACATGGGAAAGGAAACAGTCAATCAAGTTCAGGAAGTGCATAAAGTTCCATATAGGATAAATCCAAGGAGAAACACTCCAAGACACATATTAATCAAACTATCAAAAATTAAATACAAAGAAAAAATATTGAAAGCAGCAAGGGAAAAGCAACAAACAACATACAAGGGAATCCCCATAAGGTTAACAGCTGATGTTTCAGCAGTAACTCTGCAAGGCAGAAGGGAGTGGCAGGACATATTTAAAGTGATGAAAGGGAAAAACGTACAACCAAGATTACTCTACCCAGCAAGGATCTCATTCAGATTCAATGGAAAAATTAAAACCTCTACAAACAAGCAAAAGTTAAGAGAACTCAGCACAACAAAGCCAGCTCTAAAACAAATGCTAAAGGAACTTCTCTAGGCAGGAAACACAAGAGAAGGAAAAGACCTACAATTACAAACCCAAAACAATTTAAAAAATGGTAATAGGAACATACATGTCGATAATTACCTTAAATGTAAATGGATTAAATGCTCCCACCAAAAGATGTAGACTGGCTGAATGGATACAAAAACAAGACCCATATATATGCTGTCTACAAGAGACCCACTTCAGACCTAGGGACACACACAGATTGAAAGTGAGGGGATGGAAAAAGATATTCCATGCAAATGGAAATCAAAAGAAAGCTGGTGTAGCAATTCTCATATCAGGCAAAATAGACTTTAAAATAAAGACTATTACAAGAGACAAAGAAGGACATTACATAATGATCAAGGGATCAATCCAAGAAGAAGATATAACAACTGTAAATATTTATGCACCCGACATAGGAGCACCTCAATACATAAGGCAAATGCTAACACCCATAAAAGGGGATATCGACAGTAACACAATCATAGTAGGGTACTTTAACACCCCACTTTCACCCATGGACAGATCATCCAAAATGAAAATCAATAAGGAAACACAAGCTTTAAATGACACATTAAACAAAATGGACTTAATTGATATTTATAGGACATTGCATCAAAAAACAACAGAATACACTGTCTTCTCAGGTGCTCATGGAACATTCTCCAGGATAGATCATATCCTGGGTCACAAATCAAGCCTCGGAAAATTTAAGAAAACTGAAATCATATCAAGAATCTCTTCAGACCACAATGCTATGAGACTAGATATCAGTTACAGGAAAAAAACTGTAAAAAATACAAACACATGGAAACTAAACAATATACTACTAAATAACCAAGAGATCACTGAAGAAATCAAAGAGGAAATCAAAAAATACCTAGAAACAAATGACAAGGAAAATGAAAACATGATGACCCAAAACCTATGGGATGCAGCAAAAGCAGTTCTAAGAGGGAAGTTTATACCAATACAATCCTACCTCAAGAAACAAGACACATCTCAAATAAACAACCTAACCTTACACCTAAAGCAATTAGAGAAAGAAGAACAAAAAACCCCCAAAGTTAGGAGAAGGAAATAAATTATAAAGACCAGATCAGAAATAAATGAAAAAGAAATGAAGGAAATAATAGCAAAGATCATATAACTAAATGCTGGTTCTTTGAGAAGATAAACAAAATTGATAAACCACTAGCCAGACTCATTAAGAAAAAAAGGGTGAAGACTCAAATCAATAGAATTAGAAATGAAAAAAGAGAACTAACAACAGACACTGCAGAAATACAAAGGATCATGAGAGGTTACTACAAGCAACTATATGCCATCAAGATGGACAACCAGGAGGAAATGGACAAATTCTTAGAAAAGCACAACCTTCCGAGACTGAACAAGGAAGAAATAGAAAATATAAACAGACCAATCACAAGCACTGAAATTGAAACTGTGATTAAAAATCTTCCAACAAACAAAAGCCCAGGACAGGATGGCTTCACAGGTGAATTCTATCAAACATTTAGAGAAGAGCTAACACCTATCTTTCTCAAACTCTTCCAAAATGTAGCAGAGGGAGGAACATTCCCAGACTCATTCTACGAGGCCACCATCACCCTGATACCAAAACCAGACAAAGATGTCACAAAAAAAGAAAACTACAGGTCAATATCACTGATGAACATAGATGCAAAAATCCTCAACAAAATACTAGCAAACAGAATCCAACAGCACATTAAAAGGATCATACACCATGATCAAGTGGGGTTTATCCCAGGAATGCAAGGATTCTTCAATATACACAAATCAATCAATGTGATGCACCATATTAACAAATTGAAGAATAAAAACCATATGATCATCTCAATAGATGCAGAAAAAGCTTTCGACAACATTCAACACCCGTTTATGATAAAAGCTCTCCAGAAAGTAGGCATAGAGGGAACTTACCTCAACATAATAAAGGCCATACATGACAAACCCACAGCCAACGTCGTTTTCAATGGTGAAAAACTGAAGGCATTTCCTCTAAGATCAGGAATAAGACAAGGTGGCCCACTCTCACCACTATTATTCAACATAGTTTTGCAAGTTTTAGCCATGGCAATCAGAGGAGAAAAAGAAATAAAAGGAATCCAAATCAGAAAAGAAGAATTAAAACTGTCACTGTTTTCAGATGACATGATACCATACATAGAGAATCCTAAAGAGGCTACCAGAAAACTACTAGAGCTAATCAATGAATTTGGTAAAGTAGCAGGATAAAAATTAATGCACAGAAATCTCTTGCATTCCTATGCACTGATGATGAAAAATCTGAAAAAGGAATTAAGGAAACACTCCCATTTACCACTGCAACAAGAAGAATAAAATATCTAGGAATAAACCTACCTAAGATGACAAGACCTGTATGCAGAAAACTATAAGACACTGATGAAAGAAATTAAAGATGATACAAACAGATGGAGAGATATACCATGTCCTTAGATTGGAAGACTCAACGTTGTGAAAATGACTATACTACCCAAAGCAAATGAAATCCCTATCAAACTACCAATGGCATTTTTCACAGAACGAGAACAAAAAACTTCACAATTTGTATGGAAATACAAAAGACCCCAAATAGCCAAAGCAATCTTGAGAAAGAAAAATGGAGCTGCTGGAATCAGGCTTCCTGACTTCAGACTATACTACAAAGTTACAGTAATCAAGATAAAAATCATTTAAAATGCTTCTACAGTTTTCAAAGTACTCATCTACCCATAGGCAAAGCCTCAAGGGGACTCTTGTAATCAAAAGTGGAATAGTGACCTGAGCTACCCTTCATTGTATCAGGATATCTAATCCACACTCTTGAAAACTGCCCAGAACTGTAAGCTGTGTCCTACATTCCAGGAAATGTGCAACACTCTGAAAAAGATGACAGATTTAGGATTTTATCCAGAAACACATTATCATTATTTGTTGCTGACTTGCAGAATTTCAAGTTTCTTGGGTTATGCAGCCCTGAAAGTCACTTCCCATTTGAAAAGGAAGTGCCCCATCACTGCCTCAGAAGGATGAAGGCTTTTGGCTTTTGGTGGGTGTGTGTCTGATGCCAAGTCTGAGAAATCATTTTGAGCAATTATGCATAATGGTCTTGGATGCCTGGTATTCAATAGTCTGTACAACCACTGGCATCTTACTCCTTATGGACTTCCTTCTATCTGGTCCCTCACCCAACTCTCACTCCTGACAGGCTGGTCATTAGCCATTCACAGCTTTAATTAAAAGGAGTCCAAGACTTAAGATCACAGGCTCGTTTTAGGGGACAGCCCGATTTCAGCGGGTAGCAGAGGAAAGAAAGGAACTGTTTATGCCAAATGAAGCTTCCCTTCTCTCATTAAATGTGTATAGTTAAGGAAGGTCATGTAGAAAATTGTCCATTCCCTTTCAAGCAGCACCAGAGAAATTCTTTCTCACCCAGCAAAATCAGGGGATGGCTCTCCAACCACAAGAGTGCTGATAAAGTGGGAGGTCATGGGGCTGAACAGTCAGGGGTGGGGGATTGGTTTGGAGCCCCATCTTCATTAATCAAGTGGTCTTGGTAATTGTTTGACCTTTAACAATATTAGCCACCATTTACTGAGTGAGAGATGTTATCTACGTTATCATATTTCATCCTCAAAACAGGCTTATGAAGAGGTGTTATTGACTCCATTCTATAGCAGAGGATACCGAGATGATGTAAAGTTAGGTACTTCGTCCAAAATCCTATAGCTAACATGTGGCAGCAGGGTTTCTATCTAACCCCAAAGTTCACATTCTAATCTACTACCTTCTACTGCTTGTTCGCAAAGAAAAATCAACAAACATTTACACCTCTGGATTTTTCTTTATTTTTTTTCCAAGAAGATGGTTATAATAATAAGACCTATCTTTTTGTACGTGTGCATATACTTACAATTGATCAAGTACGATACAAAATAAAACTTTTTCTCCAAAATCCAAAGGCGAAAGGTAAGGTATTAGTACCTTTGTGTTGGTCAGAGTTCCCCAGAGAATCAGAACCAATAGGATATATATATATATATATATATATATATATATATATATATATATATATATATAATTATATTATTATAATATATAATATTAATATATATAATTATATATTATATGTAATGCATAATGTATAGAATATAATATATCATATAATATATATCATATTAATATATAATAATTATATATATATAATTGGCTCACATGATTGTAGAGGCTGAGAAGTCCTGAGATCTTCAGTCACAGGAGACACAGCAGAATCAATGGTATAAGTTCCAGTCCAAGTCTGAAGGCAGGAGAAGAATAATGTCCCAGTTTGAAGACAACCAGGCAGAGAGGGAGCAAATTCTCCTTTATTCAGCTTTTTTGTTCTATTCAGGCTTTTAACAGATGGGGTGAGGACCATCCACATTAGGGAGGGCAATCTGTTTTATTCAATCTACCAATTCAAATGTTACTCTCTTGCAGAAACACCCTCGGAATAATGTTTAACCAAATATCTGGGCACTTCACAACCCAGTCAAGTTGACATGTAAAATTAACCGTCACAATCCCCTGAATATTTGTTAACAGAAGAGGAAGCCGAGGCTCTACGTCAGTTGCCTGACGTCATCCAGGTTATGAGAGGCAGATGTGATATCCAAGCATTGGTTGCTAAAACCTTTTCTCTTGTGGACTCCTTCCTCCTAGCCATATCTGTTTAAGTAGGGGTTTTTTTCATCTTGATAGTGGCAAGAATTGCCACCAGCATTGGGGAAACTAATTGGGGAAGGCAGTTGTGATAATTCCAAGTAAATTTCCGCAGCCATAGGGTGTGGATTATGAGCTCTGTCATCTACTTGCCCTGTAGTTTCCTGCCCTGAAGTGATGGCGCCCACTGGAACAGGTAAGGGATTGAAAACTCACCAACATACACTTACTTAAATATCAGAAAGAGAGGAAACAGGTCAGGATTAACCAAGAGAATCTCCAACTCACATTTATTTATAACCCGAGTCCATCTCCTCACGATCTCATCCTTTGTCTACACCCCAACCCTGTAAATTCCATTCCAATACTTCCTCCAAAATGGAGTTAATTGGGCCATGTGCTACTCTGCACCTAATTATTGTTTACTTCATTTGCATTTTTTTCATTATATCATTAACATGAGGAGGGTGCTCATAGCTGGGGCCACTAAGAGTGATGCCAGCATTGCTGTCTTAGCCAAGATTTTCCACTCAGTTGGAGCCGTTTGTGTCCAACAATGTTCTTGGCCCGCACTTGTGATCACAGCAGTCTAAACACTCTGTAGTGTTTTCTATAGTTGTGGGTTTCTACCAATATCTCCCATTAATTTACTGATAACTCCTGCTACTTTTACCAACTAAACCCAATGTATTTCCTTTCTCCAGTGCAATAACTTTCCCTCTAGGTTATTCAGCTTCTGAATTTAACCCTTCAGCCCCTTCACTTGGAAAATCAGGATAGTAATACCTGCACTGCCTACTCCATGGGGTCATGAAACATACGTGCAGTACCTTGAATTCCTCTACTTTAATTTTTTTCTTAATTTAATTTTGATTTATCTAAATAATACATGCAATGTTTTTAAAGGTCAAATAATTACTGTGATACCTATAAAGTGAAATAACACCTCATACCTGATTCTCATTTCCCTTAGGCAACCACTTTCAATTTTCCTTTGTTATTTACCTCCACTTTTCAAAAAAAAATGCTTCTTAGGAATCAGGCTAGGTAAGGTCTCTCTGGGTCCCATGGCTCAGTTTGCAAGCTTGCATGTAGTTCTTCTATTTTCTATGTGATTCTTTACTCCATATCCACACCCCAGCTGTGTCTAGTGTCCCCAACTATAGAATCACGTTATTTCAGTCTTTCCAGAGAGTAAATTTCTTGTCTTGTCCTGGATGGGGAGAACTATACAAGCTGATGAAAGGTTCTAATGATCCAAACAGAGGTCAGCAAACAATGGCCCATGCACCAAATTTGACCTGTCACTTGTTTTTGTAAATAAAGTGGAACGCTGTCATGTCCATTATTTAAGTATTGTTTATGCTTGCTTTTGCAATACAACTGCAGAGTTAAGTAATTGTGACAGAGACCATATGAAGTATAAGGCTAAGATATTTACTATTTGTCCCTTTACAGAAAGTTTTCCAGCTCCTAAACTATACTTATACAGACTTTCAATCAATCCACCTATTTCTATATCATTCTGTGTTATCAACTTCAAAATTACCTGAAACTTTCCAGGAATCAATAGTACAGCATACATCTGCTTACTTCTAATCAGCATTTCACCACTACATGGAGCTGAGTTTCAGTTTTCTCTTCTCTGATATGTCATTTACCACTACTCATCTCAATTCTATCATCCAAAAAAGGTGTTGGCATCACTGTGTTGTTTTAACTCACATTCTCGTTGTCCTTAAAGGTTTATGCTTCTTTTTCAAAAATCTTACTGTCATTTCTGTGGGGTTGAGGAGTTACCAGTTGGTATTTTTTCAGAAAATAATAAGCCTCTCAGGTATTTCAAGCAGGCAGGAATTTAATTTAGGGAATATAGATGTTTAGAACATGGTGGTAAGGGCTGGAGTTTCAAAGATCAAGCAAGTAAAGGCTTTGCCTGTTCTCAGGTCTCCATTAGCTTTCAGAGAGTCAGGAAGTTTGCAGCAACCATGAGAAACCACCTGCAGTGATCGCCGATGTTTATAACCCTGACTTTGGTTCAGCACAGCAAACCACGGGGAGGCAGCTGTAAACCTCAGACCCACTGAGGCTGTATCTCCACACACTCTTGCTGAAGCACCAATAAAATCACGCCTGTCTCTCCGCTACCTTCCACCTAATCTGGAAACACTCTGGCAAGGGATTCAGGAAATGTGTTCCCTGGGGAGAGGTAGAAGGAGAATGATGCTGTGTTCCCAACAGCCTAGCACAAGAAGCTAGCAGAGATCAACAAGTGACTTCAGTCTGCCATATTTCACTTCTCAGGCCCCACTTCTTCCTCTCCACCATCAAGGTTTTCATAAAGCCACTGCTGTCCACTGGATGAACACTGCACTTTGGGTCCGCAGACAGGGTTATTTTGATGTGTCCTGGGCAAATCATTCAGCTTTGGCTTCGTCTGGTCAAGTGGAGAGAGAAAGTATATACCTACTTTATGAATGCTGTGAAGAGAAATAAGATAGTGCATGTTAAATGTTTAATAAAGTAGAACCATGTAGTTAAATTAATTCTAGCTTATGTTTCTGACTCCAAAGAATAGCAATGTATGTCTCCAGGGAATATGTCTACCTGTCAATCTTGTCTTGAACTTCTTTTCATCTGTCCTTTTTATTTTTTTTTAATAAAAAAAGCTGTTTCAAACCCTAAACGCAGCAAAATGTCACCATGGTACTACATTTATTTCATTCTTCATCAGCCTATGGCAGATGTTGTGACAGATAATGAGAACCCTAGACAGCTCTAAGACTTGAGGAAAAGTGGCTCAGAGTCTACTTTCTATTACAAAGCCTTGTTTTTATGCAGAGGCCTCAGGGTTACAAGATGTGATTTTTATTTTTATAATTCCAACTGAGGTTTCTTACTGGCAATAGCAACCTCAAATCTTAGTATATGTTACAGCCCAAAATAAAATCTATTAATACCTGTAGTAAAATAATAAAAAATTAGTATGTTAACGAATTTGAAAATGGTCCCATTCTTCTCGTTTCAATGCTAGTCTTCTACTTTGATTAGACCACTGGCGTATTAAAATGTATTAAAATATATAGCAGGATTGTGACCCAATGGAGATTAAATTTGTTTTGTGTTCACTCTTTTTTAGATGGATGGGGCCAGAAAACCATGCTGGGATCATAGAAGGTGGATTCTCTTACAAGGATGAAGATAGAGAGCTTTTGAATCACTGAAAGTAAGTTTATTCAGAAGCATGGACATAGGGTCAGAATTCTATTATCAAAAGGAAGGTATATTCGAAGCTCATGTGCTTTGAGAATTTAAAAGGAAAACCTTCCCAAACTCTGGAAAGATCCTTGGAGGGAGGAAAAGAGGATTGTAATTCTGGGTTCACAAGGGGGCAGATGCTTGAACCATTTCTTACACAGAGCCCCTGGCAAGGCTTACGCCCCAGGACAGGGCTTCTCAAAGTATGGTTTCTAGACTCTTGAAGATAGGCAGTCCATGAGATGAAAGCTATTTTCGTGATACAGTAAGACACTATTTACCTTTTTATTTTCTCTGTTGACCTTGTATCCACACGGTGCAGAAGCCATGGTGGGACAAACTACTGATAACCTAAGCATGAGTTAAGGCAGTGGCACCAAACTACTGTAGTTAAGATATACTTCACAGTCACATGCTTATGTTTAAAAAAATGCCAGTTGTGGGCTTCCCTGGTGGCGCAGTGGTTGAGAATATGCCTGCCAATGCAGGGGGCACAGGTTCGAGCCCTGGTCTGGGAAGATCCCACATGCCGCGGAGCAACTGGGCCCGTGAGCCACAACTACTGAGCCTGTGCGTCTGGAGCCTGTGCTCCGCAACAAGAGAGGCCGCGATAGTGAGAGGCCCGCGCACCGCTATCAAGAGTGGCCCCCGCTCGCTGCAACTAGAGAAAGCCCTCGCACAGAAACGAAGACCCAACACAGCCAAAAATAAATAAATTAATTAATCTTAAAAAATGCCAGTTGTATTTAAGAATGCCTGTAATGAAGCAGTAGAAATTAATATCTTTATTAAACATTGACCCTTGAGTACTGTCTTTTTAAAATTCTGAGTGACAAAATAGGAAATACAAAGCATGTCTGCTGCATACCAAAGAATGATGATTATCTGAAGGAAAAGCACTTGTGTGGTTATTTGATTTACAAGCTGAACTAGTTGTGCTTGGTTTGGAACACCATATTTTGCTGGAAGGAATGACTGAAGTTACTCTGACTTGAGTTTTTGATGAATATTTTCTGAAAAGTGAATGAACCTAGGTTGCCTCATCCAGGTTTGCCCGGGACTTTCCAGGTTTTAGTGCTGAAACCCTAGCACTTCCCCAGGAACCCCTCAATCTTGGGCAAAGAGGGATGGTCGGTCACCCTAAGTGAACCTGTCATTTCAAAGAAAACACTGGCAATTTTTGTTGCCAATGATAAAATTTGAGCTTTCAAGCAAAAATTAGAATTTTGGAAAAATTGTATCGGCTACTGTGAGCTTGACAGCTTTTCAAAACTTAAAGACTTTTCTGACAAGATGAAGGTGATATTAATAAATGTGGTATTTTATATCGTTTAATGACATATACCAACATTTGGAAGATCTGCATATCTCAGTGAACCAATGTTTTCCAAATGGTCAATGCATGATGTTACAAAGCCCTGCATGGATAAAACATCCACTTAAAGTCTGAGATGGAGCAATGAATTTTAATATAACAGAGTACCAAGAGTTCATTAATATGGTTTCAGGTTCTACATTGCAACTAACCATTAAGAAACTATCACTTTCGCTTTTTGAGTTTTGGTTTGGTCTCAAAGAAGAATGTTCCCAATGGATATGGAAAAGCAATCAAATGCCTCTCCCTTTTCCAATTATATGTATGTGTGCAACAGATCATGACGGACTGATTGAAGAAACAGGTAGGACATTCTGTCTCCTATTAAGCCAATCATTAAAGAGATCTGCAAAAATGCAAGTCCATGACACTCTTCTCACGAAATTTTATTTTACTTAGGTTAACATGTAGTGGGTTTATTATTTCCATTTTGAAATAAATTAATAAATATTTAAATGTTTCTCAGTTTTCAGTTCAAATATCAAGCATACCAATCAATACAACCCACAGAAACCAAAGCTCTTTGGGGAACTTAATAACTTTTAAGAATGTAAAGGAGTCCCGACGACTTAAAAGTTTAAGCACCCCTGCCCTAGGAAATGATGGATGTGCTTACTAACTCAACCGAGATTTGCTGCAAGAGGGCACTATTTCTTCTGGGAGAATGACTGAGAGAACCTAGCCCCTCCCATTGCCTTCTAGGAGAGCCCTGACCCTCTCTCTCTTTCAAGAGACCCACCCTCCAACGCTCCTCAGTTGCCATGTGAACTGCTTTCCTTAGCCAGATTCTGTGCATTAGGCACAACTGAGCAAGGCCATTGACTCAGCCACCAGCACCTGAGATAACAATCTAGGCTGCACCCTCTCTGGTCAAGATATGCATATGCCTCAGAGACCCCTGTATTTACTAAGTACTGGGAATAATGGCAGAGGTGTCTGAGCATCAGTGCTTTGAAAGTCCTAGTCAGACCCCCAACAGGAATGTGTAAGGGATGCCAAATTAACTTAGGGAGAGAGTTATCTTTCCCTCAAAATTGATGAGCATAGGACTTCCCTGGTGGCACAGTGGATAAGACTCTGCACTCCCAATTCAGGGGCCCGGGTTCAATCCCTGGTCAGGGAACTGGATCCCACATGCATGCTGCAACTAAGAGTTCGCATGCCACAATTAAGGAGCCCACGTGCTGCAACTAAGAAGCCGGCGAGCCGCAACTAAGGATCCTGACTGCCGCAACTAAGACCCAGTGCAACCAAATAAATAAATAAATATTCTTTAAAAAAAATTGATGAACACATGTTTCTCTGTTTTCTTTGTCAAGTTGCTTATACAGTGACATTTCTGAAGACTCTAGGTTTATTACTTTAAAGATTGTACAATGTACAAGAAACATAACAACATCATTTTTGCCTTGTCCTTTTAAAATATTAATAATAAATTCATTTCCTCCCTTCTTATATTCTACTTCATCTGCTTGCCAGTCTTTAATCCTAGATCAACCCAAACTTCCACTTTCTCTGCCCCTACTCCACAACTGCTGAGCATAGCTACAGATAACCCCATAACCATGCCAGCTGGCATGATCACCAATGGTTGTTTTTCAACACCAGCTGTGCTCACAAGCTCTCCAGCAGTTCCTTATTTTGCCCCTGGTCAGAGCCCTTTCTCATTCTCATTTTGCTGTTTCAAATCAGTACCCTACTCCATGCTAAGTTTCTTCAAAGATAAGTTCTACACCAGTGTTTCAGGGAGACAAAATGTTCAGCAGAAATCATATAACTGTGTTGGTGAAAAAGGATCCTGAGGACAAATCCTTTCGGGAACCATTAGACCCACCAAATGGAGCTAGTTATCCTTTCTGCTGCACTTTTAAGCAGGACTTTACCAGGTTACCATACATTAAGCTCCTGAGGAGGGTCAAGATATTTCCCAAACACCTGACCACACAATCCTTTTTTTTTTTTTTTTTTCCCCACAGAGCATCTATGGGACTTGTGTTTCATGGAAAACATTTAGACAAATATTTCTTTCTTCTGGCCATTTCTACTTTTATTTCTTCCTAATTATTTGCTTTCTAAAATCACTAATGACTTTCTAATCACCTTCAGTTAAGTATTTATAGTCCTAATATTCAATACAGCATGATGGAGAAGCACAAGCATGGTGGAATCAAACATCCTAAGTTGTAATTCCGACTCAACCACTTACTAGCTGTGTGACCTTGGGCAAATTACTTAACCTCTCTTTGTGTTAATATTCTCATCTTAAAGTGGGAACAATAACTGTACTTATACTGCAAAGATTAAATGAAACATATGCAGAGTGCTTAGAACATAGTGAATACTATAAAAGTGTTATCTATTGTAATTAACTATTTGATATAGTTAGTTTTTGGAGAGAAGAGACTAGTCTTATTCATTTTTATACCCTCATCTATTGTACAGCTCCTGGTACAAACTAAGAACAAAATAAATGCTTGATGAATTGTAATACCTACTGTTCTTACAGGGTTTTACAATATACTTTTGCATATGTTGACACATCAGATAATTACTTAGACAACCAGAGTAAGAATTAACATCTCTTTTTTTCCCCAAGGATGAAAAAGAGAAGCAACAAAATGAAATAAAACAAAATGAATTTAGACAATTTCCCCAAGGTTACACAGGTTAATAGGTGGCACAGTTAGAACTAGGACTCAGATTTTGGACAATTATCTAACGCACCATCTAGCATTACCGGAAAAAATATTATAGAAAGCATTGAGACATCCCAGTTTTTGACAAAACAATATTCTACCTAAAAGAAAATTATTTCAGTGAGAAAAAATAATCTGACTTTTAATTTCTTAAATGTGTATTGCTTACTTGAGATCAAAGAACCGTCTAGAATCAAAATTGTTTTAAACAATAAGAATAAACAATTTCAAGATGGTATTTGGTTCTGTAGGGAGAATGACAATTTGAGTATTATTTGGCATGCAAGGCATAAAGGCATGAAAGATGAATTATAGTTTCATTTTCCGAGTGTAAATGGAATGTCCCAAATCAAATCACTTTTTTGAATTCTATGAAGAAACTTAGAAACATAATTAACTATGTGGAATATTAATAAACACATTTCTGGTGAGGGGGCCGAACTCCAGGGCTGAGGGAGATGTAGACATACGAGAAATTGCTGCCTGTTAGAATGGGCAGGACCACGCGCCATTCCGCCTGTGAAGCAGTGTCCAGCCAATATCATAAATGCCATCCCCCACCTGTCCATAGAGAAGGGACTTAACATCAGATCCATATATTTCACTTGGTTATATGCTGTTTTCCCTTTGAACCAAATTAGTCCTTTCTCCTCCTTGCAAGCTACTATGTGTTCATCTTGAGATTTCCTCTGGTCTCCATCGTGACCCATCTTTTCTTGGCCTGTCCGGACTCTGAACAAGGAGTTCTACCAAAGGACAGACACAGTAGCAGTCTGGGCTGTGCTGCCCAATCCTGATACCTAGATCCCAATTCTGGACTCTTTACCTTGACTGTGACTACTTATTGGCTAGGATATGCTGAACCTAGTCTTGGTTGCAATGTTTAAAAATTTATTGTACCAGCATATTTGTTCAATGCCAGGGTGGGCAAAATATGGCCTATAGGCCAAATCTGGCCTACAGCCTATGTTTGTAAATTAAATTTTATTGGAATACAACCATGCTCATTCATTTTTTTGTTGTCTGTGGCTGCTTTCACACTATAATAACAAAATTTATTATTTGCAATAGAGACCATATGGCCCACAAAACTTAAAATATTTAATAAGCGGACTTTTAAAGAAAAAATTTGCTGACCACTGTACTATATGAACAGGAGCCCCAGATGAGTTCTTTTGTTATATTGCTACTATCTTTATCCTGACCTTTCAGCCAGGCCCAATACCATATACAACTCTCTTGGCCTGCCCTATCCTGAGATAACAACTTACCATGGATGACCAAGTGGCAGAGGCCAATTAGCAACATTTTGCTAGTTGGCCTATGTTGACTTTTCTTTCAGTACTATGATTCTAAGAGGAGAGGCATCTTGGCTATTGGTTCTTCTGTGTTCCTCCAATAGAGAATTTTTTGCAAACTTTGGTCTAAATACCACATCCAATTTTCTTTAACTTTCTAATCCACCTCTGCCCAGTCTCATCGGTCTGTCCCCTCTTTATGGAATATGTCCTCCTGAGAAACCCAACTCAGTATGTCCTTCTCGGAAAATACCCTGGTCTTCTAAATTTCTTCTCAGTCCTCTCTTGGTCTCTGAAAACTTTTTAACCTTGGAGAAACTGATCTTAGGAGAAAAGCATTATATTATCTAAAATATCAATAAAAGTGTGAATGATTGAAGGCCAGCTTAGTATGTTAGCTTTTCTAAGGCAGTTGTGCTTTAAGAGAGTTTATTGCCTTTGCAAAGTAATGTCCATTTCAAAGAGGATGTTTTTAGTTCAAGTGCGAGTCTTTTTAGCATCCTTCAGATTTCATTAGAAAGCCACCGCTTGCTATTCTGTGTGTGCTAACTACCCATCACCAAGACTTCTACCAACATCCTCAGTCTGGCCATCAAAGCTGCTCACATCCGGCCTTTAATTTTTTCAAAATTTCCTCTTCTACCAAAGGAATGTACTAAGTCACTTCTACGTACTTTCCACTTAACAATTCTCTCCTCTTAGCAGGAATGAGCAGCCCGTTTCTTTACACCGACAGATGCACCTCATCTCCTTAAGTTGTTCAGAACTTACTTCTTCTAGATGATATACACTAGATGTAAGATTCTTATGGTCAGAACCATTTATTATTTAGCTTTGAATCTTCATAGGCAAGTGCAATGTCCAGGAATGAAAATAGATAATGTTCACCAATTCAATGTACTCTTCTACGTCCTTGAACATGTTTGGGCATTTCAGCCCATTCATGCTCAGGTTCCCTTGCCTCACCATCTCTATTCAGTGTTATTCTTCACAATTCAAAATTGGCAATGGAAGAATCACATCTATTTGCACTTATAAGGCAAATTTTTCAGAAGTGTTTTTCAAACATTTTGAATATCTTGGTATTTTCTGTAAAAATAGGTTATACGTAAGTCTCCTCAAAGAAGGATCCCAAGCATTTTGTTTCCTTTTTATAACATTTCTTTGCCAGATACAATATTTTAAGCACAGTTCATGTTCTAACCTAAGAGCTATCTTAAAATCACAAGTTTGACTGAGATTTTACTAAGACGTCTCCTATCAAAAAATGACTCATTCCGTGCCACTTCTGATGACACCACACTGTCTGTATAGCATTATTCTTTGTAGTATCTTGTCGGGTTCATCTCAGAACTATGACAACTGTCTCCTAATACCTCTCGTTGTCTCTAGCATTAATGCATCCCCCACAGGGCCACCAGAGTTAGATTCCTAAACTTGGAACATGCTGGAATGCCCTGACCTTTCATACCCACTTAACCAAATTCTTACCCATTCTTCAAGAATCAATTCATATCTCCATGAAGTCTTCCTAGATTTTCTCATCAAAATTAATTTCTTTATTCCCTAAAGCACCATGGCACTGTACATCTTTATGATAGAAGATCTGAAATTCTGAAGGAACACACATGCATTCATACACAGGGACCAATAGTCCAATGGGAAAGAAGGTGTCAGTCACTAACTGGGCCAAAGCCTTATGCCCCCAATTCAGAGCTACAGTAATACTAGGTTGGGGCTTGTGGCTTAGTCCCTGAGCCTTAGAAGGGCCTTTCTCCACTAAGTCTCAGTAGAACCCCCAAGCAGTTCATGAGATGAAAGAGTAGAAGCAAGACAGTGGAGATTCCTTGTGGCAGGTCTTGCCTCCCAATCTTTCCCCACCTAACCCTCCGCCACTTAGCTAAAGGAGAAAGAAGAAAAGGGTCTGAGGTAAATGCATGACAGTTTGACACAAGGCAAACCTTCATTCTAGTAAATGGGATCTAATCAACATCCTGTGATCCTACCAATAAGATCAGTATTTTTTCTTCTTAGGAAGGATTAAAGAAGGAGTGGGCACACAGCTTTGGAAAAGGACAGAAATATAACCCTTGCCTCTCTATTCTCCATATTTTTATCCTGTTAACCTGTGGGAATTTATAGCCAAAGCCTCTGTCCATGAGAGTCCTGACTGCCTCCTTGGAGAAGAAAAACAGTGTAATATCAGGGCAGTTGGGTGTTGCTCTCACAAGTTGCCAAAAGTAGGAGAAAGAGGACATTAATTAAGTCAGTTCCAAGATCACACTCTATCCAGGGCAATATTTAACTCCTATTTTATTTCCCATCTCAAGCTATACTCACTACCCACCAGCTTGGGTGTTTAACCAGGTTTTACAATGAGCAGCATGACAACATAGCCCAAACCATACCATGTTAGCGATAAGATAATATCTCAAGTTCAAACTCCCTCCATTTCATCTTCCCTCAGAAAATTTAGAGTTTCATCATTGAAAAACGCCTCTCTTTGTTGTCCCAGGTTAACAGAGTCCTAAAGAAAGGAACTTCCCCAAACTTTCCTTTCTCTTAATCATTCACTTCAAAGCAGCCAGGAAGTACTTCACTCAGATGTTTGCTCCACCTTCATATTAGAGTTATTTATTTATGTGCCTGTCTTCCTCATCATACTGGGCTTTCTTGAAGGGCAGGAACTGTTTTATTTGTTTTGGCATTCCTCAGAGACCTGGCATGGTGCTTCCCCTGCACAAGATACACAGCTGTCAAGGAGATAATGCAGGAGGTGTCAATTGCTGAGT
This sequence comes from Balaenoptera acutorostrata, assembly GCF_949987535.1. Classification (NCBI taxonomy): domain Eukaryota; kingdom Metazoa; phylum Chordata; class Mammalia; order Artiodactyla; family Balaenopteridae; genus Balaenoptera; species Balaenoptera acutorostrata. The sequence goes on from NC_080074.1 coordinate 24,280,506, forward strand.
TGAGCTCCATGGATCGGGCCTAAGGCTCTTACCACTATGCAGCTGTGATCAGTTCTGGAGAACTTTGGGAGTGAGGTGTTTTCCCATCTATGGTAACTCTTCTGCATCATTGGAACCCATATGATCTCTGGCCCTAGCAGCCATCAGAAAGCTCCAGAGGATCTGAGGGATCAAATCTAGCACCACAGTAATCAGAACCAGACCCTGACCAAGTGGAATGCTTGACAGTAGCTAGAAAAAGAGGAAAACGGGTGCCTAGCCATAGGCAAGAGTGGTGTTTTTAATCGTTTGAAAAGAGGAATAGTGAGGCTTGAGCCATTCCAGAAGTCATGCCTGATTTGATAAACGTGATAAAACTTTCAGTTTTCCACTACATCCATTATCGATTGCTGCATAAAAAATTACCCCTAAACTTAGTGGCTTAAAACAACACATATTATTTCACGAAGTCTGTGAGTCAGGAATCCAGGTGCAGCTTAGCTGGGTCCTCTGGCTCAGGACCTCTCACAGGCGGTAATCCAAGTGTCAGCCTGAGCCGTAGTCATCTCAAGGTGCTGCTGGGGAAGGAGCTGCTTCCAAGCAGCCTTGGTTGTTGGCAGGATTCAGTTCCTCGCTGGTTGTTGGACTCAGGGCGTCTGTTCCTCCCCCACCATTGGCTGGAGGTCACCTTGCCACTTGAGCCTCTCCAAAGAGCATCTCCCGCCATGGCAGCTGGCTTCATCAGCGCAAACAAGCAGGCAGTACCAGAGAGAGAATTCGAGGAGGACAGAAGTCCCCATCTCTTTGTAAAGTAATCTTGGAAGTAACATCCCATCCTGTCTGCCATATTCTATTCAGTATGATTAAGTCACTGTACTCAAGGGGAGGAGATTACACAAGGCCATGAAAACCAGGAGATGGAGACAATTGGGGGCCATTTCAGAAGCTGCCTACCACGTCCATATTCAAGTATAAATAGGTGCCTATAGCATTTAGCATTCTTCCAGTCTCCCAGCCCTTTCCTGCTCTTCTCATGCTATTCAGGACCAAGACCGAATAGCTGGCACTCTTAGCACCCATGCTGGAGCGCCACTTCTGCTTCCACCAGCTACAGTGAGGCTAACATTTCATTCCATCAGCCAAACCATCACGCCAAGGACCTATTGTGTATTATTTCCCTTTAGATTTTGGAGAACTTTAACTGTTTGACTATATTATGGCTCCTGATAAAAGCACATTTATTGTTCGCATTGGAGAAAAAAGTTACAAACACAGCTAAAATACAGCCTTCAACATTAATATCAATCTCATTAGGTTTTTCTTTGTGATCAAGAGTAGGTAGTAACTGTCTTCTATCACATGTATCTTTTTGCATTTTAAATTACATATACTGGATTGTTTCTTACTCACAGCAAAAGGTCTCTGTATGTGGAAATATGTCTCCACCAAAACCAAGATTTTATTCCAAAACGTTGTTGTGTAGAAAGTAATGCTTCTGATAGAGGCATTGGTTTTTGCTTGCTGTTTTCAGTACAACGAAATGAAGATTAATTTTACTGAAAACTAAGCCAAAAATAACACTAATGTTCCTTCCATGTATTGCTTCCTACAGAATCACGCAATAAATGCATCTCAGAACCTGTTACAGGGCAGTCTGAGCTCACTTAATGCCAGCTTCCAATTCCTAGGCCACCTCTAATAATCTTCATATGATACATTAGTCTTTCTGCTTCAGCTCAAAAAGCAGAGGAGTAAAGGGAAGTCAGCTCTGGGGTGTAAGAAAGAGCTTCCAAAATGTCTTGACTCACCTGATGAAAAATTATTTTGAAAGAATAAATAATTATCGCAATAAGCTGTTCACTTCTTCACAGATCAGTCCCTCCATTGTCCCAACCTAATTAGAGTAATTTGTGTTTAAGGAGATATTGATTTTGCATAATGGTTTTGCCTTGTATTACACACATGACAGCATTCTCTTTACTTAACCTGGACAACAATCTTGTTGAGTGATATGTCAAAGCTCTTGCTCATACGTCTACTCCTGGCAGCGTAGACTCAAGGAGAGGAGAGTTCAAGTTCCCGTTGATGGTGTTATTGAATGTATAAATAAAGCAAGGAAATAGCAGAGGCCAGGAAAGCAAAGGCTGTATTTGTCTGCCCTCGTGAGAGCCATTGTGCTGTGGGATTCTGCTGCACAGTTACAATAAGTTTTGTTGGTTTTCCTCTTGGCTGGGGCCTCCTGTGCTCTCTGAATGGTAACTCTGTGCCATCCCGGGGAACAGGTAAAATGGAAAAGTCTTTTTATTTCCATAGGCTTAAGCCAAACCCCTCAAAACAAGCTATTCCAGAGCCGAGCTGGAGCAGGGCTAATGCCGCGGTTGGCAGCTCATGTGCAGCGGCCTCCTTGGCGAGCCCAGGGCCGCTCTTATCCACTTCAGCTGTCTTTTGAAAGCCTCCTTCTCACAAAAGACAGAGCTGATCTCTAGGGCCTGGGAAAATAGAAAATTCTCCCACCGTGATGGGAAACACTGTCAAGACCCAAAACTCTATAGTGAAGCATCAGACACCAGTGTATAATCGCAGATAAAGAGAGGGAAGAGGGCTGTGTGGGAGAAACAGCAACAACGAAATTAAAATAGACTGGGAAGCTGGAATTTAAAATGATGGCGAAGTAACCAAGACCGCTTCACTCTCCAGAGCGTGCTCCGTCCATGTTCAAGTCATTTAACTAAAGTGTATATTTTTCTTCTCCTCCGCATGGCCTCACGTGGAGTCTTAGGATGTGTGCATAGACTTTAGGCCTGATACCCGGACATTTTTGCTAGGATCAGAATGTAGGCTGACTTGCTTATCGAGAGGATTAAATGAAATGCAAAATGTGTTCCTGCTGTTCGGTTTTCTGCGTTTGATGGGTGCTGTATCTTAGCCAGGCCAGAGCTCTAAGAAAGTGCATCACTTGAAATAGTCGTATCATATTCTTTTAGGGATTCATATTAATATCCCTCTTGAGAGACTGACAGTTTGCATCTACCCACCTATATATTTATGTAGTTCTTATCACTAAATTACCTTGAAACTCGAAGGATAAAGATGATGCATTTTACCCACACCGGGTGACTAGGATAAGCTCTCCCTGCTGATGGTGTAGAAGTGAGAAGCATCATAGGTAGCGCTTCACTTTTGGACAAATGCTCTTTAAATAGATATTAAATTACATAAACAAACAAGTCTCAAAAGAATATTAACATACATGACAATGTACCACACTGGTAAGTGAGTTTTTGAGCTTTCAAATATTCTGGGATTTCATCTTCCAACAGAAATTGCGATTTCATTAGCATTTACAACTAGCCTTCCAGGGGTGTTTGCCAAAGGGATGAAAGCAGGAGGAAAAAAAAAAAAAAAAAAAGCAGCCCTTCCACAGGCCCGCACAAAGGTGCTAATTAGTGATAGTTTTCCTCTATGGGAAATGGCCCAGGATGCAAGGCTTGTGACCATAGACCTATTTCCATTATGCCTGGGAAAACAACAAACATGTTAAATTAAATGAAAATATTACTTTGTGGAGCTTATGTCAACTAATGGCTTTCAGGCGTACGAGGAGTTAGAGGAGTTATTATGCCCAGGATTATGAGAAATTATGTTCTAGAGAGGAAATTAGCCCCTGCCTAGGTAAGGTGATCCTGAATTTTCTAATAGCAAGACTATTTTGATACAGAATAGATGAGTTGCAGAGGGAGGGTAGAGCAACATTCTGTGATAAAAATAAAAATAGATTTTTGTTTCTCCTTAAAGTGAATCCATGCTAACTTACCTACTCAAAACTTCTAATTTTCCAGAGAAGACTCTTCAGTGAATCAATCAATACCAGCAGGGACCATTTATTGAACATTCACCATCTGCCAGGCTTTCTTATCTCATTTCATTCTCATTATAACTCTGTGAGGAATGCATTATCATCCCCACTTTTCAGTCGGGCAAGATAAGAGCCAGTGAGGTTGAATCACTTCTCTAAATTCACACAGGTAGAATGGGATAGAACCAGCTTTGAACCAAAGCCTTTGACTTAACCAAACTCAAGTTCTTTATCCATCTGAAAGAGGTATAAAGACCAGACCATGGCCCCGGATGTTGCCCTGAAGCCCAGGCAGATGAATTGCTTGAATGAATAAAAACTTACACAATGCTGCTGAGCGATTTGCAAGTGGATTATTTAGATAACTTGACTCTCCACTCTTCCTGACACCACGAGAACACACTCCCGGGTATCTCTGAAGGAGAGCCATTCATTCAGTAAATATTTATTGGGTACCTACTATGTGTCAAATACTATAATAGTTGCTCAACCTTGGAAAATGAAGCTTCTCAGTTGTGTTATTATCCCCCTGTGCCCGGGGCAGTTCTTCTGGGAAGAAGATGGAATGGTAGATTCCAAGTTTATGGGTGAAAAATGAAGGAATAAACAGGGTTTGGGGAAGGAGGAAGAGCTGTGCTATTGAAAGAGACAGGAGTGGGGTTGGCTAAACTTTTGAAACATCTATGTGTGACTAACTCTCCTTTGACTTTTGAAAAGGGCAAATTTAGAAAAAGGCACACGGTGTGTTGTGCATTGGGAACACACTTCATTCCAAGTGATGATTTAGGATGCAGTAATAAAACACAGCCCCAGAAGTTTAGATTATGTTAAGGAGACGGCACGGGAAAGGGTTATTGAGGCAAACCCATGGGGTTCATTTGAAGCAACCATCAGGGGCACGATCCATGTACTTCAACTCAACTCTGAGGGCCACGTCAGATACAGATCCCTTGGCCAGTCAGCTGCAGCCTGACCCTGTGTGACAAGGCTTGGTCTGCATGTTATTAATTATATACTAAGGAGGAGTAAGAGAAGGTTCACAGATGGATACGCACCCCCAATGTAGATTCCATAGTCACTTAATCTAGAAGTGAATCCCAAGGTTGGTTCAGATATGAAGGGTTGGAAGAAGGGCCTTGGATCAGAGGGTATTAAAACAAAGGGAAATGTCCTTAAGACAGGACCTGAAACTAGTTGTGGAAGAAGCTCATTTATTTTGGTGACACACATGGAAAGTCACAGATAATGCTTTGGGTGTAGTCTATTTGTTTGGGTCCTGACCTACTTGTAGAGCTTTAAGCAGAGAAAGGTGGTCAAAATAGAATTTCCAATCATCCTAAAGTCTCTTGAAAATCATATAACAGATTGTGGTACATAAGTCATGAACCTGTTATTAGTGACCTTAGTCATCACCAATTTTTCTAATATCTTGCAATATCTGGGAGTTTCTAACTCTTTTCCTAATCATACCTTTTCATCTCTCCTTGTACTTCCATCCCATGCTATAAGGCTGGTGTGAACGCACAGATATGCTCCCTACCCATCATACTCTTTCCCCTTCAACTTGTCACATGGCCTCTGAGGAGTGCACTTTTATCAGGCCCATTTTGCTGCCATAAACCCCCTCCTGGATTAGGTATTTTCTACTCTCCCTACCCTTCAGATTCTGCAACGTGGAAACCCAAAGAACCACCCTGGGAATTTTTAGAACAGAGGAGGAGAAATAATTCACCATAAAACCAAAATTCTTTTAGGGGAGAGAGTGGAGAGGGAAGAGGCTAGGAATATCCATGAGTGAATAATTTCATCCCTTTATAATAACATGCAAGCGAAATCCCAGCAGAAAATGCAATATTTGAGGTTACCCTTCTAGGTATTATTGACCCCAGGGAATCCCTGAACAATGTAACTTATTAACTATTCCAGGAACTGTCTGTGGAGTCAACAGAACCAGGTGACTTCCACCTCCAGGCCCTGTGGAAATATCACTGGCATCATGGAATGCTCAAACGTGGGGTCATTGCCTTTAGAAGGATCAGCTTTAGGACTTTGGGGTGACCGGAGTTGACCTTCACACAGAGGTCTCTGACTTCTGATGCTCTAAAACAAAGCCTAATACACATGAGGTCAGAGGAATAAGCAGTCCTGGGTCAACCTGGAAGCTTCAGTGTGGTTAAACAGTAGATGAGGTCATCACAGAAAAATGTGATGAATCACCAAGGAACAGTATTCTGTTTTTATAGAGAAATGCTTTCCAGTTAAATGTTCACGGCTCCCTATCAATCACCTACAAACATAATAATTTAGATGAAGCTTGCTCTCATCCTTGGTGGGAAGGAAAGGAATCAGTGTTCAGAGCAGTAATATAACAACATACGTTGCTAACCTCATTACTTCCGCTTATTCTTTAGCAATGACCTAACCAGATAAGAAGCACTCAAGTTACAGTTTACTCATGGTACTATGGGCTCTCCAAGACTTATGTCTACTTAATAAGGGTCCACTTCTTTACCCATGGTGCCAGAGTATGGCTGAGTAAAATCAGCCAGGGCATACCTCCCTCAAATGAGAGCATGACTCTGTACTACAGCTCAAAAGGCAGAGATTGAAATGGTTTAAAAGCTATTCATTGAACAGGTATTTGGTAACTCCTACTATAAATTTTATGTCCTCTGCTTGTGAAGTGAGATATGACAAGGAGCAGACACACATGTCCCTTAGCCTCATTAACTCAGCAAATTCAGAGTCTAGCCAGGAGGACAACAATTGAGGGAGGAGTTACAGGTGATTATAATCCTCTGATTATAATCATGTGGAGGTCAAAGCTCAGGATATATAGAGTTAGTCGAGGGCTCAGGAGGCCTCCAACACCCCAAGGAAGGTCCACATAAGCTGAATCTTCAATGGAGACCATGAAGTGTGGGCAAGAGGGTTCCAGGCAGAAGGTCCCTTTTGTGAAGATGTCATTCCTCTGTAATACCTCCGTGAGAGAGACACAGAAGGTTTGTTAGCAAAACGCAGGGGACTCGGGGGAAATGGATACTTCTTTCTCAGGGCAGCTGGGATGCATATTTCAAATGAAATCCTTGTCAATAACCTTCCCTTTGTACTTTAATGAATGTGTGTTGAACACTTTTCTATCTTCTGCTCAGATCTGTGTCCACAATTCTGGACAGCTTCCAAAATGGTGATAGGCAGACTTCTGACAAAAGTAGTTATTTTTGAGTTTTTTTTCCCCCTCCTCTTCCATTAGCCATGGCCTCTTGCCATGTTGAGTCTCACAAATGGACACAGACCAATCAATCACCCTTATAAAAATGTCAAAATTCATCCTTTCCTACTGTGAAATGAATACACTGACCTTAACACAAATGTAGAAATAAATTTAAAAAAATCTATCCCCACCATGGACCCCCTGGCGGCCACACTTAGATTTCCACACATTTCAGTTTGACAAGGCTGACATTGCTGAGAACTTCTTACTTCCTTTATTTAAAAAGTTGGAAGCAGATTAGATATGCTCCCCCCCCCCAAATTTACTAATAAGAACTTATTTACATAGAGGCTCTGCCTATGAAGAAGTGTAGATAGGAAGAGCCATTATCTGTCCAGGAGGAAAAGTGAGAGAAAGCTGGATTGAACATAGTGAAGGGGGAAGGAATGCTCATGCTATATTGATATTAAAACAAACAAAAATGAGTTTTCCCAATCTAGGGACCTCTAAGACTTAACTGCTTCACTCAGTGTCAACCTCTAGTTTATGCAGCACAGACCTGGATAAGGGTGAAAACCCTGAAAGCGGCCAATGTCAACTCAAGTCCTGGGTTCGTCATTTGCCAGCTCTGTGACCTTGAGCAGGTCCCTCAGTCTTTTTAACCTACAATCTCTTCTGTAAAACAAGGACAATACTACTCACCTCCTGGAGTACTACAGTGCATATCTCTTGTTCTCACCATTTCTATGCTTTCAGGAACATAAGTCTAGTTATCTCTGGAGGAGCGTTCCTTCCACTCTCAAGGCACGTGGTGTTAGAGGATGACCTCAGACTCTTGGGAGAGGACACGGGATCTGCCTCTGGACTTTCTGAGCACTGTGACCGCTGGCCATGGGGGCTGTTTCAAGTTCATGCATGTGACACTGGCTGGGACAATGAGACTCCCACTTAAGATATTTTAGGGAATTATTGGGGAAATGATCTCTGGGTGCTGGAGTAACTAAGCCGATAGAAATTAGACCAGAAGCTACTGGAAGCCTTGGAGAAGCCTGTTTAAGCACAAACCTGACAGAGACAGTCAGAGGTGGGAGATGGAGAAAGACAGAGTTAAGTCCTTGGATCCTGCTGTAGCTCTAGACTTGTTGGTTCTGTAAGTCAATAAATTCTCCTTTTGTTTTGGTCTGTTTGAACTGGATTTCTAAAAATCTTAATTGATATAAAAAATGTATACATGAGTTTTGAGAATTAAATTATAATTTCCATAAGACACTTAATACCTGTTATATGGCAGGAATTCAATAAATAAAGCCATACATTGTGTTGCATGCACAGTGTGTGTGTGTGTGTGTATGTGTGTGTGTGTGTGTGTGTGTCCCTTTAGCATGTGAAAGTTGCCCAAAGAGACAAGAGGCAGAAAAATAGCCAAGGCTTCAAGTCATGACTCTGCCTACAGCTACAAAATCCAGTAATGCCAGGACACTTTTAATCCTGTGCTTAGAGAATAGATCACTTTTTTGGACTTCTCACTCCTTTGTACAATGTGACTGTTGTGATTTGCAGCATCAATATTTTAAAAGAGAGAGAAGGAAGGAAGGAAGGAAGGGAGGAAATGGATAAGTTTTTAAAAAAATTTTATTGGAGTATAGTTGATTTACAATGTTGTGTTAGTTGGGATTGAAATATACACACTAGTGTATATAAAATCGATTTGGGCTCCTGGTCTCCTGATTCTGTAATCCTTCCGCTCTCCACAGCTGTCTTCCCCCTGGGATCCCATAGTTACTCTGTATCCATCACATTCTCTCTGCCCTCTGTCTCCTCTATAAAAGCCTGTATTCAGGAAAAAATAATCTGAAACCCATTTGGGAGCAAATAACAAATTGATAACAATTTAAAGAGTTACACCATTAATGGGGATTTACATGTTAAAGGAGACCAACACAAAAACAAGAGTAACATCTTCAGGTGTCAAAGAGAAAGGAACTCTCAACTGTGGAGCACCTACTGTATGCTGAGCAAAGTATATATCCTATGCAATCCTCATAGCTACCTTGGGAGGTGGGTGTTATTATACCCATTTTACAGATGGGGGAACATGCTCAGAGAAGTTCAGAAACTTGCTCAAAGCCACATAACTCAAAGGGCATGGATCTGGAAAAGAGCCCAGGTTTAACTGACCCCAAACCCACGTTTTGATTAAGATTCTTCCTGGTGACTGTCATTAGGTGAGCATCACAGTGACTGGCCATGGAGCTAGGAAACACGATTCAGAGACTATTGACCCAACATCAGGATGACTTGGAGGCAGGACAGAGGGCAGCAGAGTGACAGAGCGGATTTTATCTAAGGAGATGAATTTTTAAATCCGATCACAGGAACCACCACAGCACTTTTTTTTTTTAAACTTCGGTTAAACTGATTTTCTAAACTGCATACCAGCACCTAATCAGTTTGGTCCCTTTCTTTCTCTTTCCCTTTAATTTTATTTTAGCTTTGAGTCTTGTACGGTTGGCAGTGGAGGGGGGCGGGAAGAATCCTCTGTACTCGGTACTTTCCTATCTGCCACTCCCTGCTTTTGCTCACATTGTAGTCTTAATTTGATCAGCAGTTATGAAAAGGAAACATTAATCCTGGGGAAAAGGACATTGTTCGTGGCCAGACGGTTTCGGTATTGCTTCTAAAGTGAAGTGTTTTGTGCTCGGATATGAGTTTTGCCCCTTGGCATGCTTCTGGATGTGAGAACAGAAAGAGAGACAAAGTTGCTAAAAACTAGACAGATGACACCTGGTACTGGGAAGGCCTGTCAGAGACGTTAGCAGATTCTTTACCCCAGGTGAGTTTCTGGGCAAGAGGGACCCAGAAGATACTTCTGAATATGTATGTGGTTATGGGGGCCTTGGTGATGAGGGGCAGGAGGGGAGGGATGAGAGAAAGGAAGACGAAGAAGCGTGAGCTGCCCCATCCATTGTGACAGACCAGTCTCCTATGCCTGAGAGTGTAAGCCAGAGTAATTGATTATGACTGTGGCTATCATTTACACAGCACTTACTAGATCCTAGGTACCTTTCCAAGTGTTTTATGGGAGTGTTTAATTTTTATCCTTAGAGTAAATGTAGAGGTAGGTATTATTATAACAGATGAGGAAAATGAGGGTTAAGGCTTCAGCAACTTACACAAGACTTGGTGTGCTCTTATTCACCACACTGAACCATCTCCTGAGTGTCTATTAGGTACCAGGCCTTTGGCTAAGCCTTTAGGATATAGGCATGAATGAAAAAGGGTCACAGAACTCTCAGTCTAGTGGAAGAAATAGGTGAATGGGGCTTCCCTGGTGGCGCAGTGGTTGAGAATCTGCCTGCCAATGCAGGGGACACGGGTTCGAGCCCTGGTCTGGGAAGATCCCACATGCCACGGAGCAACTGGGCCCGTGAGCCACAATTACTGAGCCTGCGCGTCTGGAGCCTGTGCTCCGCAACAAGAGAGGCCGCGATGGTGAGAGGCCCGCGCACCACGATGAAGAGTGGTCCCCACTTGCCGCAACTAGAGAAAGCCCTCGCACAGAAACGAAGACTCAACACAGTTATAAATAAATAAATAAATAAATAAAAGAATGTGAATTTCTAAAAAAAAAAAAAAGAAAGAAATAGGTGAATGAACCACCTGTATAACTTGAGTACTTAACACAGTGTCCAGCCCATGAGAGACATGCACTAGCTATTTACTGAATGATGGATGGATGGATGGATGGATGGATGAATGGATGGATGGATAGAGTATAATGTAGTATGATAGCTGCATGAAAAGAGGTAAGTATGGGGTGCTGTGAGAGCATAGAGAAGAAGGAACTAAACCCATATAAAATAGGTGATGCGTGAGCTGAGTTTTGAGGTAGGGTAAAGGTTCACCAGGTAGTGACCACAATCATATAAGACTAACACCATATTGTGATTTCACCATCACCCTGCTTCAGCAAAGCAGCTCTGAGCTTTCTCGTATCATCTGAGAGCAAAAACCAGGTCCCAACCTAGGTGTCTATTCACTCTGCTTTCCAGGGCATTGCCAAGCCTTTCTCTGACATTGGTTTTCTTCCTTCTCTCCAATATGAGTGGGCAGCTGCCAGGAGTGACATGTATTACCCGTGCACCAGGTATCTGTATTTCTCAGACTAAGAATCATGAACCTCCAAGTCCCTATAAATAGTCACTAGAGGAATCATAAAAATAATTAACAAAGCAACAACAACTTACATTATACATACAGTACTATATAATGTACAATGGTCTTTCAATGAACATTATGTAGTGAAAGATCCTAACAGCCCTGTGAGAGACAAGGCAAATAGTCTTTCCGTCACTTGACATAGATGGGATCCATGTTCAGAAGAGATGAGATAAGCTATCTATGGGTCACCTCTACGTGCTGCTTCAATACTGCCAACTGAGTATCCTTATCTCACCGAGACTCACAGCAGCCTGGTGAGTAGGTGTTTATCTTCCTATGTTTGCCATTAAGTAAACTGAGGCTCAGGGAGGTTAAGCGACTTATCTGAGGGCACCCAGCCAGCAGATGGGGTAACTGGGACCGAAAGCCAATTGTTCTTTTTTTTTTTTTTTTAATTTATTTATTTATTTTTGCTGTGTTGGGTCTTCGTTTCTGTGCGAGGGCTTTCTCTAGTTGCGGCGAGCGGGGGCCACTCTTCATCGCGGTGCGCGGGCCTCTCACTATCGCGGCCTCTCTTGTTGCGGAGCACAGGCTCCAGACGCGCAGGCTCAGTAGTTGTGGCTCACGGGCCTAGTTGCTCCGCGGCATGTGGGATCTTCCCAGCCAGGGCTTGAACCCGTGTCCCCTGCATTGACAGGCAGATTTTCAACCACTGCGCCACCAGGGAAGCCCAAGTCAATTGTTCTTAACCTCGGTGCTTGTGCTCTTTGCATTTAAATATCTTGCTTCCTCATTTCTTGAGAGATTCAGAGAAAGAGGACTAGTGACCAAGAATCCCACCTCCTCAGAGGGTTTTCACATAGGTTATTACAAATGCTAGGCGTCTTTACAGTCATTGATCCACAGGCCACCTAAACCCAATCAACTCTGGCTGTAAACCACAGATGCCTGGGCCTAGGGGCAGCTGTTGACAAAACTGAGAAGTATTCAAAGTTTCAAAGTTGGTCTCTTTAATTCCCTTTCGAGACCATTCTCTCTCATCTTCTTTTTTTGACACTCCGTCACCCTATTTACTATTCTCTTGTTCTCTATTGCTGCCCTAGGTTTTTTTTTTTTTTTTTTTTTTTTTTAAAACATTTAATTTTTTTTTAAAGACTTATTTATTTATTTATTTATTTTTGGCCGTGTTGAGTCTTTCTTTTCTGTGCGAGGGCTTTCTCTAGTTGCGGCGAGCGGGGGCCACTCTTCATCGCGGTGCGCGGGCCTCTCACTGTCGCGGCCTCTCTTGTTGTGCAGCACAGGCTCCAGACACGCAGGCTCAGTAGTTGTGGCTCACGGGCTTAGTTGCTCCGCGGCATGTGGGATCCTCCCAGACCAGGGCTCGAACCCGTGTGCCCTGCATTGGCAGGCAGATTCTCAACCGCTGCGCCACCAGGGAAGCCCCACTGCCCTAGGTTTTTAAAATAATGTTTTGATTCTTAGGAATCAGGTGTGTGTGTGTGTGTGTGTGTGTGTGTGTGTGTGTGTGTGTGTGTGTTGGGAGGAGACTTATTCATGCTTCTTAGAATCATACCACATGTGAAAGTGAAAGCATCTACTTATTCAATATTTTGTAGTAACCTATAAGGGAAAACAGTCTGAAAAAGAATATATATATATATATATATATATATATATATATATATAGTGTGTGTGTGTGTGTGTGTGTGTGTGTGTATCTGAATTACTTTGCTGTACACCTGAAACTAATACAACATTATAAATCAACTATACTCCAATATAAAATAAAAATTTTTTAAAAAGTGGTGGGCACCACAGTGAACTGGGAAGTACAAGATCTATTTAAAACATTAAATCTCAAACTTTTTGCTGCCAAAAAAAATCTATACTTCAATAAAAAAAAAAAAAGAAAGTAGCATCTACCGTCACTTGCTAGTTATATCGTAAGAACCATCCACAGCCAATCTGATCTCTTATCCTGAGAGCAGAGGCACCGTAAATAGTGAGAAGTCAGTTACAAGTATGCTAACAGCAGTTGGACTCTTTGGCTGCATTCGCCATGCAGAAATGCTGCTCCCCAAGAGCTGAGCCAAATGGAAGCAGAGTGGGAACTCCGGCTCAGAGATCCCCTGAGTGTATCTCAGGGGAGTGCCTCCCTCACCCCCTGCAATGAAAATGATGTCACCCACTCCCGAAGGCAAGGGAAGCAATGCATCTGCCAATCTAGGGAAGAAGGATGAAGAATAAGACCAAGGGAGCTATAGGAATTTGGCTGACCTGCTCTGATAAGAATCCAGTGGGCAAAGGGAAGGCATGGGAGGGCTGGAGCAGGGGAGTAGCATGGTTGGATCTGTGCTCTCGAAGGGTCTGTGGCTACAGTGTGAAGTTAGAGTGGAGACGACGGAGGGAGGGCGGAAGAGAAGTCAGGAGCCAATTGCTGCAGTAGCTCAGATAAAAGATCATGGGATACAAAGTGAAGTCAGAAAGAGAAAAACAAACATCCTATACTGACGCATATATGTGGAGTCTAGAAAAATGGTATAGATGATCTTATTTGCAAAGCAGAAATAGAGACACAGATGTAGAGAACAAATGTGTGGGTATCAAGGGGGAAGGGGGGGTGGAATGAACTGGGAGATTGGGATTGACATATATACACTACTATGTATAAAATAGATAACTAATGAGAACCTACTGTATAGCACAGGGAACTCTACTCAGTGCTCTGTGGTGACTTAAATGGGAAGGAAATCCAAAAAAGAGGGGATATATGTATATGTGTGGCTGATTCACTTTGCTGTACAGCAGGAACTAACACAACAGTGTAAAGCAACTATACTCCAATAAAAATTAATAAAAAACAAAAGATCATGGGAATGTGAACCAAGGCAGCAGCAAGAGAGACTGAAAGAATAGGAGCCTTAGAGATGGTGCGGAGAGGGTCCTCAGCCCAGATATAGTCTTAGGGGCCAGACTGAACGAGGACACTCAGCCCTGGAGAACGAAGGTGGAGACCACCATCCGTTGGGAAGACAGGCACCACAACACACAGGACCAACTTTCCCCAGTTGCCCAGTGTTTGCAAGCAGGTCTGTGAAGAACACAGAGTGAAGCAGGAGGGAAGTCTCTGGCATTCAAACCAGTTTTCTTTGCTCTCCCGTCCTGACGATGTTAACACCTCTGCTCTCATAGGACGACCAAGGGCATTTTCATTGCCATGTCTGGTCAGAGCTTCTGATTTATGTCCTGCCAAGAAGATCGATTTCCCCAGTAATAGTCATGTTTCCACTGGTGATTTCCGTCCCCTTGGGACCTGAGATTGCAGCCTCCTGAGGCGTATCACCTAAGTGTTCCCCTGTAAATTGCTCCTGCAAATATTCTCAATCAAAGCCCAATAAAGGGGCTTCCCTGGTGGCGCAGCTGTTGGGAATCCGCCTGCCAATGCAGGGGACACGGGTTCGTGCCCCGGTCCAGGAGGATCCCACATGCCGCGGAGCGGCTAGGCCCGTGAGCCACAACTACTGAGCCTGCGCGTCTGGAGCCTGTGCTCCGCAACAAGAGAGGCCGCGATAATGAGAGGCCCGCGCACCGCAATGAAGAGTGGCCCCCGCTTGCCACGACTAGAGGAAGCCCTTGCACAGAAACGAACACCCAACACAGCCATAAATAGATAAATAAATAAATAAATTTATTTAAAAAAAAAAAACCCAGTAAAATGTCTGAGAGCTTGTACTATCCTGAAGTCTGGGAATCGTACACCAAAATCATATTCCAGAATATTAAACAAAAGACAAATTCCAGGCCCATTCTAACAATACAAATCTTTGGAATTACAACTGGGCCTTCATTAACCAAAGAACAGACTTGGTTGTTGAATGAAGAACACTTATCTACAATCTTGTGATATTTAGAAACACCAGCCTATGTTAGAGGCACTAAAACTGCATTGAGAGCAAGGGATAATTTGTGAAAAATTATCATTCAGAAAATGTCCTCCTTTACTAGGATTTTGTAAAGATCCTGTGTTATACTTTCTACAACAGAACTTCACAAAAGCAGATATTTATAGAAGCTACCCCTCCAAAAGCAGTGATTTTTCTCTTCACCAGAATAACCTTCTAGTGGTATATTAATTAAGAGTCTATACTGCTGTAACAAAGAATATCAAACAGTTGCTCAAGCAAAATAAAAACTTTATTTCTCCCTTGGGGTATAAGTCCAAGCTAGTGGATGATCGGGGTATCATTTAGAGAAGGGATTTCTACTGATCTGTTCTCTCTCTTTCTCTTGAATGCTGTTGACCAACACGGCTGAAGCACTATTTTTGTGTTTCAGCTCATGGGCAGGGAGAAAGAGGATGTGGATGTAAGCAGATTGCTTTCCTGAGGATGAGACCTAGAGGTTATTCACATCATTTCTTTTCACATTCCTATTGGTCAGAACTTAGTTCTGTGACTATACTTAGTTGCCAGGGACCTGGCAAATGTGGTTACTAATTGGGTAGCTATGGGCACCCCCCCTTGCTTAAAATGAAGGGTTATTGAGGAACAATTAGCAGTGTCTACCAAAGTGTTTTATTGCTAAACCTTATCTGGGGAGACTTTTCCCCTGGGCTTTGGCCATACTGAACTTCTAGGGATTCTGGGCACCTCCAGGTTGTCTGATGTCTCTTCAGCTCTCTCTTCTGGGAGTACATTTGCTTTCCTTCTGTCGGGGAGGGGAAATCCCCCCCCTCTACCCCATTTGAGTTCTTGCGGCTGGACTAATACACAAGACAGATTGGCAGGAGAAAATGAAACAAATTTTAGTTCTTACACATGGAGGTCTCGTAGAAATGAGACCTAAGAAGTAGCCAAAGCAGCTTTTATATTTTTAGACAAAGAAAGAATACTTTTGTGAGGAATTGACAGGACAAAGAAACTTGGGTTTTGGGTGCTCAGTTAGGAAGAATTTGTTGAGTCTGGGCTTAGGATAGTAAATTAAGAAGTAACAGGCTTGTTTATACAGGCTTCTTGACTCTGAATTTCCTATCTCTGCCAATAAGGGTGTCCTTCTACCTCCAGATGCTGGGAGTGCACCTTTCACATGGAAGATTTATTTCCTGATTTCAGAGAGCCAGAGAGGAGGGTCAGAGTGGCCCTCTTGCGTTGGCTGTGTCTTTAACTTCAAAATCATCAATTTGCCATTGCGGCATATTTGGGGGCAGCCCACCCTGAATCCCACCACCCCTCAGCCAGCTTTACTCCTGCTCATCTTCTAAAATTGACCTCAGATGTTACTTCCTACAGGAGAACTTCCTCTGTACCCTGTTAGTTCTCTCGCGAGTGGAAGGCGTGTCTTTCAGAAACACCATACTTAACATTACAGTATAATGTATTGTAATTTCTGCATCTTCCTCTAGATCAGGAGTTTCTCAAGCCAAACCATACTTTAGAATGGAGCCCTACTGAAAACCAATTTAATTAGAATCTCTGGGGCTAGGGCACAGGCATCAGGGTTTTAAAATATTTCCCCAGTTGATCTAATGTGCAGTTACGACTGGAAACAACAGCACTAGCTTAGGGGCAGAAATTTCATCTCTGGACCATTCATACTTGAAGTAGCAGCTGGCATTCTATTAACATTCAATAAATGTTTAGTGAATGAACAAATGAATGAATGAAGAATGGCTTCCTGCATATCAGTTAAACTAGACCCCAAACGAGAATGAACAATTCATATCATTTTCTTGTAACACAGAATATTAGCACCAGAAGGGACCTTCGAGATGATACAGATCCATCATGTCTGACAGGTAAGGAAACTACAATCCAAAAAGGGTCTCCTGGTGAGTTTACAGCAGAGACAGACCTCTGGGCCTCTGGATGCCAAGTTCATTGGATGGCAAACTGTAAGACACCTTGGTTTGATGCATCTACCCACAGTTTTAAACACAGAAGAATTCCTTCCTCTCTCAAAGCAGGGCTGAGCTCTAGCTACCTGAGCCCATGGAATCGAAATAGAAACATTTACCATTCTGCAGGTTTGTGAGGATTTTAGGGCAGTTATTCGTTGTTTGGAACTTGCTCATTATATCGTTTTACTACATAATGAAGACAAATGCCCACAGTTTAGCTACAGATTTGGTTAATGACAAGATGTATAATAATACAAGATAATAGGACCAGGCCATTGCATTCTAATTAAATATTTTTGTCAGATTCTTTCCCTCATTAATCTTCTTTTATGCGCCAGGCTTTATGGCTATTTTGCCTTCCACCTTGAGTCTACGTACACATGTAATTTTAAGAACAGAAATAGTCTCTAGGTTTTTCTGGGAATTGGGCTCTCTCCTCTCTGTATCTGTTTATGTGCAGACGTGCTATCGAGTTTAGGAGGGAAGACATCACACGTAACCCAGACAAGGCCTCTCATTGGTATGCCAGCCCACGCAAAGCTATCTGATTGCATTCAGTAACTGGCAAGGACAGAAAGCATTTTCAAGAGAAATAATATCTCACTGTAAATCTGGGAATATCTGTGTAATAACTGAACAGTAAACGCCACCTTTAATTTTAATGTCTCACATTAGGCAAAATTTTCAAAAGGCGAGGTCTCTGATATTCCAGCCCACCCCGTGGGGCAGGGACACGAGCAGAAGAGCGTGATGGACATCAATGTCAAATTTCCAATTGCTCGTGGACACCGTCAGAATTCTCAAGCATCAGCCTTTCCAGATCATCATTCTCTCTCATAAGCAAAGGTATTTACCTATTAAGAACTGTTGAAGGCTGAGATTCCACGGGCTATCTGGCTGCCAGCAACAACTCTTTTCAGATCGAGCTTTGATGGGGCAGTGTTTAGGTTCTAATGGCCCTTAAAAGCTGAAAGGTGCAAATGTGAAGTGATGAAATCCAGGCCGCGATGGCCATTTGCAGAATGATGCTCGCCGAGCTGCCGAGAGATTTGGCAGCTGATGAGGCATTGCCATCAAAATGTGCTCCCAGAAATGCATTCTCTGTGATACGTGTTTCACTTGATGGTGATCATTCTCACCCGCCCCCCACCTTCCTACAACTAAGGATGATTACTCTGACAGCAAGCTGTGTCTCACCCATCATTTTCCGTCAGTTTTCTTGCCTCTGGAAAGGATTCTGTTTGGGTTCTTAGATTAATTCTCTAGGCAAAACACTCGCCTCCTATTCTTGCTATTTCTGTTCAAGATAGATATCCTGGGAGAGTTAACAGCAAACAAAACTTAGACTATGATTTAAACACAACACACCAATTACAAGTTTCAGGGGGGAGTAGAAAAAGATTCAAGGGTAACTTTCCTATTGAAACAACACACACTAGACATGGAGCGTTGCCTGGATTCTGCAGTACTCATCTGGTGGCAAGAGGAAGAATTGCTGCTCGACCTCCCATCCAATAATCTAGATTCATCTCCCACCAGGATCGACAGCATTGGATGTGCAAGCCCAACGGACATTTACACCCAGGAGTGAAAAGAAAATAATAACCACACAGCAGGCACTCAACCATTAGCAAGTGGTTTTTACCACTTGAGAGAGTAGTCACTCTTCTCTGATGTCACTAAAGGAGCCCTGGGATGGCATTCGAAATAATTCTTAGGACTAACTTCCTGGGAGTAGGGGATTTCACAGACCCTTCTCTAAAGGCCTTGCTTTGTGGCTTTTCTTTCTAACACTGAGCACATTCAGCGTCTATAAAGATGATGAATTCTCGGTGCCCAAGACATCATCCCTCCTCAGCTCGTGTGGCGAAGCATCCCTGACTTATGCAAAACATATTGAGTGATGTGGGCAGATGTGACATTTAAAGGGACAACGGAGAGGGCCAGAGGCAACAGAGATGGGATTCAGCCTCATTTCAAAAAGGAAATTGGTTTCAATTGCAGAGCCCTCATCTCTTAATCAGGGGAGCTCCTAGGAGGGTGCCCATCTCTCATTCTTCTTCCTCCTGAGGCAATCAATTTGGGGGGGAAGAGCCAACTCTGAGAAACTAGAAAGAAGACTTTTGTCAGTGATGGAGTTAGAGCATGAGGCCTGAATTTAGACCCATTAGTTAAAATTTATTAATACATTTAATTGCTTCCTAGGGTAAGTAAATGCTGGGCTATAGAAGGGGTGTGAACAAAAATAGCAATGTATGGACAGGGAAAGAACTCTGTGGATGGTATACAGAGATGTAGCTGCAGAACCCACCCCAAGCGGGCACTATCCTGTTTCTAACAAATACTGAGTTGGTTTTCAGAGACGACAGAATAAAACCGCAAGTCATGCAGCCGAAGTACACGCAGAGAAGAAAATTTTGATCTTAAATAACACCTGGAACCAAAATTTCTCCCCCTATGAAACCAAGGGCCAGGGACAGGACAAGAATCTGAAGGCCAGGACCCTTTCAGAAGTGAAGGCCGTTGTCCAGGAAGACCTGGTGAAGCCCCTTTCCCACACTTAACCGTAAACAGCCAAGTTCTTTTTTTTTTTTTTTTAATTTAAGTATAGTTGATTTACAATGTTGTGTTAGTTACAGGCGTACAGCAAAGTGATTCAGTTATATATATATATATATACACATATATGTGTTCTTTTTCAGATTCTTTTCCCTTATATGTTATTACAGAATATTGAGTAGAGCTCCCTGGGCTGCATAGTAAGTCCTGTTGTTTATCTATTGCACATATAGCAGTGTGTATTTGTTAATCCCAAACTCCTAATTTACCCCTCCCCCCCCTTCCCCTAGGGTAACCATAAGTTTGTTGTCTATGTCTGCAGGACTATTTCTGTTTTGTAAATAAGTTCCTTTAATCAAAACCTGCCCCGCCAGCACTTCCGAATACCAACCCTCCTCCCTTAATTCATAAAACTGAACCCCCGATCAGGGAGATAGATTTGAGCCGTGCCTCCTCTCTCCTTACCGGGATTCCTGAGACCTCACAATAAGGCTCTTTCTTTTCTCAATTGTCTGTGCCATAGTATTGGCTTCTATGCTTGTTGGGCAGCGAGTCCTTTGCTCGGTAACATGGGGGCCCAGGGCAGGTCACCCCAAAATATGCCCCAATGGCATACTGACCATTTTGAATTAAAAGTCACTTAAGAAACAGCCAGTGCAAGAGGGACGCTCTGACCCTCCTCTCTGTCTCCCTGAAAGCAAGAAGCAAATCTCCCAAGTGCAAGGAGACCTCCCTGGACCCGGAGGTAGGAAGACATCCTTATCACCAGAGACAGGGAATTCAGAGCTGAGAAGACAGTATAAAAGAAACCTTGTTATTCTCTACTAATTCACTACCCAAGCCCAAACTTTGCTTAAATTCCTTACTAATTAAGCAGCCAAGCTGAAGTTTCTTTGTCCTGTCAATTCCTCTCAAATTCATTGTTTCTTTGTCTAAAAAGTATAAAAGCTGCCTGCTTTTGCCCCTTCTCAGATCCCACTTCTACGAGACCTCCGTGCACAGGAATTAAATTTGTTTCTTTTTCTCCTGCTAATCTGTCTTGTGTCAATTTTATTATAGTTCGGCCACAAGAACTCAAGCAGGGTAGAGGCAGAAATTTCCCCTCCCCGACATTACATTTTACTGTGTCTGCCAACCATACTTTATCCTTTCTCTAAGGGCCTTCGTGTCTTTAGAAATACTGCTCTCTCAGTATATCATTATGTTTTCCTTACTATTTCTTTTCTACCACGATTATTTTGCTTTTTCACTCCAAGTTGTATCTTCATTTTTTCCATTCAAAAAAATTGCGCAGACTATCTTCGCCTCCTTCTACATTATATGCCTGTCTTTTAAAAATTTCATAGTACAGTATCACATACATGTAAATAAATTATTGTAATAAAGCCCTCCACATATTTGTTTACTTGTGATATTTGATTTAGCTGGTTTCATATCAAGAAGTCCTACCCATATTTCTCTAATCCTTTTTAATGAAATCTAATATGGCTTTCCATACTTTTTGTGTTCGTGTAAATTATTTGGTGCCTTATAAATTATATCTTTATTGTTCTGCCCAAGAGCTGTCAATTAAAAAGAACCAACCCACATATATATACTACCAAATGTAAAATAGATAGCTAATGGGAACCAGCCGCATAGCACAGGGAGATCAGCTCGGTGCTTTGTGACCACCTAGAGGGGTGAGATAGGGATGGTGGGAGGGAGATGCAAGAGGGAGGGGATATGGGGATATATGTATATGTATAGCTGATTCACCTTGTTATACAGCAGAAACTAACACACCATTGTAAAGCAATTATACTCCAATAAAGACATTAAAAAAAAAGAGAGAGAAGGAAACATCTTCAGAAACTTTTAAAACTAAAAAAAAGCAAAAAACCAATCCTCAGGGTCTTTTGTTTTCCTTTCAAAGTCCACATTACACAACTCTATATGCCTGACCACCTCCCGTGTCTGAAGATTTTAGAATCACACAATCTGTTGTAGTGGTCATTCTTTAAGATAGTTTTTTATTTCCAAGTACAAGCGTATCTGTTTTTCATACAATAGTCAGTATACAGCTTTAAGGGGGACCAAAGAGGATTTTTTTGGTAGATTACCTTTAAGGCTTATAAAAAAACGAATGCAGTAGATACCATTTATGGAGCATTTACTATGTATTGCCAAGCTCTTGGCACTTTACATAACTTATCTAATTCTTTGCAGTGGGGACATTTTTATCCCCATTTTATAGTCAAAAGAGCTTAATTTCATAGAGATAAAGCAATTTTCTAAGGTTATATAGCTTCTGAATAGTCAAAGTGGAATTTGGACCCTGTTTACCTGAGACCGAAGGCTCTTACCTATTAAGCCATGCTACTCTATCTTTAACTGAAAACCACCAGTTTTCTCCACTAACATATGTCACAACAGCAACTTGAGAACTCTGTTAGTGACAGAACAGTCCCACACTTAAAGAACAGGGGCTTAGAGACTACATACAACCACCAGCATGGGGCAGACACTGGTCAGAAGAGCTGGCTGTATCCTGCAGTGGGAACAAGTTAGGTTAGGTCCTTAAAGCATACTACTCAACAACCATGGTATATAGCAGTTCAAGCTGGTAGTCAGATCTCCCGCACACACAAGAGGGGGCTGGGTTTACTGGATTACATAATTAAAAGTCCACTAGCAGACTTGGTTCCAAGTATGGATAAATTCGTAAATAGTATGTACATTGTGTTGTCAAGAATACCTCTCTCTTCATCTCTTAACACAACTCTTCCTAATTTGGCTTCATTGTCACTATTCTCTTGCAGCAGCAAGATGGCCACAAGCAGCTATAGGCTTGCACTGAACTGGTCTAGTGTCCCTAGTGGAAAAGGGCTGCTTTTTCCTTATTGGCTCAACAAAAGTCCTATGATTCACTGGGGCAGTGTGAATGATGTGCTTTTTTATGAACCAAGCAATTGCTCTGGCCAGAGGATGGGGTACCCTGATTGTTCATACCTGGACCCTGGGTTCACTCCTAGGGAAGGAATGGAGGGAAGAAAGGAGTGTCCTCTCAATCAGAGTCACATGAAATGAGAGGAGGGAGCAGGTGTTTCTGAAAGAAGGTAAAATGGGTTCTGGGTACTCATGAACAACAAATGTCCACTACACTTTTATAAGAAGTCAGACAGAGACCTACAACAGCAGAGAAACATGAGCTCCAAGGTTGACTCAATACCTGAGCTGCTGAACTAGGTTTCTTTGACTCCAAGGGACAGAGGACAAGATTAGTCATTTAGTTCTACCAGGAAATCAATTAGCTCTACTAGAAAAGGACAAAGAATCACAAAGGCAAAGAGCCAGACGTTCATTCATTTATACATTCATTCATCCTGCAAACACAGCTATTCAATATGCCATTGAATGTTGATCTACTGTGTGACAAGCACTGTGATAGGCGCTGGGGATGTAGATGAGTTCCAGCACTTTCCATAAAAATATTCACAGTCTAGAAACAGCAAGAGAGAAGGCTCAATTGATAGTTGTAACATGAGGAGTTAAGCATAATATTCCATTTTCTCCCAAGGTAGCCTCTTCTGGGAGCAATGCCCTCAGTCTGAAAGGCATTTTCTGAAGAGAGAGCAGGCATAGCTCATGTATTAGGAAAATGTCATAATCAATCATTCGCCTGCTTCACTTATTAGGAGTCTATTTGTTCCCTCTGGGATTTTAACAAATTCTAAATCTAACCATAGCTAATTTTCCTACAAGTGAACTAGAAACAGAGCACAAATAACCCACCAATCACTTGATTTTGCAATGAATAGCAAAAAAGAATTTGGCTTAGATCCAAATACAGGCTTCCTTACTTGCTTGATATGAAGCCAGTTTAAGTCATTTCATATCTCTGAGCCTCTATTTATGCATCTGTAAAATGGGATGTTAACAGTACAGAGGACTGTTGTGAGAACTAACTGAACTATTGTATGCAAAGCTCTTAGACAAGCACATGGCTTGGAGTGAGTATACATCAACTGATAATAGTTGCAATTGTTTTATGTATGTTATTACTATTGTTATTGAATTATTATTGAATTGAAGATCAGAGAAGGCCAGTGACTTGTCAAAGTTTCCCCAGCTTGTTAACAGCAGGGTCAGGGTTCGGATCCAGCTTTCCTGACTGTTATATGAGGGCTCTTACCCTGGCATCACTGGCCTCCCCATCACAGTCTCTGTGTTCCCAATACACTTGGTTCCCACTAGTCCTGACGCCACGTATACTCCCTCAGCACATACCTGCTGGGAGGGTGAGTGTGGCATTGACAAGCATAATCATATTTGACATTTGCAGAATATTTTATACTTTTCAGAGCCCTTTGGCATATGTAACCTCATGTGGGATTAAACATTTGCCATGGGTACTCCACTCATGGATAATCAAAGTTGGAGCTGCATGCTAGTTATTAGATTTGACTTCAGCTTGCTTTCTGGGAGACCCACAAATCAGTTTATTTCACGTAAGACGCATTCATTGCCACCGGTTTTCAGGGAAAGTAGGTCAGCCAAAATTGGGAATTTGGTTTGCATGTCTTAGGGATTTGCTTTGTAGAGGTGGGAGGGAGAGGTGTTGGCAAAGAGGATAGAGATGTGATGAGTTTAAGCTGTGGCCAGTGTGGCACTTCCAGGTGGTAGGGATGCCTCCCCAGCATCCTGAGGGCTCAGCCTGAGCTGGGTGGATCCCTGGGCCGTCCCAAAAGGGTGGATGGTTGGTGCAGCACCCCCTGTCCGCACGTTCTTTACGTGAGGCAGCGTGTACAGGGCTCTCAGAACGGTACCTATCACTTGACAAATGGAAATTTGAGGATAAAAGCAAGAGCTTTTAAGTCAGACAAATTTGAGTTCAAATGCTGGCTCTGCCACCTACCAACCAGTAACCTTGAGTAAGGTCCCTTAGCTTCTCTGGTCCTCAATTTCCTCATGTCTTAAATGGGTATTGGGGCATTTACCTCATAAAATTGTGATGAAGATAAAATATCTTAATATAGTTCCTGCATGCAGGAAGTGTGTGAAAATGGTAGCTGTTGTTAATATTAATTTATTATCATTAGCAGTAGTGATGGTTACTCCTTAAGCCCAGTAGGTCCATGAACAAGGAGTAGCTCTTGGAAGACCTTGCTGCTGGGAGCTGCCACCGTCACATCACTAGGAGACCCACTTGAAGCTGGGCCTTTTTGGAATCTGCTTTATAAGAAAAGAAGCAATTGCAGAACAGCCCAAGGTCATACAGACCAGGAGGGACCAAATTCCAGATTTGAGTGCTGTAGAAATATTATTGTTTAGGAGCTCGAGCCCCCTCCGCCCTGCCAAAGACACTCTTGGTCCCTTGAGGCACGGTGAGCGAGTGCACACTTGGCTCTGTCCAGGATGTTGATTGGTAGGGAGCTGATCAGAGAGAGTTCGTATTTTAATTTTCTTTCATGAAGACCCAAATTGGGATGGGACCCCGAGACTGCTGAAGAGATGCTAAGTTATAAGCTGGCTGCACGTTCTCAGTATAACGAGTGGCCTGAGAAAGGAAAGGTTCCAGTAACAAAGGAAATGAGTTCCCATGTGTTCTACTTGATGGGAAATAACAGTAGTATTGTGCAAGGAGATTGCAGAGAAAACTTAGCTCTGAACTGAATTATCCTGCTTCAAGGACCGCCAGACTTATTGACCAATGGAGTCGTGTAGAATAACCTTTGCCCGTTCTGGAATAATAAGCCTCCCACAGACTTTACAGTGTGTTTAAAAAAAATTTTTTTTAAGTTCATAAAGAGCCTTTCTTTTCTCACACCACAGAAGGTGACTTCTGTGATTGCTGGGGGTTGAGAGAATAGATCTCTGAGTCAGTCCCTTCTGTGGCCTTGGATAAGTTTATTATCTCTCTGAGTCTTGACTTTGCATTGGGAAATAAAAAAATATATATATAAATACCTGCTTCAAAGTGTACACTATGAACATTCAGTGAAAAAAATGCAGATAAAGCGCTTTGTAGAATACTTGGCAAAGAAAAAAATCATAACAGTAATAATAATATTTATTAAGTGCTTAATATGCCCTACATGCTGGGCTTACTGCTTAAACCTGATAACAACCTTCAGTTTAGGTATTGTTATTGTTATCCTAATTTGACAGACAAAGACACTGAGAAACTCTGAGAGGTAAAGACATTTGCCCCTAGTGTCACTGCAGGTAAGTGGCAGGGCCGCACTTCCAACTCAGGCATCCCGATAAAAGAACACACACTGAACCACTTGGCTATCCGTCCTTGATATATTGAGGGAGGACGTTTATATATACATGAGCGTCTTCTGCACACCGATTACGTGCAAGGCACTGCAAGAGTCTGATCATGAGGCTCCAGGAACAGCTTCTTGCAAATGGCAGGTTATTAGTTCAGAGGGAAGCACAGTAATTGTCAAGAAGATGCTAAAGAAACATGGCTTAGCTGTTGTTGCTGCTGTTTTGAGAGCCGAACATGAGAAAGTGACTTCATGAAAGAGGAAGCAAATGAAATCTGATGGAGTAAAAGCATGGAAAACACAGCGAGAAGCACTTTGTACTACAGGCTCTCTCTGTTTTTTCTCTCCAATGCCATGTATTTATATCATGTACTTAAAGAGATTTTGGAGAATACAAACCAAGTCTGATTCCCCTCTGGGCCTAGCACGCTGCCGGGCCTTTCTAGTGTCTACAGATAGTTGCTGTATCAAATTGAACTGGGATCGGTCTGGCAGCAGCCCGCTGCAACTCCACTGTGGTCAAGACTGTTAAGACGCCAAGGAGGGAACTTGGCAAAGATCACCGTCTCCCTGATTAGGTACTGCTTGGGTGGCAACAGAATCTACATACAGCCAGAGCCTTCTGTAGGGGGCAGCTGTTTCTTCAGGTGGAATGGGATCTGGCTGTGGTCCTCAAGGCTTGTTTGCCAGAGCCTTCTGTAGGGGGCAGCTCTTTCCTCAGGTGGAATGGGATCTGGCTGTGGTCCTCAAGGCTTGTTTGCTGTGTTCTAAGGCAACCACACCCAAGGTTCTGGTGGGGGGAGGACCATTTGAGATTGAGACCCAGGAAACTCCTTGATGGGAGCACGGGTTTAGTCAGGAAGTCTGCATCCCACAGCACCCAGGTTCAAGGCCAAACCTCTCCAAATGAGAGAACCCCGGTGTGAGCTCCCCCTTTCAAGCAGACGCCACCTCCTGACCGAACCGAAGATCCCCAGCCGGGTCTTTGTGCCCAAGACTGTGGCCAGGCAGGCTGCAGGACGTGAAGTCAGCCTCATCATTCCAGCCATTCAAAGCGAGGCTCCAGATACTTCTGTCTACAAGAACACCTTTCCATAACCAAAACATGATGCCTTTTGAGTTCCATTCTCTTTTTACTATTTTAAGAAGAAATCACTCACAAGTGTAGTCCCACTACAGTGTAGAAATTGTCCCACTTTCCTGATGCGTGTGAGAGAATGATCTGTGGCTTTCCAAACAAACAAACTAAGTCCTGGTAAAAGTCCTCGTAAAAGAAGAGAGGCTTGCCTGTACCTCCAGAGCAGCAAAGCCAAGCTTTCCACCTCTTATGTTGCATCTCAGCTGCTGACGTGCTCCCAGTACCTAGGCCAAAAGGCAGCTGCCATATTGAATTCTGATCCTTTAGGGCCAACCTCTTGGGTGTAACGTAGGCAACCTACAGACAAGCTAGACTCCACAAACAGAAATTCATTACGACCAGAAAGTATGGGGATGGGGGAGTTATTAGTTTCCAATTAGCAGCAAATAGCAGGAAGCTTATTAACTGTCTCTAGTGGTGAGCCATTGTCTGGCAATAATAACTCATAAAACATTTCAGAACATTCTAGGTTAGCCAAAGGAAGTTGAAGAAACAAGTCTTGATAGAGCCCAGTATTACTGACCGGCTACCCCCATTGACTCTTCTCAGCAATTTCTTCCCTTCATTTGACTCCCGAACTCAGTACAGACGTTCCTTTGGGCTGATACGTGCAGTCAAAGCTCTGGCAATGCTCTCTCCAAGACCTTGACTTAGCAACTGCTGTGTGTCCCTGCACAGGGGCTGTGAGGGAGACCTAAGGGACAAAGTGAAAGCTCAGGCTTAATACTACACCTGCCACCCAGGAGTTGTTGTACCTTGGACCAATTACTTAGGGTTTTATTTTTTTGCCTCACCATATGGAATGAAGGGTCTTTCCCGACCAGGGTTCGAACCTGTGCCCCCTGCAATGGAAATGCAGAGTCTTAACCCCTGGACTGCCAGAGAAGTCCCCAGTTACTTAGGTTTTTGAGCCTCATTTTTATCACATATAAACTGAAAGCAATAGCACTTACCAGACAGGGTAATTAAGAAGACTAAATGAGCTAATATGTGTGGGTCTGGCTTCCGATGAGCGCTCAGTAGTTTGGATGATGACAATGGTAGAGGTGATGTCCTATACCGGAGCACCACAGGGGTCAAAGCAATGAGAACCCAAGGCCCTTTGGTGACTCCTGAAGGCTAGATGCCAAGACATTACAGCATTCCAAGGGAAGAAGAAATTATACCTTCTGATCAGGATGTTTTGGGAAAACATCATGGAAGAGGTAACATTTGAAATGGACCTTGACAGTTTTGTGGGATTTTACAGCACAGAGATAAGGGGAAGGGCATTCCAGGTAGCGGAAACAGTATGAGGAAAGGGAAGGTGGTGGGAAAGCATCGAAATCTGGGAAAAATAGAGTAATCCAGATAGTCCAGAAAAAATGTTTTTTTTTTTTAAAGGATTTTCTTTTTTTTCTTTTTTATTTATTTATTTATTTATTTATTTATTTATCTATTTTTGGCTGTGTTGGGTCTTCGGTTCGTGCGAGGGCTTTCTCCAGTTGCGGCAAGTGGGGGCCACTCTTCATCGCGGTGCGGGGACCGCTCTTCATCGCGGTGCGCGGGCCTTTCTCTATCGCGGCCCCTCCCGTCGCGGGGCACAGGCTCCAGACGCGCAGGCTCAGCAATTGTGCCTCACGGGCCCAGCCGCTCCGCGGCATGTGGGATCTTCCCAGACCAGGGCTCGAACCCGCGTCCCCTGCATTAGCAGGCAGACTCCCAACCACTGCGCCACCAGGGAAGCCCCAGAAAAAATGTTTTTGAATGGAATTAGATACACGGCTGAAAGGGTAGGCTAAAACCAAATTGTGCAGGGCCTTAAATGTTGGGTTGTTAAGATGGAGCATTATTCAAATGGCAATAGCCAGCTGTTCATATTCTTTTAACAGAGGGCTGATACCATCATAGACATAAATATTATAGTCATAGATCCTTATCATCATTAATTTTCCAACTAGGCATACAGCAAGAATTTCTTAGTCTAGGATAGAAGCTAGAAGGTGGTATTTACAGGGTAAAAATGGCAAGGACCACCAGATCCAATAAGATAAGGATTTTATCAATAAATTTTTATAGCATAATAAACTACAAATTCAATGGCTTAAAAGGATAACCATTAATTTAGCTCTGCGGTCATTAATTTGAGCCATGTCTAGAGTCACCTGGGGTTTGGTTTACTGTAGGCCAGGACACCGTGGCTCTCCTTCCAGTGGCTTCTCGCCTTCCAGCAAGCTCACCTGGGCTTGCTCACCTGGCGGAAGCAGGCTTCCGGGAGAGCAAGCTGAAGCATGCACAGCCTCTTGAAGCCCAGCCTGGGACGGACACATCACAACTCCTGCCACATGCTGTTGATCAAAGCAAGGCACAGGACCAGCTCCCATTTAACAGGTGGGGAAAGAGACACACTTATTGGCAAAAGGAGCTGCAAAGTCACATTGCCAAGTGGCCACGATAAAGGGAAAGGACTAATCTGTGGCCATTTTTGCAATCACCAACAAGACTACTGGGATTTAGCCAATAACTACATCCGGTGTACTTACACCCCTTCCTGATTACATATCCAAGCAAATAACATTGAATCCCAACAGACCTTTCCATAATAGCAAGATATGGTGCTGAATATGTAAAGCTCCATAAATATGGGGCATTAAGAAATTCTAATGGGAGTCTATTGCAGTAAGTTCTAAAGAGGAGTTAAGGGCTTATGGCCCACTGACCAAATGTAACCAAATGTGTTTGTGACTTCTTACTCTGGACGAAAAAGCAAAATTTAATGGGCTATGAGGGAAGAATTGATCCATGAAGCAATTTGATAGCAATTGCCAACAGCTTACTGAGAATTAAAGTAATAACAGAAAACTGTCTGAAATGGTTCAAGAGAATAACCTCCAACATTGAAAGGGAGATCATTTTTAGCAAGCAATAAAGAGAAAGAGCCAGCACAGTAAGTGCTGAAACTGAAAATTTAAAAGGAAATTTCAGGGACTCTTGATTCCCATATTTTTTCTTTCTATTCCTTCTTTTATTTTTGTAACACACGAGGAAAATCGGACACATCATCACCGAACTTAGCATGCAATTAAAAGGGCAGTCAGGACCAGTCATGATTTTGCTAAATCAATTTTTTCTCAGTGATGTGTGCAATCCCTCGGAGGTTTGGAAGTGAAGACTGCTTTTAGCTTATCCATTTCCTTTTCCTCACGAGCATGTGCGCGTTGAGAATGGTATTGTTAGATTGCTCATGAATGCTAAGTGCCAACCATTGATTTCCATCTTGGGAAGGGAGGGGGAGACAACATTCAGTCAATGAGTTGGTGGTGACCATCCAGTTCCTAGCGTACTGGTACCACAGCCCCACTGTGCTGTGACAATGGGACCCTTTGTTGGCAGTCTTGGCATGAGCGTTAAGGATTAACTGGGCACAGTGCCTCTACCACTCTCAGCTGGGGCTCTCAGTTCAGAACACAACTAAGGTACAGGGGACAGCCTGAGAAGGCTTCATTTGTCATTGCCCATGGCTCAGTGCTGCTGGGGACAATCTGTTGCTTGAAAGTTGTACACTGGATTTTTTATTCCAGACATAAGCTACACATGGCTCTTCTCCCTTATGATGAAGGCAGCTAGTTCCATTATTTTCTTGCCAAG
Source organism: Balaenoptera acutorostrata (assembly GCF_949987535.1). Classification (NCBI taxonomy): domain Eukaryota; kingdom Metazoa; phylum Chordata; class Mammalia; order Artiodactyla; family Balaenopteridae; genus Balaenoptera; species Balaenoptera acutorostrata. The sequence continues at coordinate 24,311,193 of NC_080074.1, forward strand.
AGGCATTTCCAGTCCAGAGCATAGACGGGAACACATTTTATTGGGTGACCCACAGCCAAGAAGTTAGTTTCCTTATGCCTTGGCTTTCACTGTAAAGTGTGCAGGATGGAAACACAACAAGTTTGTGGAGCATGACGGGAAAAGCATAACTGATCACAGAGTAAAATTTAGTAAAACTAGGAATACTTTTGGCTGGATTCATAATCTTAAGATATGAAGCTTGGTAAATATAGTCGTTAAAGAGTCTATAAAATGTAGAGAGGACATATATGTGTGTACATGTATGTGTGTGCGGGGTGGTTTTGTGTTGTTGTTGTTTGCTTGTTTTGCCTGTCCAGCACATTTTCCTTCTTCTTTATTAAAACACTCCAGTATAATTTTGGGAATCACCCACCACCAGCTCCTCATCGTGCTCAGGCCCTTAGGTGAGGCTGGCCCAATTTCCCCAGCTCCAAGGATGAATATATGACTCGAGTGACCAATTAGACTATTCAAATGACTCACTCTCAGTAATTGGTTCCTGGGTAAGCTCTTGACTCAAACCAAGACAATCAGAGTCAATTTTAGAATTTTGCCAGTACTCTTGAGAGAGGAGTATTATCATTCCACTAAGTTTGCTAAAGAATTAGGATGTAATAGGAACTGCAGCTTGGGGCCACACAATCAACAAAAAGGAAAGCAAAGGGAGGGGATGGAGAAAAATAGGTTCCAGATGACACATTTGAAGCCTCTGGGTCCAGCCATGCTTAAAGTTAGATTAGTTCCTTGCCTTTTTAATTACGTAAACCAATAAATTCCCCCTCATTTAAACTCGCTTGAGATGCATCCCTGTCATTTGAAACTGAAAGTACCCTCGCTAATTCCCAAGGTTCTCTAGTTCATCATCATCCTTGTGGCAAGGAGAAGATAGAAGCCACTGGAGGTGATATGTTTTCTTTCAAGTTTCCAGGGATAGAGACCAGCCACCCATTGGGTGGCCCGTTCCTGGGTTCCTTCTCAGAGGAAAGAATGTCTTCTTCATGTTCACACAAATGTTCTCCTGATATAAATTAAGTTCATTTCCTCTCAGAAAGCTGTAGAGAAATTCCATGTCCTCCTCCCCCGAATCATTTATAGGGACAATAAAACTTAAGTTATCCCTCTAATCTTTCCTTTAAGGATGGACTTCTTTCCTCTGGTCATTTTGCTTCTCTTTGCTCGACTTCCTTAGGTATTGTTTGTTAGTTTTTGAAGTAAGGTGACAATAATCTGACCAGGTAACTTCCCCACTTAAAGCCCTTCACTGGCTCCACACTGACCTCAACATAAAGTCCAACTTCTGAGAGAGTGGCATGGACATATATACACTACCAAATGTAAAGTAGATAGCTAGTGGGAAGCAGCCGCATAGCACAGGGAGATCAGCTCCATGCTTTGTGACCACCTAGAGGGGTGGGATAGGGAGGATGGGAGGGAGACGCAAGAGGGAGGGGATATGGGTATATATGTATATGTATAGCTGATTCACTTTGTTATAAAGCAGAAACTAACACACCATTGTAAAGCAATTATACTCCAATAAAGACGTTAAAAAAAAAAAAAGTCCAACTTCTTTCTGTGGGATACAAGGCGCCTCAATTTCTTTTTTTTAAATTATTTTTTAAACAATTAAAAAAATTTTTATTTATTTATTCTTGGCTGCATTGGGTCTTCGTTGCTGCACGCGGGCTTTCTTTAGTTGCGGTGAGCAGGGGTTATTCTTCATTGCGGTGCATGGGCTTCTCCTTGCGGTGGCTTCTCTTGTTGCAGAGCCCGGGCTCTAGGCACACGGGCTTCAGTAGTTGTGGCATGCGGGCTCAGTAGTTGTGGCACACGGGTTTAGTTGCTCCATGTCATGTGGGATCTTCCCGGACCAGGGCTCGAACCTGTGTCCCCTGCATTGGCAGGCAGATTCTTAACCACTGCGCCACCAGGAAGTCCCACCTCCTTTTCTAGCACCTAAATTACTTGCCCTAGTCCTGTTGCGCTCTCTTGCACCTGGCCCCTGAACATTCTGCTCCTCGAACCGAAAGGGTGATTCTTACCCCAGGTTTGCCTTGAAGGTAGGCAGTGTCCCAGGCAAACTCCCAGTGATTTCTGTCAATATAAACAGTATGAGTCAGCACCATCCTGGAAGCTCAAGTGATCCTGGAAAGAAATATCATACTGGTCAGCAGAAGAGATTTGTTTGCTAGGCCTCCTTCCTGGAATGGGGTACCAGCTCTGAGGCCCAGGAGGTCTTCATAGTTTGAGTCCCAGAATTCCTTGGGCTACCTGAAGCACCCCAGCTGCTGGTTTGGACAGCACCTCCTGAAACAGAGAAATGGGTACCTGGGAAACTTTGAGGAAGGTGTTTCTGGAGACTGGGACTCACACAGTACAGGTTACAGAGAGGAACTTGGCACCTCAAAGCATGCAGGTGGGGGGATAAAACTTTTCCCCATTTCATCATCAGTGCCCAGTGCAGAACCTGGGAAAGAAAGAAGATGCATAATAAAAATTTATGAACTAAAGTAGATACTTTTTTAAAGTAAAGGTCTGACAAAGATAGCTGAAAGAAGTATCGATTCTGGTTTCTTCTGCCTCATACTTTCTTAACATGACCCAGAATAATGGTAGCTTTTCACAATAGCACAATGTTTCTGAATCATATCAAGTTTATGCCCAGTTGTAATCCTTGCTAAACTTATGAGTAACCAAGCAGTCCAAGTATTTCTCTTGAACTTTTGTCTTCAGGGCAAAAAAAGGTCTGCATTTCAAAAATATTAGGATGCTAATTGTTTCTTTTTTTCCCTTTCATTTTCAATTATATGTGAAAAGAATATAGCTTTGCCTTGCTGCTCTGCTGTATTCCAGCAACACTGTTGCACAGATCTAGGTTCTTTTTTGGTGATAATTCTCACCCAGTGGGTCTAGTATGAAACCCATCATTTCTCAAGGCATGAGTATGTCTTACAAATATTCCTTCCAGAAAAAAATTTTCAAGATGGTGGATGCATGTGGTTTATGATCATCTTACCATACTTCCTCTCTTGAACTTCATTAAAATCAAACAAGAAACAAGAACAGTATAAAATAAGTGGAAAAAGTCATAGTCAAGTCAGAAAAGAAAATAACATGACCCCAAGGAGAAAAATCATAAAAAAAAATCATAAAACATATCTGGTAAATATTGTGAAATATAATAAGTATATATAAGAAAAGAAGGTAGGAGCCAAAACATATACCCTCAAACCTCTGGCAGCAGTAAGATTTCCTTAAGAGTCAGAGTTCTCTAAATCATCTACTGAATGATTAAAGAGAAGAAAAAAGGATTTCAAAACCTGAAGGAAAGAGAGTAAGTTTGTTTTTTTTTAAATTCATATGTACAAATTTAATGTTTTAACATGTGCATACACCCAGAGTGACATGATGGAGGGAACTTGGCTTCCTGAAAGTCTTCATGTAGCACAGTCAGTCCATCCATTTCATGTCAGTTACATGCAAATGAAATAATGTTTTTTATTATTTAAGTCACTATATTTGGGGGCCTATTGTGACACCACTCAGATTTACATCAATAGCCTACATAATATGAAAAAGTAACAGAGGAAAAAAAAGTGGCCCAAAAGTAAAATATTAGAAGATAAGTTAAGAATATGTTCCACTACTAAGAGCAAAAAATGATGGATAATACAAGAGAACAGATAACAGATACAAAGTATCAATCCAGAAGGTCCAAAACCTGACTACTAGGAGTTCCAGAGAAAGAATGAAAATTTTGCATAGAAGGAAATTAGGAAAGAAATAATATATTGAGTCCATTTATATAAAAGGCAAAAACAGGAAGAATGAAGCTTCCTGTTATGCATAAGGATAGTCATTACATTGGCAAAATGATTAGAAGAGAGCATGAGGAAGGCTTCTGGGGTGCTGGAATCCTTCCATTTCTCATTCTTAGTGCTAGTTACAAGGATGTTTTCAGCTCATAATCAATAATAAAGTGTACTCTTATGACTTGTGCATTTCTAAGTAGATTATACATAAGAAAATTCCAATAAAACAAAATGAAAAATTTCCAGCATTGAAAGAAGATGAAGCTTTCCTTCAAAAGAGTTTTTCAAGTGCCAAAAAAGACCCACAACAAAAAACATTGTACAATTTCTATAATTTCTGAACATGGAAGGTAGAGATCTCAAAAGTTACCAAAGAGAAACAAAAGATAATTTACAAAAGAATAAAAAGCAGAACATCATCAAGCATCTCACCCTCAGTAATAAATGCTAGAAAACAATAAAACAGGACCTTCAAAATTCATAGAATATTATATTGCTTCTAGAATTCTATAACTAATCAAACTAGTAATCAGATGTAAGTAAAGTCAAGTCATTTTCAGATATGTGAAGACTCTTCAAGTTTATCTTCTTATTTCCAAGTACTTATTTAAGGATGTACTCCAGCAAAACAGAGATTAAGAACAAGAAAGTGAAGGTATAGGATATAAGAAATGGAGGAACTAAACCAAGAGTCCAATGATAAGAATGACCAGGATGACAGCTGTACGACAGGCCAAAAAAAACACAACTAATTATAGAACAAAAGGTTATTGCCATCCCACAAGCATGGCTTTAGGTAGAAGGGAATGGATCTCAAAGAGTAGTTGCAATGATTAAGAGCTGAACTACATCAATAACATTTTTTCTCAGGATAAGAGATGATCAAAAACTCAGAAAACAAATAAGAATACTGTGTCCCCCAAATAAAACAAATTAGAATTTAACGAAGTGTAGGAATAAAGAATCTTTTGACCTTGGTTCTGAAAACATTGTATTCTTGAGTGGCAGAGAGAAATATAAAGAAAGAGATGGAATATGAGTACACATTGTCTCTTCAGTTAAACATATTTACATGGTCATAATAACGGAAATGCTTTTAAGTGCTTTCAACATTTAGGTAAATCAGTCAAGATTCCATTACAATTGGAGAACAAAATGTAAATGCTATCACCCTTGATAATATAAAAGTAAAAGTACTTATATATACACTTATATATAAAGTACTTATTTATCCTGCATCTGAAAAAATTGGGAAAGCGAAGAGGAAAGGAAAGGGAGATGACAAAAAGCTACTGTTGGTATTACCTTCATTTAAAATTTCACAGCCATGAGATATTTTAAAAAATTGTGCTGAGAAATTCATCGATTTATCTGTGGTTAAAAGACTATCAGATAGTAGAACTGAGCGGGGTAGTGTATTACTTTTCTTTTTATTAATCTATTATATGACTTCCAATAAGTTATGAATGAAAGCATTTGTTAGAAAATGGTCATTCAACACAATATTCAAAGGAAACTTCTGAAAACTCAGAGATCTATATGTTCATAGCACAGTGCCTGACATGTAGAAGCCGTACAATGTTTTTGTTAGGAGAATTAATAAATTCTCTCTCTTTGTTCTTTCATTTCCCATGTCAGGCTGCTTTTCTTGACAGAGTTGGTACCCATACCATTAATATTTAGTTGGATTTTTAGACTCATCTGAATATCACTGCATGGCACCCAAGACAAATCTCTAATCAAGAAATCAAACAGAAGACTTCTCAATTAAGATAAATGAAAATCTGTAATAAATGGTTACCGTAAAAATAAAAGCCCTAGTTATGCAATGGCCAATTCTTTGATTTGACTTGTGAATTTCTTTTAAGGAAAAAAAATCTAGTAAAGAACAAGATGCCTCCTCCTAATCGCAGGTCTTTCTTCAGTCTAATCAGTGAGTTGGACTCACACACAATTTCACTTCTGAATGGGTGGACAGTCAATGTGTACCTGGTTCTTCCTTCCAGACAAATCCATTTCCCCGACATCATTTTTGCTCCTCCTATTGGTTGTGGGTATAATGTTTGAATATCCAATAATAAATTCTAGTTTAGTTTCCCCGTGTTTATCAAATATCCCAAAGCTGTTTGTTGATTGAGTAATTGTAACTTAATTTTTCTCAAACCTCAGAGAATGCTTTATGAACAGCTCACACAACATTTCTGAAAATATTCGAACAATATTCTCTCCATAACATTTTTCTCTTTCGGAAGACTTTTCTATCTTCATATGACAAGAGCTTACTATTTTTTTAGAACTCTCATTACTGACCTTCTTCTCCATATAATAGGCTATTATCAACCTGATTCTAAATGGTAAATTCTGACAAGAGACTGCCTTTCCTTTGAAATGATAACTTTTAAAATGTAAAATAAGAGAGCAACTGGTTTGAAACAATTGAGGAGTTGGGTTTTCTCCATGATGACGATGTTACCGGTGACAGAATTAGCTGACTGTTATTTCTTTGCCATCAATTAGATACTGAACTATTTCAGCCAGAACCCCTGAGATTCTACTCCTATTAGCTAGTTGGGGTTGGGGAAACTGGTGTAGATTCTCTTGCTGTGTAAATTCTTTGTACTATATGGCTATTACCTTGGATAATAGTCATTAATCCAAGGGAGTAGTGTTAAACACATGTTTGTGTGCTCCTGTCTTTTCCCCATTTGGATGGCGTGGCCCAGCCTCTGGCAAGTCGCTAGAGTTGCCATTTCTCAGGGATTTGTTTGTGGAGTGGCCAATTTACCTCAGGGCCTGTGTGGCCAACATCGAGGGAAATATATGACAGGCATGTCACAGCCTGTCAGCTGTTGCAATTAAGTAACGTTAAGTGCCACGACTGCAGATAGGGGTGGTTCAGAATCATGAAACGTTACAGGTGCATGGGACCATCCAATGCCGTTATTTTATATGTGAGAAAACTGAGTTCAGGGATTAACGGGTTTGTTCAAGGTCACACGGGTACTTTATCAGGGCTTTACGGTGTTGTGATTTCTTTATCCCCACCTGCTCACCACACTCAGCTGCTAGAATGATCTTCTGCCAACCCAGTTTTGTTACATCACTCCCCTGCTTGGAAAGCTTTTGTAGCCCCTATGGTTTCTAGTGTCAGAGCTGTGAGGGGCAAGCAGCTGGCAGGAGCCCAGCGCTCTATCAGGGGCCAGGCACCTACAATGAGAAATAAATGGTCAACTCTAGCAACAGCTGTAGAATTTCCATGACAGGGAGGCCGAAAATTTGGGTTCAACTCCCAACTGTATCACTATAACAGACGGTCTCAATGTGGGATAAGCCCTCCCAATAATCTGGACCTTGATTTTCTCATCTGCAAAATGAGCATGTTAGATTAGATAGACGTCAATGGTCCTCTCTGACTTGAAGATTCCATGACCATATAGTTTTCTTCAAAGCTTCAAAGTTCAGAGTTAACATATGCACACACGGGCTCTTTTCCTCGGAGCACCTTCTGGTCTTCCTTTCCTTCCTATACAGAATGAAGAGGTGGTACTTTTCCAGTCAGAACCCTGTAATTTTCCACTTGTGAAGGACAGAACTAGGGGGATAATTGAAATCCAACATTATCCTTTTCTGAATGAACTTATTTCCCAAGACCCTCGTCTACCCTAGCTTATACTGACTTTACTTTCCAGTTTGGTTTCTCCCAGTTTCTTCCTCTTTTCTATAATTTTCCTCCTTTTCAAAGACTGGTCTTTTACCCCTGTCATCTTTCCATTCGTCTTTCCAGTTTTTCCCTTTTCCCCCTCCATCTTCTTTCTTTCTCTAATTCTTCTTTCAGTGTTCCTATTCTGGTGATACCTCCCCATCGAGGACAGGGATTATTTCATATTCTGGGAAAGCAATCAGTCAACCAGAAGAGTTTTCTTCCAATTTTAACCCAATCTAGATTGTTGTAGAGCAGAATAGGGATTCCTAAAGGGGTAGGAAAAAAGTAGTTTTCCCCAGGGCAGAGAAATAAGATTGCTGGCAGGAAATGACCATGGTCTTTGCCTTCTAACTTAACAGATTCCTTAGCCAAACTGGTTTATTCATCCAAAGGGAATGACTGATGCAACTTTGCAAAATATTTTTTGCAAAATATTCAACTGAAATTCTCTGCAAACTTGCAGGCAATCCCATCTCTCTGGTTCCTCATGAGTCTAACAAAGGAAACGAGGGATTGATCTTGCTCCATATTAAGAAAAGTTATCAGCTGAAGCTTAAGGCTGGTCTGAATGCTCTGAACTCTTCGTAGATTATCAATCACCAGAAGTCTACAGCTTCAGGTTCGCCAGCCTCTCCTCCCATCTCCCTTTGACCCTTAGCTACTTGCTACTCTTAGCATGTAGCTTTTCCCTGCCATGGGAGATGTAAAAGTAAAGGGGGTGGGGAAACAGAATACAAAGGCAGGAAGGAAAAAAATGCCGACAGAGTGGGAGATAATGGAAAGTGGCAAAAAGCGAAAAACTTTTGAAAGGGAGATATTATCCTACTGGTTTACAAAAGATTTTTTTCAATGTGTCTGTGCTGAAAGTGAGGGACTCCT